>NC_138067.1:10187354-10699980 GCF_964194185.1 Rhinolophus hipposideros | reverse complement strand
TAGTCACCCATGCAGCCTCTGGGGACAGCCCCTACCACCCCCTCTTCTCTCCAGAACAAAAAGACACGCTCGGGCTGGGCATGACAACTCATGGGCATCCTTCCAGTCCTGCCTGTGAGGGGCACCTGGCTTTCCCCAGCTGGTATCGGAGCTGTGCATGGCCAGTCAGCAGGGCCCAACCCCACATGTCCTGCTCTCCTCTCTCCCCTGTGACGGGAACCTGAGGCCTAAGTAGGGTCCCCAGAGGCACATCTCAGGGAGGCCTGAATTGTGTGAAGAACCCAGAGAAGGAACTGGAACATCCCAGATGAAAGGCCTCAGGCAACTGGAGCACAGAGGATAGGGGAGACCCCAGGACACTGAGGAGGCAGCTTGGGGACAACAGCCCTACGACTGCCATTTGCTGACTGCCTGCCTGAGGCTGCAAACAGCACTTTACACACACTGTCACATCTAATTGCTGAAGAGCACAACCTGGTAGGTACCATGATGATCCCATTTTACAGATGGGGAAAGTGAAGTGCAGAGCAGCCACAAGAATGGCCTAAAGCCAGGCAATTGGAACACATGGGACGATTCAGGGCTCAGGACACAGGTGTGAAACTCACCTCTTCTCAGCTGTGTGATATGAGGAAGGGACTGATCTCATTGGTAAACTGGGCATGATAATTAAATAAGAGAATGTGGAAACTATAAGCAATTAAATACATATGACTTCAACGAAAATATTCAGTGAAACAATTTCCTCATGCTGAAGTGGGGAAAGAAATTGGAGGCTTCTGAGAAATTATTCTGGAGACACAGCTGATGGGTGGGCTATGTGAGGCTGGACTCAGTCAACAAGTACTGAGCACTTGCTGTATGCTAACAAGGAGCCCGACAGGTGCCCACCACCCAGCACCCAGCCAGCTGTGTCAGCTGTGCTAGCTCAGGGAGCCTCACACCACCTCTCAGAGGGAGGGCTCAACAGTTCCATCTCTAAGATGAGAACTCTGAAGTCAGAGAGGTTAAGCAACCTGTCTGAAATCACACAGCTGCCCAGCAGTGGGCCTGGGACTTGAACCCAGATCTGTGGGACAGAAGGAGTTTGAAAGAGGGAGACGGCTGCAAAACCACATGACAGCGACTGGGGACGGCCTGGTGAGAGGTGCAACTGTGATCAATGACAGTGAAGAGGGGGTGCTGCTCCAGCCTGGCCAGGAACTGAGAGAGCCTGTCTGATGAGGGAGGAAGGGCCCTAACCCCTGAACCCAGAAGATGAGGGACCTCAAGGCCTGGGACCCCACTGGAGCCCCACACATGCCGCTTGGGAGCATTCCTCCCCCAGGCCCTGCCGGGCGGGAAGAGGAGGAGCAGAAGGATCCAGGAGCTTGGTCCCGCGTGCAAGGTTATAAAACCCACTGGGTTGGAAAAACCTTTCCTTCAGGGGCTTAACAAGTTCAGTGCCCTGTGCAATCCCTTTTGAAGTCAGGTGGGCGAGCCTGTCTCAAGGGAGCTCTACAAGGAAAAGTTGGCAAGGAATTGCAGGGGGTGCCAGCCTGGTGGCTACCTGGGCACCGATCTGGCACTTCTGAGCACCTGGCAGTTTCCAGTGCCCCACTTTCACCTAACTAGAAGTCTGCCACCAAACCAAAGAGCGGTCAGCCTGAAACCTCACCCCACCTACTCCCCAAACACACACACACACATGCACATGCACACACACGCTTACACACACATACACACACACACACTCTCTCTCTCTCCAGGCCCTCCAGTCTCCACTTCACATCACTCAGTTCAAGCCTCTCACACCCCAGGGCCTCTGCATATACCACTCCCTCCATCCTTCAGCCTGTAATACCACCTCCCTCTCCATTAATAGAAATCTTATCTTACAGGGTCCAGTTCAAATGCTGCCACATGCTCAAATCTCTCTGCTCCCTGCGTGTCCCCCACTCTGACTCCAACCTGTTTCCTGAGTGCACCCCCACACTGCTGCCCCCTTTCTGTCTTGTAGCAGGGTCCTGTGCTCAGTTCTCCTGCACCAGATGGTAAGGTAGAGGTCAGGGACCAGACCTCTTGAGTGCCAGAGGACAGTGCAGGAATCCACGTGTCCATCCAGGATACACTGAGCACCGCCACCACCCCGGCGCTGGGGGGACCCCGACTGTGTCCCTTTCCCAGCCCCCGTCCTCCTGTCCGAGTCCCTCCGCACATCTTTCCACAGAGTCGGCCTGTGCAATTCGCCCTTTGTGCCCGGGAGCGCGCGCCCCACCATTCAAAGCCCCGGCCCAGCGTCCTGGCTCCTTCCTGCCTCCTGCTCTTGCCACCTCCAGTGCCCGCTGCTGATCTCCAGCCTCAAGGCCCTGGATGGGGTTTCCACCACGGTGTCCGGCCACTTCTCCAGCGGGACCCAAAGCTGACGGGCCCCAGTCATCAGGGTCCCATCTGGCTTCCCACTTCCCAGGCCACTTGGCCCCTACTCTCAGCAGTAAGCTTCTCCTGGGAGAAGCGCTCAGACTACCTCTTATAGGGAGCAGGAATAAGAGGCCACGGCAGGGGCTGTGTCGGGAGCTCCTTTCTTTGGGGACCGAGTGACACTGACTGAAGGACAGCGGTTCTAAACTTCCTTTCCTCTTCTGGGGACCTGACTAGAGCTTGGCTACTGGGAGACACCGGGGGGGCCGCTCCCCTGAGCAGAGCTCCCGCCACACGCGCTCTTCCCACCCGGAGCCGGGGACTCAGAGAAGCGCAGGGCGGGGCGGGTCCCGCACAGGCTGGGGACCCCTGGCACCGCGCCCCACCCCCGCCAGCTCCCGGCTCGCGCTCCAACGGGGACAGCGGCGGCGGCGAGGGCCGGCGGTACCTGTCAGCAGGTGGATCCTGTGCCCCAGCACCTTCATTTCGGCGCCTGGCGCTGCCCAGCTCGGGCTGCGGCGTCGGGGAGCGGAGCGCGAGGAGCGGCGCAGGAGCAGCAGCCAGAGCCAGGCGCGCGCGGCCGCCCCCCACGCCGCGCTCCCCCCCCACAACGCTTTTAAAAAAATCCACCAATTGCACGACCGCGCACCCCTAAGAGGCGCCCGCCGCCACCTGGTCGGGGTGCCTCCGGGAGGCGGAGGGAACGCACGGGCGGGTGCGGGGACACTCGGGGGGCGACGGGCGGAGGCCGCGCGCTCGCCGCGGGAACAAAGAGGCCCTGCCCGCCTCGGGTGTCGCGGCGGGGGCGGCGCGGGCGGCGGCGGGGCCGTGGCCTCGGGGTCCCCGCTTCGGGCCGGGCGGGCGAGCAGGGCGAGCCAGCGCGGTGGAGGCGGAGGGATGCGGCCCGGGCGTCGGCGAAAGGTGGCCCCGGCGACAAGGGACCGGCGAGCGGTCCTGGGGTCGTGCGCCGGGGCTGCGCCGGGGGCGGGGGGGAAGGAGGCAGGGCGAGGGCGGGCCGACTCACCGAGGGCGAGGGGAGCGGGGAGCGGGCGCAGCGGGCAGCGGGGCCTCGCCGCCGACGCGCGGGTGCGGTGCCTGCAGCCCCAGGCCCCTGGGTCGAGCTGCCGCGGGGGCGGGGGGCGGAGGCCGGGCGAGGGCGCGCCCACGGGTGTGCGGGGCGTGGGCGCCGGGGCGCCGGCGGAGCCTGCGACGGGGACTGGTCCCGGGAGGCCGTCCTGGGAGCTCAGCTTCCGCCGCCCGCCTCCGGGGGAGTGCCCGGGGGGGGGCCGGCGGGCGAGCCGGACCCCGAGACCCCAGAGCCCAGCGAGCCCCCCCGGTGCGTCGTCTCCCCCGCATCCTCCCCGCCTTACCTCCCGAAGGCTCCTGGAGGCAGGGTCCCCGCCGCCGGGACTCCTCGCGTTGCGGTGGGAGGCCCCGCCCGCCGACACGGTCCTCTGGCAGCCGAGCGGCGGCGTGCTCCCGGGGGAGGGGGCGGCTTCCGCCTCCGTCTTTGTTTAGATTCCCGAGAGGAACCCCAGCCCGGGGGAGGCAGCACCCCACCCCACCCCACCCCACCCCTGCCGCCGCCTGGGAACCACTGGGGAAAAGCCCTGCGGGGTCAGGAAGAGCCAGGCGATCAGGCACCTTTGGGGCGTCTTCACCCAGTCTTCAGAACCCCAGGGTTTACTTGGGGGACTCGTGTGGGAGTGACTGTCTCCAGCAAACGTGTCTGGGCCCTCAGCGCCACCCCAGGCCCCCTCCCTTGTGTAGTAAGGCACTTGTTCCCCTCAACTCACCTCCATTATGTGAGCTGGAAAGGGAACTGGGAGATCCCAGTCTTTCTCAGGTTCTGGTCTGGCCTTGTGGCGTTGCTCCCACTTGTCACCCCAAAGAAGGGAGCGCAGAAGTCCCTGGATGGAGTCCTAATGCAGGGAGAATGGAAATCTGATGACCTGAAAATATTTACTCAGACAAAACAGTTTAAGAGGAGGGCTCCTGGGGGCTGGGGTTCTATCCAGACTCTGCGAGTGACCTTGGACGGGTCTCTGCCCCTCCTGGATGCCAGCCTTTTATGTATGGAGTGAATGTGTTGGACCAAGTCATCTGGGAGGTCCAGGAAGGCAGTGGGGTGGGAGGTCGAGAGGATCCTGCAGAGCCTCCCCCCACTCGCTGACCTTCATGGGACCTGTATCTGGGCTGGTTTGTGGTGAGACCCCAGCTTTCCTTCAGCTCCAGGCTGTGGGGGAAGCTGCTATGGCATTGAATTAACGGAATCACCAGTGTTCCTTGAGAAAGTTTGTGATATTTGGTGGCTCCAGATGGGGTGCACGTTCCTGCTTGGGGTGCAGTATATAACCACATAGGAGGCAGCAAGCGTGGGTCCTGCTTACAGGTCTGGGGCTCACCTTGGGGAAATCCTGGCCTCTCAGTTTCCTCTTTTGTGAAGGGGATGGGGGGAGGTCAGTGGCGATAGAGTGAACTGCTATATCCAAAATATCCAGGAGACTGGTTTTGTGTATACAAGTTGGAGCGAGTCCGTAAGAACACAGGCTGGTTCTACAATTTCCTGTCTGTGTGGTATCCAGTAAGTTACCCTCTCTGAACCTCCATGTCATACCCAGTGAAATTGGAATGATGCTGACCTCAGAGGGTTCCCGTAAGAATTAAATGATGGCACATAAAGTGCTTAGTACAGTGCCAGGCACATGGCTGAATTGTTCAATAGACAGTCTCTATTATTGATGATAACATTATAATTATTGCATTAGAGGTTCTCTCAGGCTTTCCTGAGTTCTACCCTTCTCAATCATTTCAGACTAGTCATTAAACAAAACAAATTGTTGATGTTCTAGTAACATAACTCATGAGGTCTGGCCTTTTCTGAATTGCTCGGAGGAATATAGGCCTGGGGAGGATGTATAAGGCTGCCTAACAAGAGCTTTGAAACAGTGACACTTCTGTCCATATGTGGAATGGTGTCTGCCACAGCCTTGAACTAATGTAGACAATCCACTTGGCTCAGATAAGCCATGAACTCCACGTGAGCATTCAGGTGGGCCAGGTTGTGGATTTGAACCCTAAAACTGGAGACTTAATAGATGATGAAGAAATGTGGTTGTAAGAACACCTCCCTTCTGAGGGCGGCGCTACTGCAGGAAGCAAAGGTGCTCAGGGAACAGGCAGGTAGAGGCGCCCTGGCCCCTTCTGGAGGAGTCAGCATGCCTGGCAATGAGGAGTCCCCACTGAATCAGCAGAAGGGCAAGTTCTCAGTCCCTCCTGCTCCTGAGTGCTTCCTCCCTATGAGGGGGCATGGGTTCGGGGTAGGCTGGATGGCAGGATTTTTAACAGAGGAAAGCAGAGCATGTCAGAGGGCCAAGCTGTTGGCTGGGACAGGGGGCCTCTAAGACATCTCCCCCAGCCTTGTTCCTAATTACCTGAAACATGCTGCCCAAGTCACTGCCTCCTCTGGACTTCCCTTTTCCCATTTGTAAAACAGGCAGGAGACTGGCCTGCACCTTGGCTGCAGAGGAGACACAGCCTTTCTGAAGACCTCTCCGAGCCTTCATTTCCCCATCGGGAAATTTGGGCTAATATACCAGGGTGGATAGTTGCAGGAAATAATGGACCTACTCTGGCTAGTTAAAGAGTAAAAGGGCTTTGATAAAATGAGGGCAGGCAGCTCTCAGGATCTCAGGAGCCAGGCTCAACACTGCAGCATTGGTCCGGTGTCAAAACTGCTGCCATCTCCGGGCACAGCCAGCACCACCCCAGGGCAAGGACACTGGACGCTGCCATCAGGCTGCCTCTGAAGCCTGAGGTGGTGCTGCTGCCACTTGCGGTATGAATTCTGTGTGGTCTTGGCTTCCTCATGTCACCAGTTCCTAATTCACAGTCAAGAATGGGTGTGTCTACATTTTCGACAACATGGATGGGTCTTGAGACTATTTGCTAAATGAAATAAGTCAGAAGGAAAAGGACAAAAATTGTATGATTTCACTCATATGTAGGCTGTAAAACAAAATGAACAAACAAGACAAACAAACTCAGATACAGACAAGAGAATGGTGGTTATGAGAGGGGAAGGGAGTGAGTGGAGGGAGGACAAAGATGGCAAAGACGGTCAAATGTATGGCGATGGAAAAAGACCAGACTTCAGCTGGTGGGCAGATGTCATAATAGAAAGCTGTATACCTGACATTTTTATGAGGTTATTACCAATGTTACCCCAATTAAAAGAAAAGGGCATGTCTGATTGGAGGCACCCAGATCAGGTACCCTGCCAAAGCTGCAAGGGAGGCAGGAAAAAGGTGTTCTCAGGTCTTCTAGTGGGAGGTGGGCTCTGCCCCACAGGAAGTGGGTGTCAGATGCTGGCGGCCAAAAAAATGACCGTGCTTACTTCAGATAACAATGGACTTGTTGTGAAACTGCTACGAGATGACGCACATGGGTACTTAACTCGGAGCCGGCATGGAAGGAACACATGATCCCTGGTTCTGAGATTCATACCACACTGCAAATCCTGTGTCAACCGGTGGAGCTCCGTCATGCTTCAGTCTTTGATTTTTCAGCAGGTGAAAGACAAAAGGACCTTGAAACCAGTATGGCGTGCTGCCCTTTCAGATACAGAGGCAGCTCTGGTCCCGTTGCCAGGAAGACAGGTGACTGGGTTTTCCCATTGTGGTGATGAATTGGGCTGAGTCACTATTCCTCTCCAGTCCCCTCGTGACCATGACTGGGAGCAAGTAAAAAGAGCTAGAGGTGGGGTCGGGGGTGCAGATGACCCTGGGGCCATGGAAACTTCTCTCAGCAGAGGAGGGTAAGGCAGAAACTTTCCCCCATCCATTAACACTCCCCCACTCACTAACCATGAGTCAAATGGCCTCAGGGAGAGAAGAGTGGATTCTGTCTCTTCTTTTATAGGATTATTGGTTGAGTGCCTCTTTGGTGCCAAGCCCCTTGCTGTGGGGTGCGGTGGAGAACCACAGCTGACCAGGTCATCAACCTTGCCTTTAAGGTTTATGAACAGATGGAGGAAACCAACTTAGAGTCTCACAATCTAGGTACTGGGCAGACTCTGATAAAATATGTAATTGAAGTTACTATGCAGTATGGTGGGGGCCTGGAAGGACCAGCAAGGGCTTCCTGGAGCCTTTAGAGTGGTGGGAAGTCAGTAGATGGAGATGGGAAAGGGGGTGATTGGGGGAGAGTGCCATCCGTCCATCCATCCATCCATCCTACATTGGGTCCGCCAGGCCCTGTGCTAAGCTTGGGGAGGCACACTACAGCCCTACCCCCCTGACAAGAGCTCCACTCCTGCCTGCATGAACAGATAATGAGGAATCTGGAACGAGGAAGTGGGCACGGGTGAGTGCCTGGAGTCAGCCAGGGTCTGGAATTTCACTAGCCACCAGATCATCTGCTCCTTGCTCCGGGGCCATAGCCTGGAACACTGGCTATGACACCACTTTTCCCCATAACATGTAAGACCCTCTTCCCGCAGGGCCAGAGCCCTTTGTTTTCCAGGTAACTCCACCCATCCCACTACCTCCTCCCCCATCCAAGAGGACTGCAGAACCGCCTCCAGTTCCCTCTGACAAAGCTCCTTTACCTGCCCTGGAACCGTTACCAGACACATGGAGCCCCAGTTTGTTCTGAGTCAAGGCAACTAGTGGATCTATTTTTTTTTTTAACTCCCATAGTCATATCTA
Organism: Rhinolophus hipposideros; assembly: GCF_964194185.1. NCBI lineage: Eukaryota > Metazoa > Chordata > Mammalia > Chiroptera > Rhinolophidae > Rhinolophus > Rhinolophus hipposideros. Next base: position 10,691,872 of record NC_138067.1, on the reverse strand, counting down.
CTCAATGCAGAAAAGATGTAAGATGCAGAGGGAAACAAAAAAACTCATGATTCTATTGCCTAAAGATAATCAGTTTAACATGTTAACATCCTGGGCGTTCTGTCCTTCAGCATAAGTGGGTGTGTGTTTCCCCCAGAGGAACCACGCTGCACATATTTTTGGCTCTCTACCTTTTTTCACTTGCCAGTATATCATGAACATTTACCTTGATACAAATTATTATTCTACAATGTAATTATAATAGCTGCACTGTCTTTTTTGTGTGGGTATTTTGTCATTTTTTTGGCCAATTCTATATTGTTGGGCATTATGATGTTCCTAATTTTTCCTTTCTGGAAACACTGTTGCAAGCAATCCACCCAAAGATGCTACTTTTTCCATATCTCTTGGATGACCTCCTCAGGCCACTCTGCAACCCCCTTTGCCTGGCTACTTAGTCCCTGACCTCCACCAGTGCCAGCCCATCCAGCTTCAGAAAGAGGCCAGTGCATGCTGAAAAGCCCCGAATGTCTTCACAACTACTACATTGGTTTTTGGGGATACCTGGGGAAGGAGTGGAGTGGTTACCAGCCCCACCTTCCCGACTGTGCCAACCTCATTTTAAAGGTTGAGGTTTTGATCTTGTAAGATGTTACCCTTGGGGAAACTGAGTGAAGGGTTCACAGGACCTCTCTGTACTTTTATACAACTTCCTGTAAATCTATAATCATTTCAAATAAAGTTAAAAACAAAAACAGGGGCCGGCCCAGTGGCTCAGGTGGTTAGAGCTCCATGCTCCTAACTCCGAAGGCTGCCGTTTTGATTCCCACATGGGCCAGTGGGCTCTCAACCACAAAGTTGCCAGTTCAATTCCTTGAGTCCCGCAAGGGATGGTGGGCTCTGCCCCCTGCAACTAAGATTGAACACGGCACCTTGAGCTGAGCTGCCGCTGAGCTCCCAGTTGGTTGGAGCGCGTCCTCTGAACCACAAGGTTGCCGGTAGGATTCCTTGAGCCCCGCAAGGGATAGTGGGCTGTGCCCCCTACAACTAGCAAGGACAACTGGATCTGGAGCTGAGCTGCGCTCTCCACAACTAAGACTGAAAAGACAACTTGACTTGGAAAAAAGTGCTGGAAGTACACACTGTTCCCCAATAAAGTCCTGTTCCCCTTCCCCAATAAAATCTTAAACAAAACAAAACAAACAAACAAACAAAAACAAACAGGCAGGCCTGGGGGTGAAATATTTGGCCCCAGTCCCAGGAAGTAATGTTTTTAAGTCTATACTTGTCACAAGGACCAGAGCTAAGGTTTTCCCGCCTCAATTTCCCCTGAAGCATGGGAATTGTTCTAGGGAAGGCAGCCCTCCTGGTGGGCAGTGGGTGGCCTTCCAGGCTTTCCTCTGTCCTAACACTCCGACTGGCCTGAGTGTGTGCTTGAGGGGCCTGACCAACCCCACTGTCTATGGAAGGGAGAACCAAAGGGGCAGGCAGGAGGCACAGCCTGTGCTCTGGGCCCCAGGGAGCTACTAGGAATCTGGCAGAAAGCGGATGAAATGCTAAGATGCACTCTTTGGAGAACTAAACCAGTCTCCTTCCTGAGGAGCCTCTGTCCTGAAGTTCTGGGGAGAGCCAGCCCCCTTCTGCAGTGTCATTGTCCCAACCCCACCCTGGGCCTGAGTAGAGCCACCCACAGAGCTGGGCATGTGCCACTCTCTAGATCCAGGGAGGGCTTGGCCCTATGCTGGGCTGCCCAGGGGCTCTGTCCCCTCTTGGGGTCCTAAGTGTTCCTGCATCGTCCCCAGCACCACGACACAGGGTTGGGTTGAATCAGAAGTCCCAACCCAGTTTCCAGATAATAGACTGAGCAACTGACTTAGGATGCCATATCAAGGGTCCCCAGGACCATGCTTAAGCTCAATTTGCTGGAAGGACTCCCAGAACTCAGGAAAGTCGTTATTTTCAAGGTTACTGTAAGGGCATAGGCCAAAGCTGGTAAAGAGAAAAGGTGCATGAGCAGAATCCGGGAGACTCCAGGCACACGTTTCCAGGTGCCCCCTCCCAGCGGAGTCACACAGGACTTGGTTAATTTTTCCGGCACCGATGAGTGACAACACGTGCAAAGTGCCAACCAGGTATGCTCCCCCGAGCCTTGGGGTACAGGGTTTTTATTGGAAGTTGGTCACATAAGCATGCAGCACCTGAGTGACTGACCTTAGCGAGTCAGTCTCCAGGCTTCCAGAAGTCAAACTGACACAGCATGGTCAGGCCCTCAGGTATTCCAAAGAGGCAGCGGCCGTGAGTCACACTGTTAGAGTAAACCATCTGGTCCAACCACTACAGTGTGGTCCAGGGCCCCAGACACACAAAGCCACCCAGAGGAGGTAGGATATTCTAAGGGCTCAGAGGTTATCTCCCAGTCCTTCCTTTGGAATGTGCAGGCTTGGAGCAATCCAAGCCTGCTGAGTTAACCCCTGGCTGAACAGATGTCAATCATGTATTTTGCCACATGTACATGCAAACCGCCATCGTCAATTATCAACATGATTTCATGCAAGAAAGGAGGTTGAACTCCAAGAAGGTAGTTGGGACAGCATGTGAAAAGATCAGCTCTCTCAAGAGCAAACAGTTGGCATAACATTGCTGGCTTTGACGATGAGGGAAGGGCCCAGGAACCCCCAACATACACCAGAAACCTGACATGTGGGCTTTTCTTGTTGACCATACAGCTTTGTCCCCCCGCCCCCTGCCCACGCAGGGAACAGATGAGCTGAGTGGCTCCCCCTGGCTTCTGCACTAGCTCTGGGTCAGATGTCCCCACTCTTGGGAAGGACCAGGCCCTGCTGAGGGTGGGAGGGCTTAGTCTAGGGCGTCATGTCCAAGCCAGCTAGTCCTTTCTTTTCTTGGGCCTTGCTGCTGTTGCAACATATGCTGGGAAAGAGAAGGGTCTGGTGTTTGTTTTGTTTTGTTTTGTTTTTTAACAGATGCCCTGGCCCCTGTCCTCGCCCTGACCCCAGGCTCCAGGCTTCACTGACTCGACTCCAGGGTAGACCAGCTATTCTTCTAAGGTCCCCACTCATCCCACTTCCCTCCCTGTTCAGGCTCCACGCATGGAGCTGGGCCATCAAAAGCCTGGGCTGAAGCCCTGGTGTGGGCCTCATGACCGGGAATCAGACAGCCCAGGGTTTCACCATCTACTGCACTACCTGGGTGATCTTGGCCGAGTTTCCCAACCATGCAGAATTTCCTCGTCTCTCAACAGGTCTGATGATCCAGCTGGGAGGAGTTAGTGAGTTGATAACTGAAGTACCCCAGCCCAGGGCCTGGCACCCGGGGAGGGGAGGGCCATTGATTGATCAGTGGCTGTCAGGATTGTGGATGAAGAAAAGGGATCCTATAACTTCTTGAGTGAAAGGTTTTAAACCAGCCCTGTCCATTGTTCTTGTGCATCTAGGTTCACACACCTTTGAAATGCCAGAAGTAATACCCCTTGAAGAGTGTATTAACCCTCAAGAGAGCACATAATCTTGTTACCAATCCTGTAACTCAATCCTCTCCTTGCTTTCTCCAATCCCTCCTTGTAGTCCCATCCTTAATCTCAAATGCACAAAAGAAGCTGCAAAATTGAGATCTTGCTCCCTGGCATATGTCATCAGTTTGGTTCAAATAAACTCTTAAACATTCTCTACGGGTGTTGGACATTTGTTACGTCGACTGGATGATGAATTTTGTGGTTCCAAGTGTGGGGGTAGGGGGATTCTTGTGACGAGTGCAGTGACATACGCAGTCACCTTGGAGCTGGGTGCTGAGAAGCCAGGGGGCCCTATAGTTCCTGGACCTTGAGAAAGGGAGCCAAGTCATACACAGAGCAGGAAGACATCTGGTGGGGTATCCGTACGTCATGAGAATTGAGGGACCTGTTCACCACAGGTCCTTTGCACATGCGTTCTCTATGCCTGCCGCTTCCCCCACGTCCCCTGACTAATCATGCTTATCCCTGGGGTGTCAATTTAGATCTTACCTGACTGCCTAGTTCCCTGACTCCCCCCCTCTGTGCTCCCATTGCACACAGGCTTAATAATAATAATACCAATAAGAGTCTACCATTGATTAAGCCTTTACTACATGCCAGGCATAGTGCTAAGGGTATTACCTACATATGTTGTCTCATTTTATTCTCCCAACATTTGGAGAGAGACTGTAGCTCTATTTTTCTGATTTTAGATGAAGAAACAGGTTCAGAGAAGTAAAGTACGTGGCTCAACACCCCTCCCTTACCTGTATGTGTGCAGTGGTTATCCGTGTGCAGGTCCATCTTCGTCCTGGCTTATGGGCTTCCTGAGGGCAGGAATTGTGTCCTGTTGGAGCCTTAGCTTTCAGCACTGGGCCTGGTACCTAGGATGGGTTCAGTAGATGGCAGCCCTCCACCAATATTTGTTGAAGAAATTAATGAGTGATTGAGTGCAGTGCAGGGGTTGGCTCACCATAGACAATCAACAAACACTAGTGCTGGTGGTGGGCAGAATATCGCCCCCCTACCCCAAAGATATCAATGTCTCAATCCCAGGAACCTGTGAATATGTTACATTACTTGGCAGACAGGAACACAGGTTGTAGATGGAATGAAGGCTGCTAATCAGCAGACTTTAAAATAGAAAGATTATCCCGGATTATCTGGGTGGGCCCAATGTCATCACAAGGATCTTTAAAAGTGGAAGAGGGAGGCAGGAGAGAACCAGAGAGATGGCAGCGTGGGAAGGACTTGGCTCGTCGGCACTGCTGGCTTTGTAGGGAGGAAAGGGCCATGAGCCAAGGAAACCAGACAGTCTTTCAAAGCTGGAAAAGCAAGGAAATGGATTCTCCCCTAGAGCCTCCTAAAGGAATGCAGCCCCACCAACATCTTGATTTTAGCCCAGTGAGGCCCATTTCAGACTCTGGACCTCCAGACCTATAAGGAAATTAACTCATATGGTTTTAAGCCACTAATGTAGCAATTTTTCACAGCAGCCATAAAACACTAATATAGTGCCTCATCTCTGTTGCCGAGGACGATACTTAGTGGTCATTTATTAAATGATTGTTGAACTGAATTATTACTATAAGCACTGCACTTACTATCAGGAAAGATGCATAAGAAAAACATATTTGTACAGTTTGGGTTTGTTACATCAGAGGCCTAACTGGAAGGTCTCAAGTCTCAAGGTGGGTTAGAGTTCCGTTCTGAGAACGAGCCACTGGTTCCGCAGGTTTGGCTGGGTGGCGCCACAGAGGATGACTCGAGGGGCCGTTAGGGGATGGGAGCCACTGGCTGGTGAGTGAGCAGCGATGCTGGGCAGCTGGAGTCAGCATCCTGGATCTCCTGTGGTCTAGGCCTGAAGGTGCCATCTCTGGGTACCATACCTGCTGCCTCCATAATCATTGCCATGCACGGAGTCCAAAGCCCCCTACAAAATTAGCCTGACAGCTCTGTCTTAGCCAGCTCAGGCTGCTATACCAACATGACACAACCTGGGTGGCTTATAGACCGTTCTGGAGGCTAGAAGTCTGAGTTCCAGGAGGCAGCAGAGTCAGGTCTTGGTGAGGGCCCACTTCCGGGTTAAAGAGAGCTGTCTTTCCGCTATCCTATCAGATGGTAGGTAACAGAGAGAGCTCTCTGGGGCCTCTTTTTTTATTTTTAAAGGTTTTTTTTTTTTTTTTTTAACTGGGGATTGGGAACAGGACTTTATTGGGGAACAGTGTGTACTTCCAGGACTTTTTTCCAAGTCAAGTCGTTGTTCTTTCAATCCCAGCCGTGGAGGGCACAGCTCAGCTCCAGGTCCAGTCGCGGGCACCATCCGCCTTGGGAGTCAAACCGGCAACCTTGTGGTTGAGAGGAAGCACTCCAACCAACTGAGCCATCCGGGAGCTCAGCCCCAGCTCAGCTCAAGGTGCCATGTTCAATCTTAGTTGCAGGGGGCGGAGCCCACCATCCATTGTGGGAGTTGAACCAGCAACCTTGTGGTTGAGAGCGCGCTGGCCCATGTAGGAATCGAACCAGCAGCCTTTGGAGTTAGGAGCATGGAGCTCCAACCGCCTGAGCCACTGGGTCAGCCCTTGGGGCCTCTTTTATAAGGGCACTAATCCCCTTTAGGGGGGCTCCACCCTCATGACCTAATCACTCTCCAAGTCCCCACCTTCTAATACCATCACACTGGGGTGAGGATTTCAACACATGACTTTTGGGCAGATCACACACATTCATTTCATAACAAGCCCCATCGTGTCCGTACCAGGATGATACCTGCCAGAGGAGGGAAAAGCCAGCTCTCGTGTTTCTCCACTGTGGTGGGTACTGTTCCAAGTGCTGAGCATCATTAACCCATTCTGTCCTCATAACAGCTCTATGCAATGGGTACTACCATTATGCCCATTTTACAGATTAAGAAACTGAAGCCTGGAAAAGCGCAGTCATTTGCCCACTCATACAGCCAATAACAATTGGGATTGAACAAAGCCAGTGTCTCTGTTCTTACCCACAGCCCTCTACTGCCTCTCCACATGGTATAATGATCAGCATACTGACTTTATAACGGCAATCACACCACCTCGCATTGGGAAAGACCTTGCTGTTCACACTCTTTCTCACCCTGTTTTCTCGTCATCCTCACGGTGTCTGGTCATTATGACTAGTGCCCCGGCTTACATTTTGGGAAACAGAGCTCATGAGAGGCAGGCACCCAGCCATTTGAGGCAAGAGTAGGTTCCTTCCTGGGTCTCTGGCTCCAAGTCCAGAGTCTGTCTCTTCCACCAGCTGCCCCCTGCCTTACCCTGGTACATTATTTATGGCCCATTACTCACCTGCTGCAAGCGCCCAGATGCGGCCTGCCAGAGCTGTGACCTTGCTGTGTCTCCTGGAGAGGACCAAGGGCGCTTCCGCTCATCTTCGCATCTCCCTTCCCCTGGCAGCCTCTTTGGGTCTCGGCAGGCTCCTGGTGTGTAGCACAGCCTGTCCCCTCTTCCCACCCACAAGAACCACCGTGCGAGCAGTTTCCTCTTTGCTCAGTCAGCTAACCAGCTCGCCCAGCACAGCAGTGGCAGTGTCCAGCAGACTCACCATCTCCTCAACACGGCCTTGGCTTGATAACCAGTAGTGTGCATGGGTGGACAGTGTGTGCGTGCGTGTGTTGTGAGAGGAGGGTGTCACATGTGGGGAAGGGAATTGAAGCGCTCCCAGGTGCACACACTTGAGTTGCCTTTTCTGGGTCTTGTAGCCGAAAGTATAACAAGTAAGGATCGTTTCCTCCTTCCTTCTCATGGTAGAGAGCAGGAAGGGGCACTTAGGTGTAAAGTTAAGGTTGGGAGCAGGACCCCCACAGCTGGAGCCCGCAGCTTTGGAGCTGTGTGCCCTGGAGCAAGCTGCTTAATCTCTCTGTGCGTTGTCTTCCTCCTCTTTATCTGTCTCACTGAGTCCCTCCGGATTCAGTGAGACAATGCACTGGACCATCAGTGCAGGACCTGAGGAAAGGTAAATGCTGATAAACATCTTTTGACAGTGCGTGGTATTCTATTCTGCATCCCTCTTGTTAAGGTAGGAAGAGATTGGATCACAGAGTCCTAGGAGGGGCTGGCTTCTAGGCAGCAGCTCACATCTGCGTCTCAGTTTCCATGTCTGTATAATGGGCGACAGCCAAATTTAGCCGTGGTTAACACCATGGAATTCTGGGAAATGAAAGTGCAAACTGCAGGTAGTTACAGAAATCACCCCTTGGACTGAATTCTCCCCACTTTCCTCAGAAGTAAAGGCATTGGGCCCATGTGAGCACATCAGCGGGCAGGCATCTGTTTCTCCTCCCTCCCTGCCTTTAGGCTCACTTTCAGGTGCTGACTGACTGGCTGAAGATTCTCAGAAACACATGGAGACCCTGTGACCCACTGAGCCCCTGAGCCCTTACCCTGGGACTCTGTGGGCACCAAAATGTCTATGTCTTCACTAAGCTTCCCCAGTGGTTCCGAAGCAGGTGGCCCTCTGCGAGCAATCAGAGACAAGCACTCTGCTGGGGATTGTGCCAGATGCCCCTGGAATGAGTCCTGGATGTCCAGAGTCCTTCTCCTCCATCCTAAGACCCTGGAAGTGGAAGGGATTGGCTTCCCCAAACCTCACCAGCTCCCACTTCCTCTGATTTAGGGGAATAAAGAGGTCCTGTGTTCTCAGGCCACGTGGACAAATCACAGGCCAGGAACATGTCAGGCTGGCTTGCCTTCCCAGGCAGGACTTGCAGCCTGCTCAGCTTGGTACTCTCCCCAGGGGCAACATTTGCAGACTCTCCCTGTGGACATTGCTGATGCATTTCCGGGGCTGCAGAGACAATGGTCTCCACACAGCACATCCCACTGGGCGTGGAGACTATTTAGAGCCAATTCCAGACCCTGGATGGTTTGATTCCCAAGTCAGAGCTAGGCCATTCTGATCCCGTGCCACACAACATCAAGAAGGCAGGAAGCAGTGAGGCACCCAGGCCAGGGTTCAAAATCCCAGCTTTGCACATATCTCAACTGGTCACTTGACCTGCCTGGTCCTTGGTTTTCTCATCTGTAAAATGGGGATAACAACACCACCAACATCTCAGGGCTGCTAGGAGGATTATAGAGGCAATGCATACAGGACCCTATTCAGGCTGAGACATATGTGGTCCAGTATTGGGTCAGGGTCTTAAAGAAACAGCTCACTGAAATTCCAAAAAGTGCTCAGACCTCTTGAAAAACACAGAGGGGGTCTAGGTACATATGCTGTGGACACTTTTGGTCAAGTCACCATCGCCTGTAACACCATACAGTGATCATGAGGTGCTTGCTCTCCTTTTTAGAAAACCTGCCCCTCATCCATGTATGTCTGCCCCACCCTTACCAGGTCTCGCACTGCAGCCAGGGCCCAATTCCACGGACAAATACTCAATGGACAAGTCGGCACAGCAGCCCTGCCACAGTCAAGCCCAACTGTGTCGGCACAGTTGCCACCTACCACAGATATGCTGCTGCTGACCTTGGTTCCCTCGGGTGGTTCTTCTCCTCTCTGTCTTCCAGAGCTTGTCCGGCACTGATAGCATCCTTTGGGGAGGGCACGGAAGGAAAGACAGTGGGCAGTGAGAGGGCCCTTGCTGGCAGGCCTGGGACAGCTGGGCACACTCCTACTTGAATACCTGTGCTCCTGTCACGCCCGTAAAGCTCTCAGCACAGGTGAGTCCATGGTCCTCTAAGGTGGCGTTTCCAGAAGTGCCCAGTAGAAGAGCTCCGTTGCAATCTTCCCTCAAGGCAAACAGTAGGATTGGGAAATGCCTGCAGTCAAGGATGGGAGAACCTGGAATGAAGTCATCCACCCCTGCCCCCACCCCTCCACTGCCCCTCTGGAACCTATCAGCTTGAGTGGCCCCACACAAACTGGACAGGATGGTTCTTGGTATTTCCCAGATGATGCATTTGGATGTGTCTACAAACTTTTACTGAACTGAGAAGTCTTATCAAGGACCAGACAGCAGGTCAATTTGGAAACCAGGGAACACCGGGCATATGGGCTCCCCAGGCAGCGAGGCCCTGGAAATGGTGCCGATTCACCCTCCAGGGCCGAGAGCTGCCAGGAGAGCGAGGCTGAGGGCTGGTGTGCCAGGGAGCTGCCAGGGGTGCCAGTTTGTACGGGGCACTATGAGACCTCGGAAACGCAGCAAGAGGGAGAAAACGTTATTAATTAACCAGAACTCTTCTCAGGGGAAGCCATGTATCGGGTAGGATGGAGTGCTCTGGGAAGCCTCTTGGGGCAAGGGTGGAATACGTAATACGAGTGAGAACACTGGTAACCAGATGCAGAGGCAGGGGGTGAGGAACGCCACGGTTTCTGTTTTACTGAGGGTGGGAGGCAAGTTTGGGCCTAAGTACAGCTCTCAAGACAGTACAGGAGAGACTGGGTCTGTACCAGGTCTCCCTCCTGCAATTCCCCGCTCAGGGTCAGCAGGGTTATGTTTTAAGGGCTGCATGTCCAGGGGCCCTCACCTCTCAGTCAGGACCTGGGCCTTTGTCAGCAGCTTCATTCTGTCTCCTGGTGGAAGTTTCCTGTTATGGGTTGAATTGTGTCCCTAGAAGACCTATCGAAGTCCTAATCCCCAGTACCTGCGAATGTGACTTCCTTTGGAAACAATCTTTGCAGAGGTAATCAAGTTAAGAAGAAGTCATTAGTGGGCTCTAATCTAATAGGACTGGTGTCATCGTAAAAGAGAAAATTAGGACACAGCGACAGACATGCACAGAGGGAAGACAACGCAGAGACACGCGGAGAAGGCCGTGTGAAGACAGAGGCAGACACTTGATGCATCTACAAGCCAAGGGGCCCGCCAGGGTCCAGAAGGGGCAAGAAAGGCTGTCACTAGACCCTTTGGAGAGGACATGCCCCAGCAGACACCTTGACTTCACACCTCTGGCCTCCGGCGCTGTGAGAATGTTTCTCTTGTTTTAAGCCGCCCAGTTTGTGGTACTTTGCTAAGGCAGCTCTGGGAAACTATCTAGTGCATCTGACATGAGTGTATGTGTGAGCCTTTTCCGAAGTGTTTTTCCTGGTCTGGTCCAGCGCACCTGCCATTGGCTGGAGTAAAAATGCCCACAGAGCTTTTCCACGAGGAAATTCCACAAAGCACAACTTAGAGAACTCAGAAGCTTACACAAACTAGCCTTGGTTCTCTATCTGCAAAAAGAGTAGCTGGGATGCAATTGGCTCTCTCCAAACTCTAACTTGCTTTGGATTTGTAACCCCCCACGCCCACCCCAAATCAGACAATAAAGAGCCAAGGAACTGACAATCCCAGAGAGTTTGCTTGGCCAAGTATGGGGCAGGGTCCCCAGGGGACTGAAGGGAGGTGTTTGTCCCCTGGGTGAGCAGCCTGGGGTCTCCTAGGCTCCTCCTCTCTATCGGCATTGGAGGAGGCTTGCAGCGTCCAGGGCGAACATTTGGTTGGCTTGGCCATTCCGGCACTAAGAAAAAAAAATTCTAACATAAATGAAGTCCTGCTCTGAGCTGGGCAGTCCTGTGAAGCTTTCCCATATAAATCACATCTTAGGCTTTAAAAGCCCTAAAGTTGAGCCATTTTTGATATGGAGGCTTTTACCTACTCTATTATTTATGATGTTGCCTCCATTAGCTTCCTTTCTGTCTGATATTTAAGAAGCTAAATCCATCTGCTCTTTCCACTCTCCCAAAGTAGGAGGAGTGGAAATGGCAACAAAGAACTTGTCAGTAGCTTGATGCTGGAGATTTTAATATTTCACTGTTTATTTAGACAACATAAAGTTTAGGAGGGATAAAAGTAAAATACAGCCCCAAGGTCAAAAACAAACCAATGACACAAGAACGGGACAGAAGAGATGTGACGGAAGATTTAGGTGTTCAGCTCATTTCTAGCTTACTGTGAGATTCCCAAACATGCTGATCAAATCTGGTTTAATATCCAGAATACATAGAGAACTCCTAAAACTCAACAACAACAAAACCTAACTTAAAACTGGGTGAAGGAAGGACTTGGAGAGACATTTCTCCAAAGAGGACATACAGCTGGCCAACGAGCACACACAAAAATGCTCAACATGACTAATCATCAGGGAAATGCTAATGAAAACTACAATGAGACATCACCTCACACCCATTAGCATGGCTACTATAAAAAAAATCAAAACAAAAAAACAAGTGTTGGCGAAGATGTGGAGAAATCAGAGCCCTTACACATTGTTGGTGGGAATACAAAATGGCAGGGCTGTTATCGAAAACAGTATGAAGAGTCCTCAAAAAACGTAAAATAGAATTGCCATATGACCCAGCAATTCCACTTCTGGGTATAGACCCCAAAGAATTGAAAGCAGTGTCTTAAAGAGATATCTGTATACCCATGTTCATAGCAGCATTATTTACAATAGCTAAAACATAGAAGCAACCCAAATGTCCACTGACGTATGAATGGATAAGCAAAAGTTTCAGTTAAAACAAAAAAATTTTTTTTACAGCAAAATAATCAATAGAATCTACAACTACCAAAGTCTGCAAAACTTCTGAGGGAAGAAGCTACCTTTTCTGACTGTTTATCTAAAGCTTCTGTAGGATTTTACACACTAGTTTTTGATCACCAAAAGCACAGAATTTCTCATGCATCTTTTGTATCTCCAGTGGCTAGTATAACCCCTGACACACATTAATCCACTTTTTTAAAAAGAATTTTACATCTAATCAAATCAGCTTTGATTTAGCCCATTTACAGTTTTTTAAAAATAGAGAAAAAAAACTAAAAACAGATGTGATTTCCTTCTGAAATCTGTTATGTAAACATTTTTGTTAAATTTCAACATCACAAGTTAGATAAAATTGTCACTAATTTTTCCATGGATAATACCTTTATTACACTGCCAGCTGATTCAGGTACATCCATACATTGTCAGCTGGTTTTTCTGCTGGCTGTCAGCTGTCTTGATGTTCCAATACAGGCTTACCTCATTTTATTGGGCTTTGCTTTATTGCACTTCAGAGGTATTGTGTTTTTTTACAAATGGAAAGCAAGACCCTCTACTAGCAGAAAGATTAGGACTCGCTTTGTTGCGGTGGTCTAGAACACAAACCAAAATATCTCCGAAGTATGACGACTGCTTTAACCAACTCTTGGTGTCTCAGCTAAGACCTGTCTCAGTTCCACCTGGAAAGCCACCACCAGCCAATGGAATATTATTCAGCCTTAAAAAGGAAGGAAATGCTGACACATGCGACAACATGGATGAACCTTAAGGACATTATACTAAGTGAAATACGTCAGCCACAAAAAGACACTATGATTCCACTATATGAGATTCTGAGAGTAGTCAAATTCATAGAGGCAGAAAGTAGAATGTTGTCTGGCAGGGGCGGGAGGGATGAATGAAGAGTTATTTTTTAATAGGTACAGAGTTCAGTTTTTCAAGATGAAGAGCTGGTGGTGATGGTTGCACAACATTATGAAGTACCTAATGCCACTGAGCTGTACACTTAAAAATGGTTAAGATGACAAATTTTATGGTATATGTATTTTACCACAATGAAAAACATCGATTATCTTACCGTTCTGGAGCTTAGAAGTCCAAAATGGCTGGCAAGGCTGCATTCCTTCTGGAGGGCCCACGGAGAATACATTTCCTTGCCTTTTCCAGCTTCTAGAGGCTGTCCGTATTCTTTGGCTCAGAGCCCCCTTCCAGAAACATCATCGCTGCAGCCTCTGCTTCTCTCTGCACATCTCCTCCCCTCCCCCACTGCTCCACGTCACCTGCTGTAACTGTGAGTGCCCTGCCTCCCTCTTACAAGGAGCCTTAGGATTAGATGGGGCCCACCTGGTAATCCAGGAGTCTCTCCCCTTTTGCCACATGTGGTAACAACCTCACAGGTTTTGAGGATTAGCACGTGGGCATCTGTGGGGGTATTATTTTGTCTCCACAGTTGCCCACAGAAATGGTCGCAGGCGTGTGCGAGGATATAAGTGCAGTGACTTCAAACATTGAAACTATGGAGACAGCCTGATGTCTGACAACGGGACTCCTGTTGAATGGCGCTGCAGACTTCCCTAGAATACTATGCAGCCGTAACAAGCACGAGGCAGATGACATGAAACGATGTCCATGGTGTAGTTTTGAATGAGAGAGACAAATGTCACAAATTCACAATGCATTTGTTCAACAATCATTTTCAATGGCTATCATGCGCCAGGAGCTGGGAACACAGCAGTGAATTTATTGCACAGGAGGAGTGAGTTATAGTTCCTTTCTATATAAAATCTACATGCAGAAATACAGGTCTGCATGGTACAAATGTCTTCTCTGGGAAGAAAACACTAAATTGTTAACAGTGAGTATCCTGGGAGAGGGAGAGCAGACAAAGTGATGAAGATTTGTCTGTTTCCTTTGGGTGTTTTCAAATTGTTTTATCTTTTTCAACGAGTAATTCTTATTTCTGCTCAGAAATTAAAATGAACTAAGGGACAGTTATCAGGACAAATTATCTATGGCTTAATCCCATTTCATAATGATGAAACTGTATCATCCTCAAAACAGAAAGAAGGAAGGAAAGAGTGAGGGAAGGAATGAGAGAATGGGGGCGGGGGGGGGAGAAAGGAGGGAAGGAAGGAAGGAAAGGGGAGAAAAGGAACGAACAAGCCGATTCATGTTATCTCGGAGAAGGCAAGGTTTGTGGGGCACTTAGCCAAAAGTGTCCCTCTCTCCCCTGGTGGGAACTGGCAGCTCCTGCAGAACGAATCTTTTATGTGCTCTGGTCGGGCACCCGGCCCTGCCGTACACAGCAGGCGATCAGTGACATAGTGGACCAGCCAAGTCACAAATGGGAGCATGGGTAAAAGCAGATGATATCTGAACAGGAGAAGCAACCCTCAGGCCAAGATTCTCTTTGATCCCACATGGCAACAGGAACATCTGTGAGTCTACACCAAGATTCGTCTCCCCTCGTTTATAACCATTTTGGCACAAAGTCTGGTGTTTCTCAAGCCCCTGGAACTTCCTGGTTTAATAGAAACAGAAGTTCTGCTGTTTGAAGAAGTGGGTGGAAATTCCAGGTCTCTTATTTCCACCATGGTGGTCCCCAAGATGAACTTGGGGTCCAGTACTTTTTTGCCCTGAACTGCTACCTCTGAGCTCTGCTCTGCTCTGTGTCTCTGGGCCAAACTTGGTGGCTGTGGGGCCCAGGGACCCTCGACCCCCAGGGCAATGTCATCTCAGGCTCTAGATTAAATTCCCCTGATAAGTACTGTCTCAAAATTGCACACCTGGTAAACAGGTTGCCCGGGAACACTGCCCAGGAACAAACCAAACAAGCTGTGTCTTCTCATTTCACTCTTGGTTCTTAACTGTTTTAGGAGAAAAAGACTGGACTTGAGTATCTGAAACAGTCACATGTTTTACTCAGAAAACAAAGAAGCTCTGATTTTCTCACTGGGAAACAGTGAGAGTTGTCACTTCCCTGGTGCTCTTAAACATAGATTGAAACAAGGAAAACATATTTCAGTTTGTTCTATTTGGCCCCTTGAATACATACTTCATCCTTCCTAGACCTAAATTGAAACTGCTCCCAAAGTGTAGTTTTAGGTGACATGTCCCTGCCCTCTTATGGTTCTGTCCCCCTCTCCTCCCACTTCCCCTCCTGCACACTCTGACACATTTCTGCCCCAGGCCCTTTGTACTTGCTATTCTCTCTGCCTGGAACACTCCTCCCCCAGGCGTCCTCATGTTTCCTCCCTCCTTCAGATCTCTGCTCCAATGTCACCTTCTCAGGGAGCTTCCTGAACCACCCTCTTTAGAATTGCACCCCCTTCCCCATCCCGACCCTCCAACCCCCATCCCTGCTTTATTTTTCTCCATAGCACTCATCTTTTTCAAATACATGACTTCTTTCTTTTGTTTATTGTCTACTCCCTTTCTAACAGAAACCCCCTGGGGGCAGGGATTTTTATGTATTTGATGACCATTGTAAACCCAGTCTTAGAACAATTATTGAATCTGAATCTTTATAGAGGAGTTTTGTATTATGTATTCATAATCTTAAAAACATGCTAATGATTCCACCCAGCTATTCCACATCTAGGAACTGATCCCTGGGAAGTAATCACAGATGTGTGCAAAGATATAGTTAGAAATGTTACAAAAGCAACACACTGAGAATAATAAGATCTGACATTTAATTAGCACTTACCATGTGCCAGACCCTGTTCTAAACACTTTACACATCTGAACTCTTTAAACCTCACAACAACCGTATAACCCACCTCTTACTGTCTGGCTTTTACAAGCAAGGAAATGGGCAGAGGGACTGAAGAGTATGTAAGATAGCTAGGATTTGACCTGGTGTATCTGACTCATGAGCCCATATGCTTAAACTACTCTATGGGTTAAATAAGCTACGTTGTAACCATACTGAGGCACAAATTTAAAATGATGGTATAGACCAGGGATTTTTTTGGGCCCATCTGTAGCACTCCACTGTCTGGTCCCCAGTCACAATCAGCCTGTTTAACTTCTTCAGGGTTCTATGCGTTTCGGAAATCTTCATTTCTACTTGTTTATGCCTGATCCCCCCCCCCTGTAGCCTGCATCATTTGGGGGTTTACCTTGTGCTGGGCATTACTCTAAGCACTTTACTGTAACCCAGTAAGTGTTCTTCGAAACCCTACAAATACAATTATGACCCCCATTTTACAGATGAGAAAAGTGAGGCCCAGAGGTGAGCAACTTGCCCCTAAGTCGGGCAACTCTATAGTGGCGAAGTTGGGATTGGAACGCAGGTGGCCTCAGTCCTTCATTACTACATGATCCTGCCTAAAATCACTAATGAGATTAAAAACTGACCCCTAATTTACTTTTTTTAAAGTTTTTTTTTTTAAAAAAACCTTTAAATGTGTTTTTCCAGGACCCATCAACTCTGAGTCAAGTAGTTGTTTCAACCTAGTTGCAGAGGGCGCAGCTCACAGTGGCCCATGTGGAGACCCAACCGGCAACACTGTTGTTAAAAGCACCGCGCTCTAACCAACTGAGCTAACCAGCCGCCCCTACTTTTGTTTTTTAAAGACACATTTACTCAGCATCATAATCAGACTATTACGTTTAGCAATCAACAGCATGGGTACCAAATATATATATATACATGAAAACCCTTTGTTGGAATGCTGTACACTTTCCACAGAATAGAAAGTAAAATAAACAGTTATACAATTAGTCACAAATACAGTCCTCGAGTTTTTTGTGCATATGCATGAGCGTTGTTTAAAACATGGCTTTTTCATAGCAGCTAGGCCCTGCCACCTCGGTGCTTGGCTGAGTCCACAATCTGTTGTAGCCTGTGGCTTCCCTGTCACTTCTCTGGCTCTCCCCTCCTGCTAAGCTTTGTTTCCTGGCAGTAATTAAAAGCCACTGCCATAACTGCTGCTGCTGCTGCTGCTGCTGGAACTGCCATAACCACCTTGGTTTCATGGTTTGGCAAAGTATTGGCCTCCACCACCACAGAAGCCAGAGCTTCTGCCTCCAAAGTTTCCTCCTGTCGGGGTCCAAAATTTGAAGACTGATTGTTATAGTTGCCAAAATCATTGTAGCTCCTCCCATCACCTCCAAACTGCTTCTGTCATCACTACATCCATGATATCCATCCCCACTGCCACCATCTTCCCCACCACCCCGACTGCCACCAAAGCCACCTCGACCACTGAAGTTTCCTCCATGAGCATAGTTGGCTTTCCCACCATAACCACCTCCTCAACCACTGAAACTTCAGAACCACTTTGACCCCTTTGGATGAAGCACTGGCCACCTCTTACTGAGATCGGGCTTTCCTTACTTCACAGTTGTGGCTGTTCACAGGATGGTGTTTCTGAACGGCAGTCTTGTGTCCAGAGTCACGGTCATCAAAGGTGACAAAAGCAGAGCCTCTCTTCTCACCACTGCCTCGGCCAGTCATGATTTCAATCATTTCCGTTTTCCTACACTGTTCAAAATAACGTCTTAGGTGATGTTCTTTAGTGTCTTCTTTGAAACCCCCAACAAAAATCTTTTCCATTGAAGTGGACACCAGGTCTTTGAGGATCTCCTCCTGAGACAGACCTCTCTGGTGCCACAACTCTTCATCCGCCTTGTGTGGCCTTGCCTGCATGGCTGCACGCCCCCCACCCCCAACAGTGGCACACGTGACAAACCCAAAGCCTGTGAGCACGTGGTGTTTGGATCTCTCATCACACACAGTCTGGGAGCGTCCCCCATTGCTCAGAACGGCTCCTCAGACTCTCAGCGATTGTTTCGAAGCTCAGACCTCCGAGGCAGAATGCCCGGCAGCCTTCGGCCTCTGGGAAACTCTGACTTAGGCATGACCGCGGAGGGGAGACTTGAACGATGCGTGTCCACAGGCAGAAAAGCCCTAATTTACTTTTGGAAGATCTGAATTGGCTCAAGGAGCAGCCAATGGACTTTGCTGGTCATACTGATGCTGGACAGCAGATCCCACAGGACACCTCCATCCCCAAGTTTCTGTTGCCTGTGCTGACTTGGGGGATGTGATTTGACCTGTTTTTTACCCTCTGGATCTACGACAAAACAGACCACAGTTGGTAGTGTCCTACTGCTTCGTGTTGACTTTTAAAATATTGAATCCATGAGCTCACTTCCCTTATGTAATTCTCAACAGTGTCCATCAAAGGCACCAGCCCTGACACATGTGGAACTGAAACTCTGGCAGCTCCTCTGGTTGCAAAAAATAGGGGACTAAACGCCTAGTTGGGTTCTATTTATATTAAACCCGTTAACTTGTTACTGTCAGAACAATTACCAAGTGGAGGCCTGCTGTTTTGTAGAATGGGGGAAGGGGTACTTCTTACTTTATTATTATTTTTTTTTACAATTCAATGGCTTTTATTGTATTCACAGAGTTGTACAACTATTACATCTATTTAAGAAATTTTTCATCACCCCTAGAAAGAAATCCTGTACCCCTCTTCAACTATCACCTCTTCAACCCCCAGGTCTCCAGGCATAGGCATCACTCGTCTACTTTCTGTCTTTATGGATTTGCCTATTCTGCATATTTCATATAAATGCACATACGATATGTAGTCCTTTGAGATTAGCTTCTTTCGCTTAGAATGATGTTTTCAATGTTCATTCATGTTGTAGCCTGTATCAGTGCTTCACTCCAGTTTATGGCTGAATAAAGTTTCACTGTATGGAAATAATACATTTTGTTTACTTATCAGTTTGGGTTGCTGGGTCATTGGGATGGCTTCCACCTTTTGGCTCTTGTGAATAACGTCTCTATGAATACTGGTGTACAGGTATCTGTTTGAGTCCCTGCTTTTAATGCTTTTGAGCATATACTTAGAAGTAGAATTGCTGGATCCTCTGGTAATTCTATGTTTAACTTTTTAAAAAAGATTTTTATTAAAAATATAGCTAACATATAATATTAGTTTCAGGTATACACCATAGCTATTCAACATTTATATACCTAAAGAATTGATCACCATGATAAGTCTAGCAACCACCTGACACGCTGTCACAATATTAACTATAGTCCTTATGTTGTACGTTACATTCCCATGACTTATTTGTTTTATACCGGGAAATATGGACCTCTTATTTCTCTTCACCTTTTGCCCCCATTTAAAATTTTTCCATTACAGTTGATACAGTTGATAATATTACAATAATATTCAGTATTATTTTACATTAATTTCAGGTGTACATTTGTGGTTAGACATTTGTATAATTTAAGAAATGATCCTCCTGATTAGTCTGGTACCCCCCTGACACTATACATAGTTATTACCATAGCCAGTTTCCTTAAGATGCAGCCCCTGATAAAGCCTTATGTCGTACACGTGGCAGGATCTCAGGGAGTCACTAGAGTGGGAAGAATTGTGGTCAACAGGTTAATGTAGACGCTGGTTCGGTGCCAGTGCTGAGCCTGGAGCTAATCAGCAAAAGTCTCAGAGTACACTGAGCCCAGCTGCCGCCTGCCTGAGTCCTGCAGACTCCAGCAGTTTTTCAAGAAAGAGTGCAATGCAGGCAAGAGTAGCTGCTCTTGGAAAAAGTGCCTCTGGTATTGGGCGAGTTGGGTGGTTTGGATGGGGGTCCCAGTGAGTCAGCAGTCTGGAGCAGTGGAACGCACCAGGCCAATCAGATTCAGATTTAGCCTGTGGGGGCGGGCTCAACACAGGAAAGATGGCGGCAGCCTGCTGGCTGCGAGGTAGGAGGGCTCAACACAGCAAAAATGGGGACTATCTCTCCAGCCCTCACTCTGAAGCTACACACCTCAGTCTGCCCCCTGTATGCCTCTGACACTTCCCCAGTCACCGTCCCTTCGCTGGAGCCCAAGGTGAGTGCCTGCGAGTGAGTCTGTGCGTGGGCCATTTAAGAGAATGTCTGGGTTTCCTGCAGCCTTCTGTCCCACCCAATTGTCAGAATCCCCACTGTTTTTCACAGCCAGATGTTGTGGGGGCTCCTCTTCCCGGCACCAGTACTCTGGTCTGAGGAGGCCGGTGTGGGGCTAGGGTCTCTCACGTGGGGAACCTCGGTGGCTGAGATAGTCCTCCTGGTTCCCAACCACCACACGGAGGTTTGGGCCCATTTGGAGTTTCCACCCCTGCTACCAGTGTCGACGTGACCTCTTTATATCATTAGTTATAAAACTTTTGTTCGGCCAGATTTCAAATGGCTCTCCAGGTTGCTTGTTCTATAATTTAGTTGTAATTTTAATGTGTTCATGGAAGGACGCATCTTGGATCTCTCTGAAAGGGTGTGTGGGGACAGAGCCCCAGAAAGCAGTTTCCAGGCTCTCGGCCTCATGTGGAGAGGTGCTGCCTCAGATAGTGGATGGCCGTCAGCTGCGGCTGGTTGGCCATCAGCTGTAGCCATTGAGCCATTGGCCACTGATATAACTGCCGCGGCTATGGAGGGGAGCCGAGGAGAGTGAAGGAGGAGAGTGAAGGAGAGTAAGGAGAGTCGAGGAGAGTTGGTCGGTTGGCAGCAAAGCGGACAGCAGGTCGCACGTCGTGTAAACCCAGCCTCCAGTGAGACCATAGTGGTATGACTCCCCTACCTATGGCTCCATGGATGTTCCTTTTTGGCCTCACCATGTCCTGCGTTCTTATGTGGGGAGCAGGAGCAGAGACCCCACAGGCCACCCCGCCAGATGCCCTGCATGACAGGGTGCTTTTCTGGAGTGCCTATTCAGTCCCCAGGGAGAGAACTTTCTTTTCAAAAGGACCCTCAGGATTGAAGTCTCAGGCTTATTCTCAGCCCCAACATTGGTTTTCTTAGCAGATAATTTGGTAACATCCCCTGCAGCTGGTCTTGAGCTAACTGAGGTTGAAAATAACATAATTTCCCTTCTACTTTTTTTCTGCCTGATTTTTGTAACTAGAAACCAGTTTAAAGGCTTCCAACTTGGGGCAGTGGAATATTAATTCCTTTCACATCTTGTAAAAGTTTAAGCACTGCGCAGGGCACGGGAAGGACAAGTGTGAAGAGTCACTTGGCAGAGCTATAGAGATGCATTTGGGTCTCTACCTTTGCACCTTGAAATCAGCCAAACCTATGTGAGCCAGGCCTGTTCTAATTCCAGGCCAGGGGGTGCACCCCTGCTGGCTGCAGTGTGCCCTCACCCCACGGCTCTGCATTTTAACCCTGGGGTGCCTTCTGGAACTGCACAGCTTACAGTTCAACTATCCAATATTGAAGCATCTACTGGGTACAAGCTTGGTGCTTCGCACTCGGGATGCAGTTGTTCTGGGGCGGGGCCCGGGAGTTTGCATTTCTAACAGAGTCACAGGTGGAGCTAATGCTGTTTGTCTGAGGACCACACTTGGAGAACCACTGCAGTAGGATTTCCCTTAAATGTCTCTCCCCTTGGAGGCCATGTGCACATGTACACACACACACACCCACCCCCCGCAGACACACACCCCTGACTTGGGAAGTTGCTGCTGCCATAGGGGCTCAGGCACTCTGTATGGCCCCTCTTGGGCTCTTGTTTGTGAGGATCTGGCCCCTGCTTCCTCCCTGCACCTCGCCTTCTGTCGCTCTTATCCTAGCCCTCCACACTCCTGCCACCCAGGCCTACTTCCCTTCCTCAGATCAGGCCAAACCACATCCAGGTCAAGAGCTCATGCAGGGCCTTGGTACTTGCTACATCCTAATTCAGACAGGCCCTCCATGAACACACTATTTAAAGAAGGTGCCCCCAGCTGTTCCCCTTCACACCCCTTTAATTCCCATCATAGATCATGTTGCAATCAGATCTAATCCCCCTTGAGAATGTAAACTGCACAGGGGCAGTGACCATTCCGCTCCCCAGTGCAGACCCCACGCCTGGCACTGGCACAGACTAGACTATCTTTGGAGAAGTGAATGAATGGGATTAGTTTCTCCTGTCAGTGAAACCCACATAGGAAGAGGCTGGATACCTGCCAACCGTGTCCTATGGGCTCTTCTTTCTGTGAACCTCCCTTCCATCAGGCCAACCATTGGCCATCTGGCACTTGGTTTTGAGTAAGGGGTAGGGTTGGGATGGAGGGAGGCAGGGGAGTTTTTGGAACAGCCAAAGTTGCAGATTAGACACATCTAATCATATCCAGAGAGCTGCACTGTGTTCTGCCAATTGAGACACCCAGATTAAGCAGGCCATGGGCCCCTGGGGCAACATGCCATCAAAATAACTTTTCAAAAATAGCAACTTGCAATCTCAGGAATGAGCATGAATTGTCAATGACATGAGCAGTGTTTTGAAACAGAAGGAGTCCTATTTATATTGCAGATAACGGTTATGTGACATAGGCACAGCTTGGGCCAATTTTCCCAAAGGAGACGCTTAGGGGTGATGGTGTGCTGATGCCTGTAGAAGCTGTGTTGGAAGGACCAAAACTGAAGAAAGAGACGCCTGGTGGTGTGATGGAAGAGGGCTGCCCACAGCTGCTGGCTGGCTCTGCTGCTCACTGATCAGTATGCAGAGCAGTTGAGAGTCTGACCTTCAGAATCAGCTGGACCTGGGTTTCCACCCTGGGCCCGGCACTTGTTGCTGTGTGACCTTGAGCAGTTACTCAGCCTCACTGAGCCTGTCTCTTTCTCAGGAAAACAGTTATTTATCTCTTAGGGTTGTTGTGAAGAATAAATGAGCTAATGCATATAAAGCCATTATTATAGCACCTGGCACAGACTAGCACTCAATAATTAATGATAGCTATTATTAGCTATAACACTTAAAAATGAAGCAAATTTTCTTGGGGTAAAAACTACATAACATAAACTTTGCCATCTTAACTACTTTTAAGTGTACAGTTCAAGTGTGCAACAAATTTCTAGAACTTTTTCATCTTGCAAAACTTAAACTCTATACCTTTGAACAACAAGTCCGCATGCCCCCCTCCACAGCCCCTGGCAACCACCAACCAGTCTTTCTGTCTCCATGGATTTGACTATTCTAAGTACATGGAATTATAAGTGGAATTATACACTATTTGTCTTTTTGTGATGGGCTTATTTCACTTAGCATAATGTCCTCAGGGTTCATCCATGTTGTAGCCTGTGTCAGAATTTCCTTCCTTTTTAAGGCTGAATAACATTCCATTGTGTGTGTACCACATCTTCTCTATTCATTCATCCATTGATGGACACTTGGGTTGCTTCTATCTCTTGGCTTTTGTGAATAATGCTGTGATGAACGTGGGTATGCGATTATCTCTTTGAAATCCTGTTTTTGATTCTTTTGGGTGTATGCCCAGAAGTGGGATTGCTGGATCATATGGTAGTTCTATTTTTAATTTTTTGAGGAAACTCCATACTGTTTTCCATAGAGGCGGTACAATTTTACATTCCCTTCAATATTGCACAAGTGTTCTAATTTCTCCGCAATCTCACCAACACGTGTTATTTTGTGGTGTGTTTTTTTTTTTCAATGATGGCGATCCTAATGGGTGTGAAGTGATATCTCATTGTGGTTTTTATTTGTATTTCCCTAATGATTAGTGATGTTGAGCATCTTTTCATGTTTGTTGGCCATTTGTGTGTCATCTTTGGAGAAATGTCTATGCAGTCCTTTGCCCATTTTTTAAATCATGTTGTTTTTTGGCCAATGAACATATTAAAAAATAATCAGCCTCATTACTGCTCAGGAAAATGCAACTTAGCATCACAATGAGATATCATTTTATTCCCATTAAAGAGGCAAAAAATAAAGAGATCTAACAATGGGGTCTCTCACATGTAGCTGATGGAAGAGTGAATTGGTACATTTCAGCACTACCTTGGGAAACTGAGTGCTCACAGACCCTAGAAGCCAGCAATTTTGCTTGTAGGTGAAATTCACCCCAGAGAAACTCGTAAATAAATGATTGGGTTGTGTAGAAGGATGTGGACAGTGACAATATTTGTGATAGAAAAAAGAAAAAAAGACTGGAAACTAACCAGATGTCCAGTGATAAGAGAATGCTTGTAGAAATTGTGGTGCATTCCCACCATAGAATATCATTCAACCATAAAAATGAACTAAACAACATGGTTGAAAGTTAAAATATAAAACTGAGTGAAAGAAGCAAGTTCCTGCAGACGTCATGCAGCATGGTACACAAAACACAAAACCCAATCAAAATAATATATTCATTAACTATACAGACAGAAAACCCAGGATAGTGGGGGGCGGCAGGGGAACTACGCGGGAGGAACACAAAAGCATTGCTTATGTTCTAGAACTTAAACGAACGGCAAGTTCACGCGTGTTCGTGTTATAACATTTCCTAATCTAAAGCTGTGTTACATGTATTCTTTTACATGTAGTAAATGTAACATGATAAAACGTGGTTTTTTTAACAGCCTGTTCCAGTTAATCCTTAGGGGACCCTTCAGCTCTAAGCTATGGCGTCATCGCTACCCATTTAGGGAGCTCTGATAAGAAACTCTCCATTACTCCATCATCGGCTTATTTGGGAAGAATTTGGAAGGAGTGGGCATGTCACCACCTTAAGGCCTCCCTGACAAATTCTGGGCACACAACGCTGGGTGGCCACTGGAGGTTGGTGAGAGGAAGCACACAGAAAGGTCCCCCAGACAGGAGGAAAACTGTCATGTCTGAACTGTGGCGGACCCACCTCCCAGGACTGGGAAAACTGACTGGCCAGCACAAGTCAGGCAGGGAATGAGGGGGCCATCAGGCTCACCTCTACCACCAGTAACATTTCTAGAAGGGAACAGAATGGCGTCACGAAGCAAAGGGGTCCCACAGAGAATACTCTCGAGCAGTCACCCCCATATCAGTTCTCTTGCTTTGGCTTCCAGAGTTAATGTGCATCTCGGGGACCTGGAGACATAACCTCTTTCCTAAGAGATTTGTTCTGCCACATGGGTCCCCAAGGGACCATTCCCCATCGTGTGGATAACATCCAAGTAGTGGGCTTGCTTGAGTTGCAATGAAGCAAGATGATACATTTATCTCCATTTAATGCAGCTAAACACTGTTCTCTCGACAGATACATACACAGTAACTCGAAACACATTTATTCCTATGGCTTGTTTTATTTGCACTGGCAGAAAAGTCTTTTAAATCACAATGGTCTATGGAAATAACAGTCTTTTACAATAGAGGTTTTCCATTTTTATCGATGTATTTTTTAAATGCCTTAAAAATTGGAAACTTGATTTTCATTGCTGGCCATACACGAGCACGATGTGTCACGTTCTACGGTGCAACCCACCCCACCCCCCGCCCCCCAGTCTTTGAAATAACCTGGAAATTCAGGTAGTAGCATCCTCTGAACTGTTTCTCAAGGTCTGAGCTGGCTCAAAACCTAAGAAAATGCTTCCTACACTGTTCAGTTATTTGAAAAGAAGCATATTACTTAATACTTATCTGGAAGCTTGGATGAAGAAGTGACTGAGTATGAAATGCTAAATTAGAAAATGACAACGTCTTGTGAAAAGTTTTAAAAATGTTTTGCCCCTGAACCAAGTGCCAAGCCCTCTTGTTCCCCTTAAGATAAGGGTCCTCTCCGGGAACAACTGTTGTCATCTCCCACTCTGATGACTCCGGCAGTGCTGGCTTTCGATACTGGTTTCTGTCGCGTCTTTCTTCACGCATCAAAATGCATTCTCACCACTTTTCCTTCAATAAATCCCACCCTTCTTCTCTCACCCGCTTCATTTGTTACACTTGGATCTGTACCCCTAGTCACTTGCTAGTCACTTGCTTTTCTGCATCCAAAGAAAAGAAGGTGTCCTCAGAAAAGACTGTTAGTCGCACAAATGGAGCCATACAAATCATGTGGGAATCAAATAAACTTCTTTCTCCAGGCAGCGTGATACCAGAGCAGAGACTGTCATAGAGATTTAGAACTCTGGGCTTTCTTCAGTTTGGTTGGGTTTTGTTCATTGCCCAGAGGTGGGAGAGGTTTGCAAGGATGAACTGGTTCTGTGTGCTGCCCTTAGGGTTCTGAAACACTGGCAGTTCGCAGGTATTGTGTTCAGATCTGTGCTGACAAGTGGTAATGGTGTTGGGGTGTAAAGCCTGCTCCTTTGAAACTCATTTAGACAGAGGTAATTCGCTAGTATGCGCCAGAAGGAAAAGGGGAGAAAATCAGGTTACTGCTATCAGAGAGAGAGGATGCTAAAAGTTCTAAGGAAAATCAGAGACCTTTCTTTCCCCATCAGATTAATTTTCAGGTGGAAAGCAAGCACTCCTCCCTCCTTGACGAGCTGACCAGAGGTTTGCCCCTGAGCAAGGCCTAACAGGCTCCTACTTGGCCATTACCCACCACCCCCTACCATGAAGCCTTTCCGATAAGCTTCACTTCTAACATTAGTACAGGGAAGACTCTGACACTGTTTTGCTTTAAAAAATGAGTGCCCCCTACATGCAACATAAGATTGGATTTGGGAACAGGAAAAAGGACACTAGTGGAAAATCTGGTGAAATCTTAATAAAGCCTGTGGCTTAGTTACCTGTGTTTGATAAAGGTAGCACAGTTGTGTAAGGTGCTAGGGAAAGCTGGACGAGGGGTGTATGGAATTCTCTGTACTATTTTTACAACTGGTCTAGAAATCTGAAATTAAACTAAAACGTTTAATGAAATGATGCCCCTTTTAGTTGACTTGCCTCAGATCTCTGGAAAGCAGACACAGAAGGGAGGCCTCTGATTTCTGGGGGCGGCCTCATGTACACCTTCCTTCAGACCACATCACAGGACCCCGGAGAGAGAATGTGTCCTACAGGAAGGATGCTTGGCAACTGAGCTGTGTCTGGTTACACCATGTGTACTTTGATTCACTAGGCATAAAGGCAGAGGCCTAGAAAAATCAACAAACAGCAGCAGGCTGGCTGGTCACCTGTGTTTATCTTGTCCTCAGTAAGAGTGACCATCCGTTTTCTCACGCTCGCCTTTGATACACTAGGTTTTATGCACTACGCATTAAGAATGGGAGATTTATTGCTCATTCAAAATGGCAATACCAAGAGTTAGCAACAGAATTCCAAATCTTAGACATGTTTCTTTAAGTGTAGGGCATTTCATTGTTTTTTTAAAAATTGTTTCTATGTGTATTCAATATTAAAATGTTCAGTTTACCGATACTAGATAAGGATTGTTGAAATCAAGGTTCTTATAGTTAAGCACCTATCCAATATTTTGTTCAAGTTATTTCCATTTAGATTTTTCTCTTGAACACAAAAATATCTCCTTTCTTTTCCCAAGATCAGTATAAAATATTGCATTTTCACTTCAACATTGTTCTAAGCATAAAATGAAAAGCTCTCCTGGGATTTCTTGAAGGATGATGGAACAGAAGAGAACAGATAGATTCACAGTGGGACCGAGTAAACTTGAACTTCTGTGAAAACTTGAGCGTCACTCAGTATTTCCCAGTATTCCAGAAAGTTGTCAGGTCCAGTAGTGCTGAGAGATTGAGAAGCTCTGTAAAATGCTCCGAAATCTTAGGCAGAAGATGAAATTTTTATTTAAAACAAGAAATAAATTACTTCTGCTACAGGAGCAGTAAGAACATTCAATACCAAACCACAGGAGAATGAGGAACTTTTCAACAAACGGTGCTGGGATGGTAAAGTGGCCTTTTTCTGAGGTGGGAGGGTTTTGAGCAGAAAATTAACAAGATCTGATTTACTTTTGAATAAGACTACTCTGGCTGCTATAGTGAGAAGAGTCTGAAAGAGGGGTGGAGGGTGAATGCAGCGAGGCAGATGGGAGGGGCCCGTAACTGTTCAGGACAGGACTGGAGGTGGGGCAGAGGTGGTCAGGTTCTGCACATGACTTGAAGGCAGACCCAAAAGATATGGCGAGTAAGAGGAGGGCCCAGAAAGACATCTAGGTTTTTGTCCTGAGCAGTAGGGAAGCACAGCGTTGTCAAAAACAGAGATGAGAAAGATTATAGTAGCACTGTGAGGGTAAGATCAGGAGCTGTTTTAGCCACGTCAGGTTAGCCGTCGAAGCGGAAATGTCAAGCAGGTGTTTGGATACAAATCTGGAGTTCTGAGAGGGAGAGTTCTGAGCTGGAGATGAACTTTGGGTGATCAGCATATAGATGGTATTTAAAGCCTGACACTGGACCAGATCCGCTAGGAAGTGAGAATGGCACGAAGAGATTCATGGGCTGAGCCGAGAACCATCCAAAGTTCAGAGGTCAAGGAGAGCAGGAGGAACTGACCCAGGAGACCAAGCCTTGCCCCCCTCTTTTCCGCAGCCTGGACTGTTCCAGGAAAAAATCTGAATAGTGAGGTTCTTTGTATACAATTAACGCCAGTTACCTGGGAACAGTCTTCAAGGGGTAAAGGCACACATTTTCTCCCTTGATTTTGAAGATTGACTTGGTATTTGAGTTAATTTGTTGACTCACTTTGAAAAATTTACCTGTTTGAAGAGACCAAACAGAAATCCCAAAGACTGATTTGGGAAGGGTTGCGGGGGAAAGGGGTAGTAATCGACAGGCTTGACGGCAAATTTGTAATTGGAAATGGGTTTCAAAAGCTACTTATAATCTATTCAAAATATAAAATAGAAAATACATTCTGCTCGTGCAAATCCACATATGTGGCCCCTCGGCAATTTTTTTTTTTTTTTTTCAGTAAGAGAAAAACTGGCAGCAGCCTTAGGACTGACTGACTTTAAATACAAAGCGATCGATTTGTGAAAATAATGAATCCAAAAGTTAAATAATATGCTTTGCTCACTCTGCTTGTGAATTGTCTCCGGGGGCCCTGGTTATAGGTAAATGCTGAGATAGCAATGGAAGCCCCAACTTCGTAGGGCACAGAACGTTTCAACAGAGAATGTACCTCATATTTATGAGTATCATCCACACAAAAGAGCAGTTGCTAAAACATGGATTCATTGGGGCATTATTATCAAATACGATCAAAGACAAAATTCCCTGATAGCTCTGCAGGACCACCTGTAGTACTCAAGTTACAGAAACGGTATTTGTACAGAGTGCATTCATATGCAAAGCGGATCATTTATTTAGCACAAAAATCAGATTATAAAAACATTGATTCCATTTTAAAATCTGACATTTAAAAAGCACTTCTGACATTCTAAGTTTGCAAAGACATCTGCACAGTCTGGTTACCCAAGTCCCCCAATAATTTCCAAAAACAAAGGCAATTTTCACTAGTTGTGGGAAGTTGGAAGGGGAGCAGTGGTGTGCAGACGGCTGCCTTTCAAACAGTCGAGTGGGCCCCAGGAATGCTGTTTTCCACTCAGCCTGAGTGTCCTTGCTTCTTCACAGAAAAAGTTTCGTGCTTGCTTCAACAGATTCTCGGTAAATGGTCAGGAATCATCTAGGTAATCATGTTGCAAAATGGACTGAAGATTAAAAAACATAACCAAGGCTTCTTGCCCACTTCCATTTGGCCAAGTGTTAAGCTTCTCACACAGGGCTCTACATAGCCAGCAGCCCTACAGTCCTTATTTCCGTGTAATAAGGGCTGGTTTGCGCCGTTAATAACTACTGTGCAATTCAGTCGACTCCCTGGCAGCTTTTCTAGGGCAGGAATGGAGTAACTGTGCAGGTGCTCTCAAGATCTCCAAGACAAAAGCAAGCTCAGCTTAACCATTTCCCCTCTAGATTGATTGTAGTCACGTGACTTCCTGATGACAGAGGAGGAAAGCAACATCTTCTCTGTAATAAAAGCCATGCCATTCATCTGCTTTTCCCTTTTCCTTCCTTATTCTTGGTGACTGTTTTTGGTAATTGGAGTAACGCCCACCCCCCCAAGCAGGTGGCAGGAGATGTATTTACAAGACCAGCATCCTGGGGGTGCTGTCCTTTGTGCTACCATGAGGAAGATGAGGCAGTGAAGCTCAATAGACCATTCTAGAAACAAACTAAGATGGCCCAAATTGTGGCTGTTCTTTGGAGCTAGTAAAACTGGGCATCAAGCGTGTCAAAGCCAGGCACATGGAATTCCAGTTCCGACCCTATGGCCACGTATGTATTGGTCATCCTCCTCTATAAAGAACTTTGAGTTCTCCTCGGTTGTGACTTCTTGGGCTAAGTTGGCCTGGGCTGTGGGTCAGCAGGGTGGGATAGTCCTGGAAGACTTACAGGGCCAGGGACATCCTCCAGCACCAACTTTCCCAACCAGATACCTCCATTCTCGAGACTGCTGCAGGAAATAAGCCATGAGATGGAACTGGATTCTGGCCCTTTACAAGGTCAACCAGGTTCTTATCAAGGACACTCAGAGATAAATCTACAATGCACGATTCAGTGTTCTTCTGGCTTCAGTCTTCCATGTCCGTGAACTTTCTCTTCTTGTAGTTCTGAACGAGGTTCGAAGCTGTGATCTGAGAAGCCTGGCCTTTCTCCCAACACTGAAAGTCATTCAGTCCTTTCTGCCCTGTTTGAA
Source organism: Rhinolophus hipposideros (assembly GCF_964194185.1). Lineage (NCBI taxonomy): Eukaryota > Metazoa > Chordata > Mammalia > Chiroptera > Rhinolophidae > Rhinolophus > Rhinolophus hipposideros. Next base: position 10,661,481 of record NC_138067.1, on the reverse strand, counting down.
ATAAACCTCTCTCCATCTCGTCCAGCCTGGCGACCAGTGCCGAAGTGTCTTCATTGTAAGCATTCTGGGAGCAGTCCATGATGCGGCGAAAACGTCCAATAAATGTCTTAAGAGGAAGGGAGGAAGAGAAATCAGATCCACTTTTATCCCTGAACAGTTAAATGACACAAAAGGGAAGAATTTCGTCTCAGGACTCAGCCAGAAGGAGTTCTGAGTAAGTTATTTCACATGGCCAAGCCTCAATTTATTTGTCTGTGAAATGGGTTGTGAAAATCCAATGAAGTAATTAATACACGCAGAGCACTTGGCAAACGGCTGGCAAGAGTAAGCTCCTCGAAAAGCCATAATAATATACCGAGACTGTCTCGTGGCAGTCTCACCTTATATATGAGCAACTCTAATCAACAGCACCTCAAAGTAGTGATGGAAAAAGGAAACATGCAACTCACTTAAAAAGGGCAGTGTTCCGGTTCAAGAACATGTCCTGGAAACATTATAAGACAAACAGATTTTCCTCCTTTTAACTTACTGCTCAAGAGTTTCATAAGCTCAAACGGTCTATAGTCTATATATTGACTTCTTTTTCTGTATGGATAGCAACAGGTGTTTTTGTTTCTTTTTTTTTTTAGTGTCACATTAAAAATGGTACCGTGTTTCCCTGAAAATAAGACCGGGTCTTAAATTAATTTTTGCTCCAAGAGATGCATTAGGGCTTATGTTCAGGGGATGTCATCCCAAAAAATCATGCTAGGGCTTATTTTCTGGTTCGGTCTTATTTTCGGGGAAACACAGTATATGTTAGGCCAAACAACCCTTAAGCCTAATAATGGAGGGTGTTAGCACAGTCCAGGGAACATATGCCTCTTGAGCTAACAGTTCTTACGAAGCTAAAAATGAAGAAGTAAAACGAGGTAGAAAAGACGGTTTCTTCTAGTATTAACAGAATAAAAAAGAATTACAAAAAGTTAAGGTTATACTGTAAAGGATGACAATATATGCATAATGTTGCTTTGTCCATGGACAGTAATAAGTTACCATTTATCAAGTGGCACTGCATATAAGCTCAATATAATTTTGGCACCATTACCTCCATTTTATAGGTGAAGAATTGATGCCTAGAGAGGTCAGATAGCTTGACCAAGTCACACAGCAGAGCCAGGTCTTAACCCCAGAGCAAGGAAAGGGAACAAATAACCAAATAGCACATGTATTTCCTACAGTACCCCTCATACCAGTCCTGGGGCTGGATTGTGACTGTGTATTTAAGTGCCTGACAGCTGTAATCAACCATTACCTCTTTCTCATTTCCAGGACTTCCTGCTGGTCCTGACTCTTAGCAAGCAAATATAAGGCTCAGCAGGCAAGTCATATTTAAGTATATATATATATACATATGTATGTATACTGTATAATTGGCAAATACAGTGTAACTGTAGACCTGGAATAATAATAAACTAATTGCATAAATTATATACTTCCCTGGATGAGAGTGATGTCTGGTGGCTGCCACAGCTAACTCCTGAGACACGTACAGTGCCAGAGATTTTCACATCAATTACTTGCCTGTAGGAGAGACTGGGAAATGTCTACATTCTCCGGATTGTCAAAATGCAGGAGTTGGGAGCCAAACCCGTAGAAATGGGGCCCCATTTTGTGGAGGTCTACCACGTTGGCATCTGCGCTGAACACAGTCCTCCAACCTTCTTGGTAGATCTTGGGAAGTTCCACAGAAAGGATCCGCCGCTTGTTGTCATAAAGTCCTTTTGCCAGCCACAAGGGGAGTTCCAGCTTTGAGCCCTGCATCAGACAAGAATGGAGATTTTAAAATCAATGACAGAGTAAATGTGTGTATGACAAAAAGGAAATACACGCTGCATGAGCAATAATACTTGTTCTCTTTGGGGGAGTGACTATCAAACACAGAAGAGCTGGTTTTGACTTGAAGAAATGAATTGTATGGGCTCAAGTTTTATGTCATGATGGAAAGGAGGGAGAAAATGGATTTATACAATAAAAACATAATAGAGAACAAAAATGTGGTATAAAGGGAAAGTTTCCTAACATAAACAAAAACTGTCCAATTCCAGATACTTCAGAGGTATCAGAAACATTTCTCCTTTCTTTGAATATTCAGTATCTATTCCACATATACACTTACTGTGTGCCTACTATGTGTTAAGCGCCACCCTGAGTGCTGGGGGACTACAAAGAAAAATAGGATCAGCCTACCTCAGGCGACCACTCCCAATACCACTTCACAGCTTCAGAGATTACAGAAAACATAAATGTCTCTCTGTTCTTTTAAAGTCTTAACAGAATTGGAAAATATGAGGAGATGGCCATGACAGACCAGAAATTAAGAGAAATATCTCCCCCCCAACAACTCAAAAAAAAAAAAAAAGAAACAAAAAAGGAAAACATAATTGGGTTGAAGGAGGCAACAAAAGTACTGCACAAAACGGTCGTGGTCATTAAAAACAGTCTGATAAACTTTCACAGCCAAGAGGAGCGTAAGGAGACGTGACTATTAAATGCAATGTGGGATCGTGGAACAGAAAAGGACATTAGGTAACAGTGAAGTAAATATGAATAAAGTACCGGCAGCATGTCTCTATTTCCCAGTATGGGAGAGCACCAAATCCTTATCTACTCTAATGGAAAGTCAATAAATAATACCTACATTTTTTTAAAAAAATCAAGAAGTTTAAGCCTATTATTTAGAAATAGGGAGGTGAATTTTAACGAAACTACCAAAAGTAGATAGACCATGTGGAGCTGCAAAAGGAAGTGGGGGAACGCAAGGCAGGGCCAATTTTTTTTTATCTTTTAGTACTATTTGACTTTTTAAACTTTGTATATGTATGACTTTGATAAAAATGAACTCAAACCAAACCAAACCGAACAACCACCTTCTAAACAAAACTTAAGTTAAATAGGAAATCAAAAATAACCACTACAGACCACGTTCCTGGGACAAACTTGTATGTGAAGTCAGACAGTCCAAGGTTCGAACGCCAGCTCGCCAGGTACAGGGGGACCCTGCTACCCTACTTTTCTGGGCTTCAGCTTCCTGGTATGTAACAATACCTAATTAGAGGGTTGTTGAAGGATTAAAGCGGTTATAAATGGAAAAGTACACTCCACCTACTCCATTCATGTTGGCACCAAAACCCTCAGTAAATGGTCGCTGATACCGTCATCATTATGCAGGAACAAATCTAGCAATCTGCGGAGCACACGCTCTTACGGAACACAAAGCTGTTGCTTTGTTTTAAGGCAAACATGATCAGAACCCTGAACCTGAAGTATATTCAATGGGAGCCAATCTTTAAGCATCATCTCATGGGACGGGGGAGACACTGAATTTGCACCGTTTAAAAAATGAAGTCAGTGTTGGAGGGAGCCTGACGACCCAGGATAAAGTTCGTTTCCGTGGAGGTGGCCAAGGCGACGTGGGGAGGCCTGCGAACAGAATTCGTGGGCGTGAACCCTGCCTCTCCCTATAACTACAAATCCCAGAGGACAGCGCGCCGGGAGACGCCGCGTCCCAAAGCCGCGAGGCCCACCGGGAGTTGTAGTCTTTTCGCGCGAGGCCGAGCCAAAATGCTTACCTGAGGGATCGCGTTGTCGGTGTCGGCCCCTCCACTCCGTTCCAGGAAAAAAGCGCCGAGGCGTGGCATGGAGGTCTCTGTGCGCACCGGGAGTTTCTCGTGGGACATCAGGATGTCGTCCAAGGAAAGAAAGTTCTCCTGCAGTCCCAGCGCACCCGACTCTACCCGGAAATAAGCCTCGGACATGGCGGCGGCTTGAGCTTCTCCACTTCGACTTGCGTGATTCAGGAGACCTTGGGGAGTCAGGGATGTAAAAGGAGGAGGAGTCGAAGGCCGGCCGGGATTGTGAGGGTTTGGTGGATTGAAACTTTTCCCGCGTCTGGGGAGGGGCCAGACAGGAGCAGTCGATCCAGGCGGGTCAGCCCAGGCAGAAGCAATCGATAGTCTGCCGCGCAGTCTTGGTCCCGTGCGACCCGTGGCGGGGGCTGGGGAGCACGAAAGTGGGTCTGCTGGAAATTTTCCTTCGCAGGGTGTAGCCCAGTGTGGGAACCTTTAAAAGAAGCTGGTGATGCCGGTTAAAGCGGCAGGGTGTATTTACACTAGATTGTGTTTATGTGGTCCTTTAAATGTTTATATGAAATTAAAAGCCCATTACAACACGTTTGGGGGCTTCAAGAAAGGTCATTGTGCCCTTCATCCCAGGCCTGATCAAATCTATTTACTAGTTTTGTCACTTTGCATCTCTGTTAATCTTGGTACTTGAAATTAAAACAAAAAGCAAACAAAAAAACCACTCCCGCCGTAGCTCCAAATAGTTATTATAGACTTTTTTGTAGTATTTTGGAGGAGGTTTGGGGTGGAGTGGGACGAGGGGGTGTAGCACTAGACTACACCGGTTTGCAAAGGTCCTGAGCCTAATCCAGCGCCTCCCAGCTCAGCTATCCATCAACTGACAGTCTCCACTTCCTTTATCTAACTCACACCAAGCCAATAGTTCCCCTGTCCTAACTCACCCCAGGGTCAAATATTGGACAATTGGCGACCACCCCTATAGCCCATAGTCCACCAACATTATTCAAAACATCAGTCCTAAGCTTGCTCAAACTTGCCTACTTTGGCCCGCCCATTTCTTCCCAGACAAACCCCAATAAAGGCTCTGGGCCATGTTCTTTTTGGAACTGTGAGCGATAAAACTTCCAATGGCACTGACCCCATTCTGTGTCATCACTAAGTTACCTCCATAAATTAAATCATGGGTATCATCAAAACAAGAAGCAGTGAGGGTATCAGGACCAAACTGTGGAAAACGTTGGGTGCTATTCTAAGGAGATTAGGCTATTCCACAGGAAATGGGAGAAGCAGTGTAAGGTTTTTGAGCAAGTCACAACATAAGTCTGAGCTTTAGGAAGAGAATTCTGGCAGTGTGGTGGAGAAGGGAGAGATTAGATATCGGGAAGCCAGTTTGGAAGCTGTTCAGGGGGCCAGTACCTGGCAACTAATTGGATACAGGAAGTGAAGGATAGAGAGGGGTCAAGGATGATTCAAGTTCTTAACCTGGTTGACCAGAAGGATGGAGATGTCATTAACAAATGTACAGAGCACAGGAATAGGGCAAAAGATGAGTTCACTTTGGCGCTCAGAGTCCAGGGGCTGCTAGACAGGCAGGCCTGCAGCCCAGTGGAGAAACCAGCCTGGAAGCTTTCGACTTAGGAGGCATCTATTCAGTTACATGAGATTTTTTCCTTTATCATATTTTAAATACTCAGTTTGCTACACTATCCAATACAAAAGCAAACATAATTCATAGTCAAAATTTATTTCTCTGATGAAATGGATGTATGGTACGGGATAGAGTTTGGGGTAGAAATATAAGTTAATGTGTCTAATTGAAGGCAACGAATGCAGTCTATTTACTGACAAGGATAATTGAAACAGTTAGGATGGATGCTTAATGATTTATCAATATCAAAGAATGGCATTGTTTTTGTACACAGACCAGAATGTTGGTTCTAAACTCAGGTACCACAGTATTTTAGTACTAAAGTAATAGGCCGGTGTTTAAGATAAAATCAGAGTACCTTGTTTTTCTTATTTAGTGTCTTGGCTCACTATGAAGCTATTAGTCACTGCTTGTATATTTTTATTCTATTTAATCTGTCCTCTCCTTGAACTAATAAATGAATAAGCCAGAAAAAGTGAAATTAGTGAAAGTTTGAGCTTATGATGCTAAATAGTTGCATTAATTCATTGACAAACGTGGCACATAGTGTATCAAGTATACATCTATTTACAGCCTAAATTATAAGAGCCAAGAATGCTTCTTTTCTCTAAGAAAGCTTGTGTTCATTAGTACCCAGCCAACCAATCTATGTACCAGAATTACACTAAACAGAATGTCAGTATATTTAAAATATTCAGAGTATAGTCAGTATGTTTATAATATATGCAATTTCCGTCTTCTGAATGGGGTTGGCTGGATCCCTGAAAAACAGTAATTTTCCACTGTAATCATTTCAAGATTACCAAATTATAGAATTGTGTAGCACACACAGATTTTAGATAAGCAAAACCACAAGCAGCTTTAAATCTGTTCTTTTGAATACCAATGCTTTCTAAATGTCTCCCATTGAGGGGGAGGCTGTGACACAAGTGACGGAAATTGAGCGGGGCCAGGGAGGGAGAAAGAGAAAAAGAAACGCATTGGACTCCATACTTCCCGTCGCTTGCATAGCCCCTTACACCCTATAACTGGTCCATTAGCAAGTGCTGGCTCTACCTTCATCGTATTTCCAGAATTTGATTCTGGTCCAGGCCACCAGCATCTCTCACCCAGAGTTTTGTAATAGCTTTCTAGTCTTCCTTTTGCCCATGACCTCTCTGTTCCTTGAACACCCCAGCCCCACTGGGTTTTACACCGTCTGTTCCCACGACCTAGTTGTCTTTCTCTTGGATTTCCACGTGGCTGGTCCTTATCAGGTGTTCACTCAGAACTCACCTCAATGAGGCTTTCCCCAGCTACCCTTCCCCCACTGACAGCGGCTCTCTCCCTGCCTTGTCTCCCTCCTCACTGACCACTCTCTACGGTACTATACGTTTTACTTCTTTAAGTTGTTTATTGTCTGTCACCCTACTAGAAGATTAGTTCCATGAGCACAGGGATTCCTTTTGGTGTATTTCTCACTGCTGTATCCCCACTGCCTAGTGCATGCTGGACACTTCGTAATGAGTGCTTGAATGAGTGCTTCTTTAGTGATAGTAGAGATATTATTTTCCCTTAAAACGTAAAAATAAAAACAGTGAGTCAATTTGAGTAAATAATAGTACAAGTGGTGTGCAGCTATTGCAACAAAGGGTAGCAGTGAAACACTGAGAACACTGAGTCAAAGTGGTGAAAACTAGTTTGCCAAAGTACAAATTAAGTCACATGTGACCTTCTGGAGCCGTGAGCTTAAGTCATTAATGCCACGACGAAAGCTCATTGACTGGGCTCCACTAATTTAAATTTGTGGAAGTTTTAGTAAAACTGTACTGAATTACACCTACACCAACTGTAAAAATGGAATGCTTAAGCAAAAAGAGTGAAGATTTAAAATGGTTGAGCTCCTACCTGTGAAATGTTTCCAGCAGCTATTTGCTACGTTACTTCTGGAATCTGATAGGCTGAAGTAGAGGCTGACTCCCACCACTTTAATTGTTTTTAGAGGTTAATGGTTCTGTTCATTCGTTCATTATTGAGGTCACATTGGTTAATAACATATAAATTTCAGTTGTACAACATTATAATTCCATATCTGTACACTCTGCAGTTAAATATATAGTAATGGAAGGAAACTTCCACCACTGTAATTGGCTTTGTGACCTCGGGTGACCTCAGGTACCTATCAGAAGCTTAGTTTCTGCATCTGTAAAATGGGGAGAATAATGTTAGCTGACAGGATTGTGGTGCATGTACGGTACCTCAGGGCCTGGCCTACAGTACGGGCTCCATAAATGTCCTTCCTATCATCATTCATAGGTGTTTGTCTACTGCTATATCCTCAGCACCACAAACAATACCTGGCACACAGCCATCACTCAATGAACGTTGATTAAATAACTATCATCATTCATTATCATCTTTGATCTAAGCTTAGCTATACTTGCTCCTCTCCCCAATTCAAGTTTCTAAATGTACTTGAAGGTGATGAGTTATTATTCTTCAATTCAACTCTTTCCTGCAAAAATCCAGACAGAATTCATCTCCCATGAGATAAATTATTCAAGTTCAAATTATTAAAGTTTTTCGTGTGTGTATTTTGAAATTACAGTATTATGTTTGAAACCTTATTATGTAAGGTTAATGGATTTAAATCATGGGCGTTCATTTTTACATAATTTAAATGTTCTTTTGGTTGAGCTATTTCTTGAGCACTGCTCCAAAACGCCTTCGATGAGATCAAAATAAATTGATGGGCACGATGCGATCTTATGTGTGGGTAGTGCTGATTTTAGATTCTTCCCACAGTCTTCAGCAGTACTAGCAGAGATTGTAAACCCATGTTGCATATTCAGAGAGATTTTGTGTTTGTGTGTTTCACCCTCACAACTTGGCGAAGCAGCAGTTACGGTGTCATTATAATAGAGGTACTTGTTTAATCCAGCATGTCTTTTCCTGTGTTCCCAGCTCCACAAAAATACCCTTTCTCCCATTCCTATATGTTCATCTTCATCTGGTAATTTGCTATGTAATTTAACCCATGATCTGATAGCCAGAGTTTCTCTCAGTCCAAAGGGGATGGAGTGGAAAGTAAACTCTTTAGTTTGCGGAGAATATGGAGGAAGAATAGCTGTCATTTATTTATCAAGATGTTCAGAAGTTTATTAGATGCCCTGGGGCTGTCCACGTGTTCTAGCCGGTTAGGTGCCCCACGGAGGAAATAGTAACATGAGGTGATAAAAACTATGATGGAGCCGTGTCCAAAATGTTATGGAAGCTCAGGAGGAGTGATCAATTCTGACCTGGACAGAAGAGGGGTTTACAAAGGCTTTCCAGAAGACTCACCAATATGGGGCCTTTGAGTATGTGAAGGGCTTTTTCAGCAGGACCACAAATGTGAGGAGCGGTCATTCCAGACCCAAAGATCAACTTGAGCAAAGATGTAGGATTGTTAAAATTTAACAAAATTAACAATAATTTCCTAAGAATATTAGCTAATAGTTTGTGTTCACATCTCCACAGTTGTCTGCAAAATATTTGTGATCTAGTTAATCTTACAGGAGCCAAACAAGGGTGACTCATTGCGTTTGTTGCTACAGCCCTTTAAACAGACCCACCCACCACCTTTCCCTTCCACCCCCATGGCCCTGACTTTCTTGAGAGTCAAATTCTGTTCTGGTTGTCTTAATAACGAAATTTTAAAATACTCTAAAATTTAGTGGCTTAAAACATGATTATAGTTCACAATTCTGTGGCTCACTAATTCAGGCAGGGCTCAGTCCCGTGATTCTCTTGTTTCACACTGAGATCAGTCACTTGGTATTCAGTTGGCAGGTAGACTGGTCTGGAGGGTCCAAGAGGGCTTCACTGTCATGTCTGACCCTTGTTAGGGGTGGCTGGAAGGCTGGGCTCAGCTGGGACCGCCCACCACGGCACATCCAAATGTACATGAGAGAAATCTGTAATGAGCCCTACATTGTTTTAAAAATACAGCCTGGAGAATTGGATTGAATAAAAAGCTAGTAATGTTATCTATGATATATGTCTATAATATATGAAAAGATAAATAGTACTCTTCTGTCTTTAGAAAGTCACTTTTTAGTTTTATAAACTTGATTTTGATTTAAGCAAAGTTTAAAGAGTTCATCTTAAAATGTAGTGACTATAACAAAAATATCATTTTTTTCACCTATCAGATTGACAAAGATTTTAAAAATCTGAGAAGACACTACGATGGTTAAGACTATAAATTAGTTTAACCTCTTTGGAAGGCAATTCAGCTATTATCAAAATATAAAGTGAACTTACTTTTTGATGTAGTAATATATTTCTAGCATTTTTTTCTGTAATATCCTGCACATTTGTGTAAAGATATATGCAAGGACATTTATTGAAGTATTGTCCGTCCAAAAGTTGTTGAGATGATAGCAAAAGATTAGAATCAACTAAGGGCCTATCAATACTGTTAAAATAAATTGAGATGATTTTGCTATGGAACAGTACAAAGCCATTAAAAAGAATGAGGTAGATCCATATTATTGATCTGATATAATATCCAAGTTATATTCTTTCTTTTTGTAAACTGTTGACGATTTTATTGATAACAATAATGATAATTGATAAAGAAGGCCACGCCAAAAGTACGCTTCTGAAAATATCAACTTTAAATTTTATTTACTCAGTATTAATTTTAGGTGCTAGGTTAAGTAAAATTAGTGATAATAAGCCAAATGATGCAGGAATCAAATTCAATTTACATAATGCTTTTGATAGCATCAAAGGAATTAAGACATTCTTTGAAGAAAACCAGTGATTATGTTTGTCAAACATTTATCACTGATGCTAAACAAATTGCAGAATCTCTTAATTTTGACACCAACTTTTCTACCATGTATTTTAAAAAAAGCACACATAAAAAGGAGGAAGATCTTCAACTGAAAATCTCATGATCAGAAAATTATATTCTTAAGTGAAAAAAACCCAAACCACTGCATTAAGGCAAGAAAAAGAAATAAAGACATAAAGCTTGGAAAGAAAGAAAGAAAACTGTCTTTATTTGCAGAAAAAAATAACACCACCAAATGCTGTTGAGGATGCCAAGAAACTGGATTGCTGGTGGGAATGTAAAATGGTTTTTTTAAAAAGTTTGGCAATTTCTTATAAAATTAAACATATAGTTACCATATGACCCAAGAATTGTACTCTTGGGCATTTATCCAAAAGAAATGAAAACTTAGGTGGACACAAAAACTTATACCTGAATGTTCATAGCACCTTTATTCACAATAGCCCCAAACGGAGACAACCAGATGTCCTTTGAGGTTAATGGCCAAACACACTGCGGTTCGTGCACACCATGGAATTCTATTCAGCAGTCAACAGGCATGAACCACTGGCACACGGAACAATGTAGATGAGTCTCCAGGAAATTATGCTTCGAGAAAGAAGCCAATACCAAAAGGTTACATACTGTGTGTTTCCACTTACATACCATTTTCGAAAAGACAAAATTTTAGAAATGGAGAATAGATTAGCAGTTTGGGGGGGGGGATGGGAGTGCGGGGGGGGGGGGGGGCGGGGTTCAGGACGGAGTGGTAGGAGGGAGCTGGGTATGGTTATAAAGGCGCAACTTGAGGAGCACAAGTGAAAGTGCGGAAATCTGAACAAGGTGTGTGGACTGACTTTGCTTCAAGCAATCATGATTCAGCCGCAGGGGAAGTTTTTATCTTCTGAAATGTCATTATACATAATTTACAATTTTAAATCAATCATGAGTCCCAGCCACGTAGGTGTTCCTATGCACCGGAGTGTTGAGTTGGAAGGTGTGCTGAAGGTAAGGAAGGCCCACGCTTCCAGCAGGAAGCAGGACGCCCCTCTGCTGATTCGGGTCCCTTCCAGTGACGCTGCTGCGGCTGTTTGGTGGCCTGTTTACTCCGTTTATGATGACCAACATCACATCATTGCTGAGGTCTCTCAACTTCTTGACCGTTGATTTTGTTCACCTAACATTTGTTGGGGAAACCTCTTTTTCGGAGATAAACATTTTCCCTTACCAGAAATAGAAACATTAACTGAACATTCTATAACAATACCCTTTTAAAGTATCCTGCATCCCACCCTAGCAGTAGAGAACAGGGAGTATCACAAAGTTGAAATTTTAAAATGTGAGATTTAAAGTACAAAAAGGATGAGTTGATTCTATGATGAGCAGATCAAGCACTTATTTTTTTTTTAAATTCTCTTTCCCTTTCCCTGTCTCCAAGGCCACCAAAGATCCAAACTATTTCAGACCTGAAAGATGCTCAAATCTGTCAGTGCTTAGCAGTTGGAAAAGCAGTGCAAATAGAACATTGCACCTCCCCAAAACCTACTGTTCCTGTTCTTACCACGCAACAGGCCATGTTACAGACCATGGAAAACATAAGCCTCGTTGATTATACTAACAGTAACGCCAGAAAAACGTGTTTAATGCCAGAAACCGAGCATTCGTTTTCTTGCAAGCAATGCAGTGTGAAAAAAAACATAGAAAAGTGATACCTTTGGCAGCTAGCACATTTAGAAATAATGCACAAAAACACTAGGGGAGAAACAGATCTGAGGTTTGCTGAAAGTACAGGAGTTTAATAAAGTTTGTTGTTAAAGGAAAACCCTCTTGGCTTTGCAGGAGTTAGATCTTTGATGCACTTTGGAATTTACAAATAAGGTCAGGATTAGGCAAAACCAAACCCTGTGGAGTGTGAGTGTGTGTGTGAGAGTTATCTTCAGTGTCCACTTTGGGCATGGATTCTGTCACTGGGAATGGACACTCCATGGGGACCTCTGAGAGCCACCTCTCTTTAGCCTGCTCAGTACTCAGAGGCAGTATGGGAAGGGCCACTGTTCCTGAAACTACAAAATCATGCTCTGAGCAGGTGGAGCTCCTCTGGTGCTAACGCCGTCGCCTGCTTGCGATGGTGACCTGTCTAGATTTGGGTTCATGTCTAGGCTGATCAATTGTCCCAGTTTATCTGGGACTCGGCGGTTTCTTGAGACACAGCACTTTCGCTGTTAAAACCGAGTCAGTCCCAGCTTAAAGACTTAAATGTAAAACCTGAAACTATAAAGCTCTTAGAGGAAAACCTGAGGGAAAAGCTTCATGACATTGGTCTGAGCAATGATTTCATGGATATGACACCAAAAACCCAGGTAACAAAAGCAAAAACGGGTAAGTAGGACCACATCAAACTGAAAAGCTTCTGCACAGCAAAGGAAGCCGTCAACTGAATGGAGTGGAATGGCAAGTTATGGAATGGGAAAAAATATTTGCAAACCTTATATCTGATCTGTGGTTAATTAAAAAAATATATATCTAAGAAGCTCTCATACAGCTCAACAGCAAAAAAACTAATAACCTAATTATAAAATTGGCAAAGAACTCCAAGTAAGACATCCAAATGGTTAACAAGTATATGAAAATGTGTTCAACATCATAAATTATTGGGGAAATGCAAATTAAAACCACTGTAGGCTATCACCTCACACCTGTTAGGATGGCTACTATCAAAAAAACAAGCGATAACACACGTTGGTGAGGATACACAGAAAACGGAACCCTTGTATACTGTTGGCAGGCATGTAAAATGGTGCAGCTGCTATGGAAAACAGTATGGAGTTTCCTAAAAACAGAACTATCCTATGATCCTGCAATCTGGGTATCGATCCAAAAGAATTGAAATCAGGCTCTCAAAGAGATATCTGCACTCCCATGTTCACTGCAGCACTATTCACAACAGCCAAGGTCTGAAAACAACCCCAATGTCCTTTGGCATATAAATGGACAAAGAAAGTCTGGTGTATACGTGTAAGAAAATGTTATTCAACTTTAAAAAGGGAAGAAACTCCTATCATTTGCGACGACATGGATGGACCCGAGAGACATTAAGTCAGTCACAAAAGGACACATACTGCATGATGCCACTCCGATGAGGCAGCTAACGTACAGAAGCAGAACACAGAATGCTGGTCGCCAGGGAATGGGGACGGGTGGGGATAAGGGGAGTTGTGCAGCGGGTATAAAGTTACAGTTGCACAAAACGCGTAAGTCCTAGCGATCGGCTGTACAACGCAGTGACGACAGCCAACAGCAGAATGTGGGGCACTTAAAACCTCAAGAGGGTGGATCTCATGTCAAACGTTCTTACCACAAACACACACACCCACAAAAGCAAAGGGACACGAGGAACATTGTGGAGGTGATGGATTTGTTTATTCCACTGATTTTGGTGGTGATGGAATCATGGATGTAAGAATACATCTGCACTCATTAAAATGTATACATTAAGTATGTATGATCTTTTGTATGTCAAATGTACCTCAATAAAGCCGAGGTATGTGTATGGGGTACCTAGAGTAGACAGATTTATAGAGACAGAAAGTAGAATGGTGATTGCTAGAGGTTGGGGGACCCTCTGGGTGAGGTACTATGATTTTGCTCATTTTATTCATTGGGAGTTTGCTCTGGCTCTCATATCTCATAGAGAGGTTGACCTGCGATTCCAGCTCAAGTCAGTTGGGTTCCACTGTGTGTGCTTATAACCGCCACGCCATCCCATCATCTATTTTTAAAGAAAGATGAAATATTTGAGCTTGAAAAAATATTCTATGGAATTGAATTAACATATTTCTGAATCATTACTTTTTCCTACAGAGTCATAGATATGAACAAAGCTGCAACTTTTCTGTATCTACCGATTGGCTTTCATAATCTCAAGGCATTCTCTAATGCGATACAGGTTCCCCAAGTTTTCACAAAAGGAAACTTCCATAGTTCTGGGCTGTTCTTCCAGCTGTATACCACTATGCAAGATTTAAAATCCCTGTTTGCCAATGCATAGGCGGCTATTAATAATATATGGTGCCACGTGGCTCTGTGTCAGCATTTCTGAGTCATGGCCAGGTACCTATGCTCTAATGGGATCTGACTTACTTACGTAAGCTCCATTCACTTGACAGAGTTTGATTCTATAAAACTGAAAAGGACTCTCCAACCTTTGATTTTTTTCATCTGTGGTTATAACAATGATGTGAATTCAAAATTATCCCTATAGCCTCATGTGACTTTGTTTTAGTCATTGCTTAACCGTTCCCTTTCCATGTAGGATGAACTTTCTCACAAGAGGGGTGTACCCTTGCTATGCCCCACTCTTGCTCCATACTCACTGCTTCACCCCTTGCAGCCTGGTTCTGCGGCTCCTGCTCCCTGCATTATCTCCTAGATCCGATGGGCCCTTTTCAGATCTTACCTGGCTCGGCTTCTCTGAGTGTACTATTTGCCACTCCATTCTTCTTGATATTTTATCTCCCCTTGCATTTCAGGATAGCATTCTCCCTTGGTACTTCTCTTACCCTTAAGCACTAACTTTTAGTCTCTCTTGCTGGCTGCTTTTTTTATCCTTCTCTTTCCATGGAGATATTCTGTCCTTACTCCTCTTTCCCTTTCTAGTCTAAATACCATCTTCTACGAATCTATCCTCCACCTCACTGCCTTGGGGATCTCTCTAACATAAGATGAATAAATCTTGGGGTCCCCAATGCCTATCTCAGCTTGGGGTGGTATTCAAAGAAACACACCCCAGTGACCGAAGGCAATTAAAAACACTTCCATGTTCACTCCTATATGTCTTAGAGAACATGAAAAGAGGTCTTATTATTAATCCCAGATACTGTCTTCCCAAATCCTTAAAGAATAAGCTAAATTTATATGCACTGGCCTGGACAGCTAAAATGATTAGTATACTCTTAAGTAAAAAAACTCCAGTTGTAGACAAAGAGGTATACCACAATTCCATTTATGTATTTCAAAAAGTGTATGTGAGTATATATAGGAAAAAATTCAGCATGAAAAGCACAAAACTATTAATAGGTGGTCACCTCAGGCAAAGTGACGGAGGAGCAAGGGAGGAATATTACAGGAGTGGAGGGCTTTACACACACAGACACACACACAGATGCATTCTAGGTCTTTTTTAATTTTTTGTGTTGTTCAATATTTGTCAAGTAAAAAATTCTCTGAGAAGCAAAGCTTTCCCACTAAGATCAAGAACAAAATGAGGATGTCCCTCTCACCACTCCTTTTCAGCATCATACTGGAAATCTTATCTAATTCAATAAGATAAGAAAAGTAAATAAAAGGTATACTGATTGGGAAGGAAGAAAAAGTGTCTCTGCAGATGACATGGTTGGCTATGTAGAAAAATCTGAAAGAATCCACTCCTGGAACAAATAAGCAATTACCACAAGGTTGCGGGATACAAGGCTAATACACAAGTCAATCATTTTCCCATATACTAGCAATGAACAAGTGGAATTCAAAATTAAAAACACAATACCATTTACATTATCGGTATAAACCTAATAAAATATGTACAAGATCTACAAGAGAAAAACTACAAAATTCTAATGAAAGGAATTAAAGAACTAAATACATGGAGAGCTATTCATCTTCATGGATAGAAAAGATAGTGTCAAGAAGTCAGTTATTCCCAACTTGATGTATAGGTTCAGTGCAATCTCAATAAAAAAGTCCCAGCAAGTTATTTCGTAGATACCGACACACTGATTCTAAAGTTTATGTGGAGAGACAAAAGACCCAGAACAGCAAATATAATATTAAAGAAGAAGAACAAAGTGGGAGGATTGACACTGTCTTATTTCAAGACTTACTATAAAGCGACAGTAATGAAGACAGTGTGGTTTTGGCAAAAGAATAGATAGGTAGATCAAAGGGACAGAATAGAGTCCAGAAATAGAGCCATATAAAGATATTCAACTGATTCTTCACAATGGAGCAAACACAATACAATAGAGCAAAGACAGTCTTTTCAACAAATGGTGCTGGACATTCACATGTGAAAAATATGAGTCAAGACACAGACTTAACACCATTTCCAAAAATTAACTCAACATACATATAACTCACAGACTTATATGTAAAATGCAAAAACTATAAAACTCCTAACAGACAAGATAGGAGAAAATCTAGATCATCTTGAGTATGGTGATGAAAAAGGCATGATTCGTGAAAGAATAAATTAATAAGCTGAACTTAATTAAAATAAAAAATTTCTGCCCTGTGAAAGACATGAACTAGAAAACAAGCCCCAGACTAGGAGAAAAATATTTTAAAAAGAAAATCCTACAAATACTGTTATCCAAAATACATAAAGAACTCTTAAAACTCAACAATCAGAGAAGAACCCAATTAAAAAATGGGACAAAGTCCTGACATCTCACCAAAGAAGATGTACTGATGGTAAATCAGCATATGAAAAGTTGCTCAAGATCATGTCGTCTGGGAAATGTAAATTTAAAAAATGAGATACCACTACTTACCTGTTAGAATGGTCAAAATAAAAAATACTACCACCACCAAATGCTGGCGAGGATGTGGAGCAACAGGAACTCTCACTCATTGCTAGTGGGAATGCAAAAGGGTACAGCTACTCTGGAAGACAGTTGGGCAGTTTCTTACTAAACTAAACCTACTCTTACCAGATGACACGGCAATTGCACTTCTTCATATTTACCCAAATGGGTTGAAAACTTATGTCCACACAAAAACCTTTACATAGGTGTTTATAGCAGTTTTATTCCTAATTGCCAAAACTTGGAAATAAGTTATCCTTCACTAGGTGGTGAATGGATAAACTGTAGGACATCCAGACAATGGAATATTATTTGATGCTAAAAAGAAATGAGCTATGAAGCTATGGAAAGACATGGAGGAAACTTAAATGCATATGACTAAGTGAAAAAGACCAATCTGTATAATTCCAACTAGATGACAATGAGAACAGTAAAAGGATCAGTGTTTGTTGGAGGCTCACGTGAGGGAAGGATGAATAGGTAGAGCAGCGAGGGTTTTTAGGGCCGTGAAACTGCTCTGTATGATACCATATTGGTAGATCCATGTCATTACACATTTGTCCAAACCCATGGAATGTACAGCACCAACAGTGAACTCTAATGTAAATTATGAACTCTGGGTGAAAATAATATGTCAATGTAGATATACCATTTTGGTGTGGGATTTTGATAGTCGGGGAGGGATAGCATGTGTGGGATCAGGTGGTATTGGAAATACCTGTAGGTGCCATTTAATTTTGCTGTGAACTTGAAACTGCTGCCAGAGTCCCAGAGCATCTCTTCCCACCTTCTAGATGACCCATAGAAATTTTTAACTTATGTGCCTTCCTCACTCAGTGGTGAGCTCAGGAAGGCAGGAGTTTAATCTTCCCCAACATGGTGGCTGGAACACAGTACATGGACGTTCTAAGGACAAGAGCGAACATGTGTTGAGTACCTACTGTGTGTGGACTTTGAACTAGGTCAAGATGGTACCTGTCATCATCTCAGTCTTCCTTTCCTAAAACCCAGCTCTGCCTTAGTCCTTGCAGAGGGAAGAGCCACAGGTGGCCTTTTTCTACACTGTGAAACCCCACTCCTGGACGGAAGATGCCCAAACCAGGGATGGGGAGCTGGCTTAGACCAGCCCACCCATAGAGGGTGAAGAACCAAACTGAAAAAGCTCAACCCAATCAGGGGTGATGGCGATTAGCTTTGCCGGTCAGATTCTGTCCTGAGAATTTCAACTGGGGAATGCAAAGGGAGACTCGGTTAGTAGCACAAGCAGAAGGTGAAAAGATGAAGGTCAAGAGACCATCAGGCACTGATTGTCGAAAATAAAGAGAAGCAGTTGAGTAGAGAGATGCAGAGTGGAGGGCGGTTTGGTTGACTGGCAGCATGTGAGTGACTTGAGCAAGGCCTGGAGAAGGACGAGTGAGTGATGCAGCAGCAGGTGGCAAAATAATGTGGTCCTCAGAGCTGGGCTGCAGTCTTCCTACAGAGCTGTAGGGGGCGGTGCCTCGGCGAGAGCGTGGCCTTCCCTGCTGCTCATGCCTTTGTGGTATGCTCCAGTTACTGCCTGCATCTGTGTTCTTCCAAAGCCTGCCTAAAATGGATGCTCTACGTTGTCACCTGGGTTAATTTTCGCAAGCACATGAAGGCTCCCAGAGGTGAAGTGACCCCCGTCCCTCAAAGTGGTGGAGCTGGGCTGTAAACTCAAGTTTATCAACTCCAAAGTCCTTGGTGCGATAGCTCTGTCCGGCCATTGTACTGTCTAATGCCTCAATTGATGGGGCAATGATGAAAGCTAACCATGTCAACTCCAGTCTCTTTCCAGGCCATGCAATGCAGGCCCTTATTCAACATGAGCTTAGTTTTTATAAATTACATGTTTCCTTTTGCAGAAGCCTGCAACCCTTCATTAATCTTCATAATGACTGTACCAGATGGCATCCAAGCCCTGTAGGTATGTAAGCAGCTCAGTTTCAACTTGCTGACAGTGATAATAGGAGGGAACTAGGAAAGAAAACGCTGGATCATAATTATGGTGGTTGCATATTGGCCTATTCAGTCATTGTGTTGTCTTCCCTAAACCTCTTTCCCCATCTTTTTCTGGAACTTGTTGCTCTGCCCACTCCAGCTATGTGGCTTGGATGAAAGCTGGCCATTACAGATTCCATACCCCTAGCTAGAATTAATTGGATATCGGATGGGTATCATCCCTTCTCTCCTGCAGCCTGGGAAATCACGGTGCCTCCATCCTGTCCGCCTTTGATGGTCCACACATGGGAGTATCCAAAGCCAGGCCAATCAGAGCCCTTTTCTAGGTTTATCAACCTGGGATAAACTAAGAGGGATGTTTAAATGTGTCAGGAATGTTCACTCTCTCTCCGCTACAGATGAACTGAACTCAGTAATTTTGTGTGTGGTAAAATACACATAAAATTGACCATCTTAACAATTTTAAATGTATATAGTTCACTAGTGTTAAGTACATTCACATTGTTGTGTAACTAATCTCCAGGACTCCTTTCATCTTGCAAAACAGAAACTTATACCTATGAAACACCAATTCCTATTTCCTCCTTCCCTCTGCTCCTGGCCGCCAACCACTCTTCTACTTTCTGTCTCTATGAATTGGACTACTCTTAGGTCCCTTCTAGAAGTGGAATCTATAAACCCTGTAGTTTTGTAGTTGTTATTTACACTAAAATAATGAGTTAAAGGGACTTTACTGAATTATTTTATGGTTTATAAACACTCTAAATATATTTCAGGCTGAATATTTAACCACTGTAGGATTATCAGCCCATATTTTACTTTTTGGTATTTCCCAAATGAGCCACGGTAGACAGCTCCTTCATTAATCTTCATAATGACTGTACCAGATGGTATCCCAAGCCTTGTGGGTATGTAGCCAGCTCAGTTTCAATTTTGTGACAGTTCTGTTTCAATGGCTGAATCTGTACACCACTTTGTTGGGAGAGGAAACAAAAGGCCCACATGGCTTGTAAGATAGTCCCAGTCTCTACTCTGGGGCAGTGGCCTGACTACAAACCAGGTCTTGGGCTCCTAAAATTGCTTTCTACTTATCCTGAGGTGCTCTGTTTATAGATCAGTATGTGGGATATTTTTTAATTAAAAAAAATTTTTATGAAAGAAAACCAATAAAATGCACCTAAGCAATAAAAAAAAGTTTTGTTTCGTAGCATTGGCAAAGTTTCTACTTTCGGTGGGTAAAAGAATCAACCATCCAGATGACTAAAAGTGTTAGCGGTCCTCTTGATGCAACTGGGGTACTTTAGAGAATCAGTTGTATTTCCAGAGTCTGGGCTGGAAAAACTCAAAGAGTATGATGAAGTTGTAAGTAATATGTGTTGGACTCTCAGATTGTCTGTGAAATCACAAAAGTTGCAGGAAATCGTAGAAAACACGAAGGTCTGTAGAGAGATGTGCACTATCTGCCCTTGGTTCTCACTTGAGCTGTCACTCAAGATTAGCCCTCTGTAGAGAAGTGGCCCGGGACTCAGTGAGCATCAAGGTTTTGGGAAGTGAGCAGCCACCGAGTGGTCCCCTGGCAGTGGTTGTTTGCCTTGTATTCTTTTAGGGGTCAACAATCTTTCTGAAAGGTGCTGGGTGGATTGTGCCTTTGTGATTTGTTTGGTGGTGCTCCGAAAATTTCTTGTCTCTGTTCCTAATTTTAGAGCCAGCAGCTGTCATTGCTTTGTTCTAACAAGTCGGTAATTTTCCATTCCCCTTTCTTATTCGTGTTCCCTTAGTGCATCTAATCATTCACTCTGTAAAAACTTCTGACTTGGTCTTCTCATTTTTTTAGCCCCAAGTAAGGATATGCATGTCACGTATGCTATCATTTAGGATTTTGTCATTTCTGTAACTTCATCATTGCTTTTAAAAAAATTTAAAAGCTTCTTTTCTTCAAAGTATTACCTTTTGTTTTACCTGCATACACCCCACCTATGTAGTATAAACATTCTTACATTATTTGATAAAGTTTTAGCACACCATGTTTCATAGGACATGACATTCAATGCTTTTCATCTTCATGATGAAACAAAAAGAAGGTTGCTTTTTGTTTCTTATTTTTTTTGTTTCTTATTTGTCCACTTATTTATTTTTTAGTGTTCCATAAGTGCTAGTAAAATTCCTTGGATATGTTTTACAGGTGGTCTCATAACTTTATTTTTCTATTGTAACCTTGCATTGTCTGGGATTTCCTTCAAAATAATCCAGATGAAGGGGTAGGAGATAATGGGCCAAGGAAACATAACTGGCCACCACAACTGTTGAAGTGGATGAGGGAAACATGGTGGTTATTATACTACCCTCTATGCCTTTGTGCATGCTTGAAATTTTCCAAAATAAAAAAGTTTTAAAATTTTTTGCAAAAATGTTATTTTTAACAATTTCCCTTTAATAAGGGTATGACGAGAGCAGAAACATTGCCACCTATCGGTAGAAAATATATTACACTTGTTTTTCTTTGACTTGGATAAATTGCAACACGAAAAAGACAGGAAAATTCTATTATAATCTGTCTCCAACCTAACAAGTACTAACTCTAAAATGTTATTGACATTATTATTTTCTCAGAACTCTCCATTAATATGAGTTGCTAGGTACAACTCACGTAAATTGTATTTCAATCTCTCTCCTATCAGTAAAACTAGTGTTTGAAAAAGGTCGACTTACATTTTAATATAGACTCATGATTTTTAAGTGTGAAAATCCCAAACCAGAATATAATAAAAAATGTATTTTTGACACTTAAGTGTATTTGGTGACTTGCGAATGTGTCTGTATTTTAAGTTCTCATGTTTATGTGAGCTTGACATTTTCATGTGAGCTCACAAGAAAAGTGCTGCTTTCACCTGTGGGGAAAATGTAAGAGAAACTTCTTTAAATCATATAGAGTAGACATAAATACTTGAGAGACAAAAACACTTGTGGGATTAAGCAGGATGTTCTGGAAGTCCTACCTGAAGCTTTGATACCAGGATAAACACAAAGTTGATATTAACATGTATTTCAAGCCTCCCTCCCTTCCTCTCCTATGATTATAGTTACATGTTCACTTAATTCTCCTTTGTTTTCTGAGATATAAATTTTATTCTACATAGCTGTCATGTACATGGCTTTCAGATAAAATTTATGATACTATCTGGCCTATTAAAATTCCAAGAGTAACAATCTTTTCTGAGATAGACATTTTTTTCCTTCATTAATTATCTCTATAGGACCATGTCTGCACCCTTCTATTTCTTAAAAGGAATTCTGAGAAGGACAGAGTTTCACCCAGTAATGAAAATATGTTGCATTGATCTTGTCAGCCAAGCCTACTGATTATAAGAGAGTTAGGACACATACTTTTATAGCTTCCAAGAAAACCTTGTAACTGGCTGGCTCAGGCTCTCTTGTAGCTCCTCAGAGCACAGCACAAAGATAACATTCAAACATTCTCAATAATGGCAACACACTTTGTAATCAAAGTCATACTTACCAGTTCAATTCAGCTGCAATTTTAAAAAATGAAATAGTGACATTTCCTGTTTGAAGATGATGTATTTGTAGAATTTCTAATAGTTCCGCGTTGGAGACTATTTTGGGGGAACTGCATTGCTCTGTCAAATTGTTAGGTTGTTCTTGGATATGACACCAAAAGCACAGGCCACCAGAGAAAAATAGGTAAATTGGACTAATTCAAAATTTAAAACTTTTGTGCATCAGAGGCCACTGTCACAGTAACAGGAAGAGGCTGTATGAGATTAAACTTTAAATGAGTATTACAGAGAATGAGTTGAAGAGAGAAGAGAAAAAGTTCCAGGAGACCTGGTCTAGGAGAACAAAAAGCCTAAAAATGAGAGATATGACAAATCTTGACATTGCTTTGAATTTATGAAGCCAGTCTTCAATTTGAAACCATTTCTATTTGTTCAGTCAAACAACAAATGCTTGTTAAACATCAACTGAGTAAAGAGGGGATTACAGAATTTACAAAAATGAATAATGACACTTTCTTTAAGGAGCTAGGAGATTACATGTATATGTATAAATTTTTTCCTCCCCACCCCCTATATATATAATTTTTAAAAGTTCTTTTATTAAACAAATTATAGCCATGATAAAAGCCTAACAATATGTTTAATTTGAAAATTTTATTCAGATTAATTTTTTTCAAAATATTCTGAAAACTCACCATTCCTTTGGTTTTCACAACATAAGAACTAAGTTCTGTCGGTGGCCCAAAGAGAACTCTCTGGCGATTTGGTCATAAAAAGTTTCAAGGAAATTTCCAATGTGCACAGTCCCACTGGAGTGGTCTGAGTCATTTGGGATGCAATGGAAAAAAAGTCCTGACTAAAATCATCAGATCTGCTTCAGCTGGCCCCGCTGTGTTACCCCAGGTGACCCAGGCAAGTCACTGAACCCCACTTCTGTAAATGGAGGAAGCTGGACTATCCGAGTTCTGTTTTTCCCAATTCCAAAATTACCTGTGAGGAGGGTTCTTTACCACTTGTTAGGGCTTGAACAAAAAGGTAGCGACAATGGGGCAACAATGTGGAGCTCAACCAATGTTTGAGGAAAGCAAAGAAGGGAGAAAAGGCGTCCCAACCAGTGGGGAGTTGCCTCCCCCGCCCCCAGGTGAGGACAGAATTCTCTCCCAGGAGAAAGGTATGAATAGGACGAGTAGATGGTCCATTCAGGCGTTTCCTCTTGCCGAATACGTTTCCCTCACTTTATGGATGTTCTACAATCACATTTCCAAGAGCGCTCCTGGAAAAACTCACCTGGGCTCTAAGTAGTGCTGTTTGTTTTCATCGTCCCAAACAGAGTTTGGAATGCTTTCAACTTGTGCAAGTTTGAAAGGATTGTGTTGGTCATCCTTTAAAAAAATAATTTTGATTATAGATTTCTGAAGCTTGGACTTCTTGAACTTTCACTTACAATACAAGCTTATAAACACGAACATGTGAGAATCTATTGAAATTGACCATAACAAGATTTAAATGCCATTTCTGTAAAGAGCTTTCTTCTTTTGCCAACATCATTTAATTCTGGAGGCAAGAGACTTGAAGTGTGATCGATCCCCAGCTACCTCTCTATGCCACTTGACACCCCTGGGCCTTTGTGAAACAGTGGCCTTTGAGGGTGTTTTGTTTGTTTGGACAGCAACAGAGCATTTTTATCAAATAGAAGCTTAGCTTTGAGCTCTAGTACAAAGACAGGTGCTCTGGCTAACGAGAGCCCTTGTAGGTTTCCTGGGCTCGCAGCCCATCCATAAGATGCTACTGCAGGGAAACTGAAGGGCGGCTGGAACCCCAAGTTTCAGTGGTGCAGAAATATTATAACGCTGTCACCCAGTGAGGGTGACAACCTGAGGGTGACAGCCACAGAAAGACACTTTCCTGCAAAGTCAGTCAGCCTGTTCGGCCTCTGTATTGAGAGTTCATTTAAAAAGAAAAATCTGGATGCTGAGCCGCTTTGGAAAATGAGGCAAATGAAAGAGTCACCGGACATCAATGAAGAAAATAAAAAAAACACCCAAACTGTAATTAAAGTTTTAATATTTTTCAGTAAGCTGACAAAAGTAAGTAGTTTTCTTCCTTTCTTTTTAAAAAAGCAGTTCTTTCTAAAATCAGTAACCCGAAACCAGAGAAAGCGCGTTTGCTTTTGAGCCCTTTTGTCTTGTTGTTGGCAAATAGCAGATTCTCTGCCAAAGACTCCTCAGCGTAGAAACCTTTTGACGTTAACTTTGAGTGCCTCCGCTGGCTGCCCTTTAGGGAAACTGTGAATGTAGAATCTTGCAAGCAAGATCGTCACCTACCGGCCAGTATGATTCCCGCAGTAAGCGCCAGGATGGCATTTGGTTGGCGGGGACGGCTTGGGGTTGGGCACCTTAAAGTTCACTGGCTGAACTTTCTTGGACAATGTATGAGTGATCATGTGTATGTGGTCACCTCAGGGAATGAATGAGAGCTCAAAACTTACCCACTTGAGGAAAGAATGTTCCCATTTCTGTTGCAACTCTCCTGGAACCCCCTCAGCCTCTGGAACAACTTGTGTTGTCCAAAATGAACAATGTTTTACAAACTCACCTTGTGAAATAGATGCACTAAAACGATGTCGTAGTTGATTTACGAGTTGCTATGTTTCAAGATCAGTCTAACCCATAACTTCTTCCACAAACTACGTCATTTTGGGGGCCATAGGAATAACTAAACCTGTCATTATAAGGAAGTGGGGCGTCCTCGAGGAGCGGTATTTACCCAGCACTGCTTATGCCCAGTACCAGGCTAAGTTTCACTGTGAACCACAGATATTTACCAGGTCCCTCACCTCAAAGACTGCACAGTCTAGCAGCTAGCTTACATCAGAGTCTATTTTAAAACACAGCCAGTGAATGTTCTTTCTAGATCCTTCTTACCAGTCTGTGTGGGCGCAGCATCTGTGCAGATCAGTAGGTTATTCTTTTCCTGAAGTATATTTCTCAAGAGACTATTTGTAATTTAGAACACATGGTTCGAAGTCAAACAGATCTGGGTTTGTATCCCAGGTCCACTGCTTACTAGCTGTGTGACCTTGGGTAAGTTGTTTAACCTCTCTGGGTCTGAGTCTCCTCATTTTTAAAATGTGCATAGTAAATTCTATGTCATGTGTTGTTGTGAGGATTAAATGAGATACTGTGTGTTAATACACTGAGCAGAGACTTTGGTCTATAGTAAAAATAAATGTGTTATAAGTGTTTCAATACGTAGGTTAAATGTATTAACTGGCTTTACTCTCTGACCTGTGGAGTGGGACTTGGTTGGCAAGAGTATTTCCAAAACTTTTACCTTTTATTGCTCTAGCTTTTTAGAGCCACTTTGACCCCTCATATTGAGGCAACTCAATCCCCAAACTCAGTTTTCCAGTCCTCAGGTGAGGCAGGTGAGGGAAGTGACGCTTGTCCCTCTGCCAGAGGTCACACCAGGTAAGTCTGTGACTACTCATAGAGAGCCCACAATGTCCTTGAATTTGACACTGGTTGCAGAATCTGTATAATTTTGATTTGTCTAAATAACCAGTGCCCATGGACTTTCATTGTTTTGAAGCTGGAGAACTGCCATTTGAAAGTTTTGGTAGTCTTCTCTCTCTGGAGACTGAATGATCACTTTTTGTAGCAGCTGCCTCTGCGTGGAGAAAATTGGCAGGATGGGCCAGTCAATCACACAAATATAAAAGGTTCTTGGTGACAACTGTGTGGTCTCTTATAACCAGAATAACCATGCTTCAAACTTCTTAATTGTCAATCTTCTCGTGCCATTACACCCAGCCTTCTCTGCACGTTGGAATCACCAGCCTGCTGATGCCCGAGTCCCACCCCAGCATCTGATTCCATCGGTCTGGGGTGGGATGAGGCCATGGAGTTTTTAAAGCCCCCAGGTGGTTCTGATGTGCAGCCAATATCACAAACCGCTGCATGAATGCCTGGTTGCAGCATTCTTGAATTATTTTATTTCTAAAAGTTCCAAACCATTCAACAACTGGCCATCATGTTCCCTCACATGGAAACAGAAGAATGTTTAGCACAACCATGGTACTAGATGCCTTGAATTTGATGCCATTTCTTTGAGTGTTATCACCTTCAGGATCAGATAGCCTCTGGGGGAGATGAATTCTCCCCCAACCCCTGGCCACTGGCTGAACTAGGCAGGCCCAAGGGTTGAGGGAAGCAATTGGGCAACAGCCACTGAAGCAATAGCTTGTTCTGTAAATGTAACTTAACGCTGCTGAAGTGAGAAAGCTTTAGGGACTTGAAACAGCTGGAGGATTATCTTTCTTTCCTCGTCTGTAAATAAAGAGAAAGAGTAAGGTGAAGCCAGCCTCATAACCTAACATACCAAGCCTTTCATATTCACTCAGATAGCAAAGTCTATTAAAATGCAACAATTGCACATTTCGTATTTACAGCTAAAGCATTTTTAACTCTGTATGTTTGTTAAAATTCTGATACCTTGCTGTTCAAGAAACAAAATGCCTAAACTCCCTGCTTTAATTAAATAAGCTTAAATATTTGTTGTTTTGCCGGATATTACGCTGGTAATGTTTGTTGTTTCTCTTAATAGAATGTGACAAAAATAATGCACTCAAATATTCACGACTAATTCTTAAGTTAAATGTACAATGACTTCACAGATACTGGTTTCCCTTAGTTTGGATTTTAAAAATTATTATGGTAAAGTACAAATAACATAAAATTGACCACTTTGACCATTTTAAAATGTACAACTCAGTGAGTGGCGTTCAACAGATTCACACTGTTGTGCAACCATCTAGTTCCATCTATGTAATCAGAACCATTTAGTTCCAGAACGTTTTTATCACCCCTGAACACTTAAGCAGTCGTTCTTTATTTCTTCTTTCCCCACATATTGTATGATTCCATTTACACGAAATATCCAGGATAGATTATGAAAGCCATACAGACAGAAAGTAGATTAGTGGTTGCCTGCAGCTGGAGGGGCTGCTGGGGAGAAATAGGGAGTGAGTTGCCAATGAGTGTGGGTTTCTTTGAATGGTAATGAAAATGTTCTAAAATTGATGATGGTGGTGGGTACACAAACCATTCTCTTATTCAGTAAGTGCTTACTGGCTGATAAGTGGTAAAGATATGATGTATTTTTTGAAGTACAATAATTTTTGTTAATAATTAATTACAATCAAAGGTTTTAAAAATTACTCTCTGCTCTTTGAGCTCCACAGAAGGGCTGGAAGGATTACAGTCTGCATTCAGTAAGTGTTCCTTACTATATAATAACAACATGTGCTTATTCAAGAGACAGCACAAAGCAGAAGATCCCTATCTCTTCCCCACTCCCACTCCCCTACATCCTTAGTCAGTTCCTCAGGGCTGTGGGTGTGGCCTGTCGAACATTTCTACAGCTATCATTTTTATAATGTGCTTCAAAAAAACCAAGACCAGAAATGAGCTCTCACTATACAGCATGCTTTATAGCTTGCTTTTCTCCTTCAACAGTAGCTGGCCAAAGCCTTTGGAGATCCAGGCATTGAGTTGTACCTCCTTCTCTGTACTGGCTGAAGATTCTTGCCCATGCAGAATGTATCCTTAGAGGCACAGAGAGGCTTGAGCACGGCCATCTTTTTTAGGAAAAGCAGATCTCGAAGCCACCAATGCAATTTGCAAGAGGCTCCTTAGAAAAGGGCAGTTTTTGTCCTTTGTAGAGCACCAGTCTATGGCTGGGTGCCATGTGCATGAATCCATGGAAACTCCAAACCTCCCTGGGTAGCAAAAGGGTCCTGAGTGGAACTGGGCCATAGCCGGAGAGCAGGAAAAGGTGTGTTGGCTGCTAGATTTTTGTGAAAATAAAGAGTATTCCTTTTGGTTTCATATGTAAACAAAGGGTGTCTATCTGGGAAGAGTACAACTTAAGATTTCATTACAAAAAAAATCATAGTAAGAACTATGACCCACATCTATAAAAGACGAGTGGTGAAGAATTCGTGAAAATAAAAAGGATTAAAATTTCCAAAAGGTTTGATTTTGAATGTGACGCTGTTGTATTATGTATGTCATCCAGTTAAGGATTTAAGTGAGATAATATCACTGCTTTTCAGTGACTTCCACTGTTCTTATCGTTGAAAAGACATTATTAGGCATTAGTCAATTGCCAGACATGGAATACAAATTCTTAAGCATAAAAGATACTCGAAGCATGAGACCAGTGAATCGGTCAAGTTTCGTTTGGTCAGAAGTAACAGAAACCTTTGACTCTTATGCAGTAAAGAAGTTTGCTGGTGGGATGTGAGCTAGTTCACAGAAGAGCCGGTTCTCAGGGAAGATGAGACAGGGAGGGACCCTCAACGTGGCAGCAAAGCCCTCAGGCCTGCTGTTGGCCTGGCTCAGCGGCTCCAGCTGTTTTGACCTTTCTGCCCTTTGGCTCAAGACTCAGATTCCAAGAATGGGAGGATCTCATGAGTCTGGCTAGGGTCACAGGTCCTCCCTTGGGCCTGTGGGAATATTAGGCCTGTGTGGTGTTATTGCTCCAATTCACAGAAGTGAGGGGATGGCTAAGAGAGATTCCATGGAGTGCAAAAATAGTGATGGGAGAATAGGAGCGTATCAGAAATAGAGTGGCTCGGACTCAAGTGGATTCACTTATACTGGGATAATTGAATCTGAGAGTGTGATGAGTCTGAGTAAGCAGACAAAAATCTATGTGAATAAAACAAACAACAACAACAACAAATCCAAAAGTGAAATAAGAAGTCGAACAATGACCACCTGGAAATTACATTTTCCTGTACTGGGAATTCGTTAGTGCAGTTTCTAATGTGTGGTCTGTTGTGAAGCTCAGTCCCTTTCAGCTTTGAGCATCACTGCAGACTGGGTGGTCTGAAAAGCCTTCTCATTGCAAAACAGTGCAGAGGACACACCTTTGAGTTGTCTTTGCTTTTACAAACTTTAGGAGAAGATTCCAAGAAAAATGAGCTGAGGCCTGAGCTGTCAACAACTGGAAGATAAAAGGTTGGCTTAGGGCAGGGGCTGTCAGCAGCATAGCTGTTAGAATACTTACCATGTTTCCCCGAAAATAAGACCTAGCTGGACAATCAGCTTTAATGCGTCTTTTGTAGCAAAAATTAATATAAGACCCGATATAATATAATATAATATAATATAATATATAATACGATATAATATAATTAATATAATATATAATATAATATAATACCGGGTCTTATATTAATTTTTGCTACAAAAGACGCATTAAAGCTGATTGTCCAGCTAGGTCTTATTCTCCGGGAAACAGAGTAGCTAGTTAGTGGAGAGGGTGGGAAACCAAGCTACAGTCCCGGGTAGTGGCGCCCTCTGCTGACCAGAGTCAGAAGAAAACTCGCTGGAAGAAAGTCTACCTACTTTAGAGCCATATGATAGATACCCAAGGATTAAGAACGAGAAACTAACAATCATTATGAAGGAGCATGAGAACACAAGCCACTTTGTGTAAGAGTTAGCAGATAAAGCAAAAAGCATATTTAGAATTCCTCTACCCTTCAAATAGCAGATCTTGGAATTGTCAGATACCAAATATAGAACAGATATATATTGAAATGGTTGAAGAAGTAAAGGATGAAATGACAAAAATGAAGACCAACAAGACACAATCAGAAACAAACATGGAGACTTTTAAAAAATGGATCTTCTACAAATAAAAATATTTGTTTGTTGAAGTTTTAAAAAACCTCCAGAGGTTGGGTGAACAGCAGATTAGACATAGATGAAGAGAAAATTAGTAAACTGGAAGGTAAATACACAGTAATCACCCAGAAAACAGCACAGAGTGGCAAAAAGATAAAATATGAAGGGATAATAAGAGATACAAAGGATAGAATGAGAAAGTCTAACATATTTCAATTTGGAGTCCCAAAAGTAAAGAATGGAGAGCCTGAAGAAGAGGTAATATTTGCAAACAGAATGGCTGAGATAGTTCCAGAATTTATAAGAAAATATAAATACACAAAGCCAGAAAGCATAACATATTCTAAATGAAATAAATAAAAAGAACTTTATAATTTAACAATTAGATTGAGGGGAGACTTCTCAAAACGATGGAATCCAGAAGACAGGGAATAAACATCTCCAGAGAACTGAGAGGAAATAATTCTCAACTTAGAATTGTGTACCACCAAAACTATTTTTCAAGAAAGGGGGTGCAAAACCAACAGTTACAGACTAGCAAAACTGAGAACATTTGCCATCAATAAGTATGTATTATACTAAAGAAAATTTCTAAAGGATGTTCTTAGGGAGGAAATAAAAAATACAAGGTATAAGAAACAAATGACATAGTAAATGTTATTTAAATCCAAACAATCATTGTCTGAATAAAATAATAACAAAGTATAATGTATGGGGTTTAAAAAGAGCTAAAATATGGAACAATAATAGCATGAAAATCATGAAGGGGAGATTAGAGTTAAGTCATTTTACTTTTTTTTTTTTTTTCCAAAGAGAGCCCAGCTCACAGCTCACAGTGGTCCACACAGGGATCGAACCAGCAACCTTGGTATTATTAGCACCACCCTGTAACCAACTGAGCTAACCAACCACCCCAGAGTTAAATCATTTTAAAGTTGCAGTATTATCATGAGGAGATTAAGACAATAATTAATGTTAGGAATGATTAAATGTGCATGATAAAATTTCCATGGTCCCCTCTGCAACAATAGACAGAATGTACAAATTCCAAACTAGTAGCAAGAAAGTGTGGAATGGGCAAAACAAAACAAAATGAAACAAGGCAAGAAAGGAGAAAAGCACAGAAAAAGCAGAAAAACCTTAGAAAAAAAGAAGACAGTAAAACAACTCCAAATATCTCAATTATCCCAATAAATATAAAAGCAACATACATGCCAGTTAAAAAGACAGAGATTGTCAGTTTGGATTACTTTTTTTTAAACGTACTACTTATAAAAGATATACCTGAAGCATAAAGATACAGAGAATCTGAAAGTAAAAAAGCAAAGGAATGGAAAAAAGAAATATCGACAAATAAAAATCAGGCACACTTATCAGGTAAAATAAACTTTACGATAAAAGGTATTATTAAGGATAGAGATCATAAATATAGCCAATCCATATTATCATGTATTGTATATTTGCAAATTTGCCTACTCTTTAAAACTTATATTAACCCCCAAATCAATATGTGCAGTGCTTTGCAGTCATTTGCAGACAGGCACAGAGAGCCAAAAAATTGGAGTCACTAAATGTGCACATTCCCAGCTGAGGTTGAACAAGGTGGTGCTCTGCCTTCTTCTCTCAGTTCATACTGAAAACAAGTGTCCTTTCTGTGGTCTATTTAGTATCATGGTTTATGCATTTCAGGGCTTTTTGTTGGTGAATTTGCTACTTAAAATGCCACCCTCCTCAAGCCTAGTGCTGAAGTGCCGTCTGGTGTTCCTAGGCACAAGAAGGCTGTGATATGCCTCATGGAGAAAACACACATATGAGATAGGCTTTGGTCAAATATGAGTTACGGTGCTGTGGGCATGAGGTAATGAATCAACAATGTGTATTGCATGAAGTGCCTTTAGACAGAAACACACATAAGACAAGGTTGTGTATTGATCGATTGATGAAAATGTTACGACCAGAGGCCCACGGGGTCCTAATGCTGTATTTCTTGGAGAAGCAACCGTCAGTATTTGTCAATTCAGTGTTTGCCATGCCTTCATAGAACATAGAGATAGAGAATAAAGAGAATCAAGTCTAGTTCAATTCCCCAGGAAGATAGGACAATTCTAAATCTATATATCGAATAAGATAGCCTTGAAACTTATAAAACAAAAATGGTCATAACTAGAAGATGAAATTGATAAAATCACCATCATAACAGCAAGCGTCTTTCTTAATTTATTGATAGGTCCAGCAGACCAAAAAAAAAAAAAATCCAGGAAAGATGCTATACTATTAACTTGAAAGAGCTAATTAATTACCTAAAATTGTGATGCATCTTTACAAAATTGACCTCAGGTTGATGGTCAGCATTAAATGGCCCAGTGAGGCTGAGAATTTAATGCCCCTGTTCGTGAGGTCTGCTGGGCCCCGGCGGGATTCTGAGCCTTTCCAGTGGGTTGAGCTAGACCATCTCTGTGAGGAGAGGGGGTTACTGGTGATCTGCTCGTGGCTCTTTTTCATGCAGGAATTTCAAGAGGAGTCTGGAGACTCCCTCAGGCATTAACTTCAGCATCTCAACCCTTACATAGCGGCAGCCCCATGACTTTGGCTCAGTCACTGTTTCTGTTTCTGTCCCCATAAAGGCAGCCCAAGGTCCAGACTCAGAAATGCAGCCTTAGAGATGGTTCACTACCCTGGAGCTGGAAGGATGTTGGTTCGAGTCCTGCCCTGGCTACTTGTAAGGTGTGTGGCTTTAGGGAAGTGGCTTTACTTTGCCACTCTGAGCAAGCATGTTTCCATCTGGAAAGCAGAGGTCATTCTTTCATCCTGGCAGGGTGACAGGGAATCATGAACGAGAAAATGTACATGAAGGCTCTCTGAGACTTGTGATAAGGAACATACTGAAGGATCAACTCCCATTTTTCCCACTACGCACAATCGTTCTCATCCTGTTCCACCAGCAGAAGCCAAGCCCTGCTTGGTGCTAAAGGTGATGGAGAATGGTCAGGGCGTCAAGGCTAACTAAAGGGGAAGGAGATAGCGTCTCCATTCGGGGGCAGGCTTCACTTCTTATCCAGTCATCCTTCTTTCCATCGGCCATTATGTTTGGGTCCAATAAATATTTCTTAAGCACCTGCGCCAGCAGCGTGCAAGCCCTCTGGTTCCATGGAGTTATGTCTTATTACAACGTTGTCAACACTTTTCTCAAGTCCTGGCTGCTCGCAGTGGCAGGAGTGCAGATTCCCATGTGGCCCCACGATTTGACAGAGGCCATCGGGTAGCTTGCTTTGGAGCCACTAAAGACAACTGGGCTTGGCCTCCGGGAAAGCACACTAGGAGTGTGAGAATGCCGACAAGCCTGGAAAACCAAATCCACTTTATTTGTGCGCTTCCTTCGTCCAGTCTGACAAACTTGTGTAGACATAGGGCGGTGGGGAGGAGACAGACAGACCACGGCCACAACTGGACAGGACTTTGTGATCCAGCAAAAGGGACGTCTTCTCTGCCAGACCCGGGGACAGCCAATCTTCCAGAATAGCCCTGCCAAGTTTAGGAAACAGGCAGGCTTTTCATCCTGGCTCCTCCGAAGTCCCTATGAACAGCCGTTTGCGTGGTGACACCATGGTAACCATCATGCCACAATGGAACATTCTTCCCAAGGTGGTAGAAGGAACCCCTCTGCTGGGCTCTGCTGTGTCAGGTCAGAGTGAGTTCATTTCTCCTTCAGCAGGAGCAATTCACAGAACTCTGAGAACCATCCTGACAACAAGACACATCCAGTGTCATGAGCAGAAGGAACATGGCAACGGAGAATGACACGCATGGGTTCCTCAGGCTCTTGTGCATTGTTTGAGACAAGGGTAGGCCTGTGGGCGGTGAACACGTGTGGGTTTTGGATTTAGACAGACCTAAGCTTGGATTCCAGCCGCACCACCTGGCAGCTGCACGACCTTGGGCAGGCTTCTCAGGGTCTCTGAGTGTCAGTTTCTGAAAACCTGTAAAATGGGGATAATGATAGTGTCTGCCTCATAGGGTTTCTGTGCGAATTAACAAGCCAAATGCCGAGGCTGTGACTATGTAAAAGTACGAGCTGTCCTTAGTTTAAAGAAATCCAGCATTATTTAAGCCAGCAGAGTTTAGTAGGAGGGGCTAAACTAGCGTGAGCTTGTACTAAACCCCTGCTTTTTCTTTCGGCAGCATTTCATGGCTACAGAGTTAAGGCAAGGGTTGAATTCCACAAGTCAAAAAACAACGCTTTTCTGAAACCCAAGTCTCTGGGAAGCCCAGGGACTCTGAGTGGATTGAGGAGAGAGGTGACAGGCGTGGGCTGCCTCGGCTCCTCCTTGCGAATCCTAACAGAATATCTGTGCTGGACGGCTGGTCCCTGCCTCTTCACTGCACAGAACCGAGCAGTAGAGATGTGACAGGTCTGTCTCATGCCTTGGAAGCTTGGCCAGTGGGAAGGAAGGTGGCTGGGCCTGTGACGCTGAGGGGAAGGCAGCGCTTTGGGGAGGAGAGGACCAGCCTGTGTGTTTGGCTGCCCTGTGTTCACAGCTGCCCACGGTGTCTGCCGCGGCTGTCCCTGGGGATGGCAGAGATGAGAGGGCTGCTTCTGCTACTGCTCTGTGTCTTCCACGCTTCTGCCAGTGAGTGTGCTGCTTTCTTCCTCCTGACTTAGCTGATCCTGCAACACGGCAGGGGGAATCATCCCAGAAAAGAAAACGGTCCTGAATGTCCGGAGAGGGACTGGGGAAGATGACTCTCAGTGCTTTGCACTGGCAGTATGTCTTGGTGGTGGGAACCAGGCTGAGAAGGAGAACGTGAGGCGTGGGTCTAGGAAACTGTGGCTTCAGCAGCCTGGGGCCAGGGCTGAGCTTCGGGAGAGGGTGCAGTTAGGAAAATGAGCCTCAGGCTATGTGGAAGCCCACTGCACAGAGGGGTCAGCAGGAGGCCTGTCTCCCCACCCACAGCTCCCACTTGCTCTTCCTGGGGCATCGCCCTCCAGGCACCCGCAGGTGGGGGTGTCAGATGGGAACCAGGCCCTTCCTGTGTTTCTACTTCAGCATTGTTGCTCCTTGAAGCCTTTTATCATTAAACCAAAAGAATACACGTACTGCTAACCTGACCCCCAGTGGCGGGGCTTGGTCAGGGAACAAGGAGGGATTTTGGAGGCTGCCAAAGCCTCCATGGGCACAAGTGGCAGCTGCAGACCCCTCCCTGACCTCCGGGTTGTCCAGGACTCAGACCCAGCCTAGAAAGGGTCAAGTGGCTCTGTCCCATTTTGCTGCCAGCTGGCTGTGTCCTGTCTTCGGGCAGTTAGATGCGGGACATGAGAGAGCCCCCCGCCTCGTGCACACGTAGAGGAGAACTCCCTACATTCCTTGCCTAGTGCATCTCCTTGCAGCTCCAAGGAGACCAAGGGATGCCCACAAAACACAGAAAGGGCCTCTCCTCCCTCTTAAAAAGGCTCAGGCAAGTGGCCCAGGGCAAACATTTCGTCTCTGGGTTAGATTTCCTCATTACTTCCTGGCCTTCCAAGGGTTGTATAAAGTCAATTAGAAATAGCCGATTAGAGCTTTGAAAAAGGAAAAGTCACCACACACCTGTAGGTTTTGTTGGGTCAGAACGGACAGGTTGATGCCTTGTCTACCACTCATTGCCAGTGTCCCATAAACACTAAAAACAAACGGAAAAACCCACAAGGAAATCCTTTCTCTGGTGATTCAGAATGACTTAGTCGCCTTACAGACATCATCTTGCTAACAACCAGCGCTGTCCCTGTTCCAGCAAAGTCTCCAAGTGTCAGTTCCTAGAGACATTTGGTCACATGCTGCCCTATCATGGGAAGGTCTCCTGTGGTCCTAACGACAGTACTGAATGTGACAATCAACTCTCGAGTCATGGTTGGGAACTGTCTTTGATGCTCACCTGAGAGATCACCCAGAGCGAAAGCCCTCCCAGACTTCCTGCTCTGGGCGGAATTCACGCCCTCTCCTCTGTACACTCGGGGCACACGCCCTTGTGTCACGAGCCTCTCTATTCGGCTATCACTCTTCATCGTGTCTGTCTCCCCATGCACTGTGACTTCCCCTGGGGCTGAGACAGGATCCTGAAATCCTTCCCTTTAAGTCCAGCCCCTAGTTCAGCACCTGACAGGACTGTGTGTGCAGTGGAACGAAGGGCTGGAAACAAAGCAGCCACCAATGAGCTGACCCACACTCGGCTAGTGGTACCCGTCATGTGGCATTCAGGGCCGCTGACTTACAAACAGGCACTGGGTGTTCATGGTTTGGGATTTACAAATGGCAACGTAAGCAGTGGTTTACATGGAAAAAAATATGGAAGCGTCCATTCTGCCTTGCGGTTTAGCATTATTCGTCATGAGGATACAGTTTGCAAAGCACCTTCCCATAACCTCACGTCAGGTGATCTTTATAACCCCATGTTCCAGAGAGGAAACTGAGGCCCAGAGAGGTGAAGTGTTTCGCCCCAGGCCAACTGGACTTGAGACACTGAGTCCAGGGCCTTTCTGAAACCCTAGTGGTTCTCAACCCCAAATACAGACTAGAATCTACCCGGGAGCTTTTAAGAAAATGCTAGTGTCCAGGCCCCATCCCCAAGGGTGTGGATGAAATGTGCAGTCAGGATGAGGATCCTTGCGTTCCACTCTGCGTAGGTGAGGATGAAATGGGCAGCCCGGGGGCTCATGAGGGCAGGGCACAGTGCCCGGCAAGGAGGACATGGGGCAGTGGAGGGAGTCAGCAGCCAGGCACCCCCCAACCTCATGTGGACACCGTCCTCTAATGATACCAGGGAAGGAGGAGGCGCAGCTCACCCAACCTGGGGCGTTGAGTTTTAAGGGTTCTTCCTGTGCTATCATTCTGACACACAGAATCAAGGGATTCGATGATTATGGAACATTTTTTTTTTAAATACAGGGCAATATGGCCCATCTTGGGCCAACCCGGGCTGGCAGGGGAGAATATTTTTTAAAACTTTAGTCAACATTTAACTCTCATTTGAAATACAGTCCAGACTGCCCAAGAGACTGTCCAATAGGAGGTGACCCCTTTGAGGGCTCGGGAAGGCACAGACCAACTAGGCCTGGATGGGACCACCTGGCAGGAACTTTGAGCCCCTTGCCGACAAGATGTCAGGGAACGCTTGGTTGGCAGCAGGCCTCTGTTCATCACCAGATAATTTGTTGAGAACCTACCATGTGCCAGGCACTGTGCCAGCCCCTAAGGATACCCTGGGAAACAAAACAGACATGACACGGAAAGCCACACATGCCAGTAGCCCAAGTCGGGAAGAGCAAACTTGAGGATATGAAATGTGTCTGGAACAGATACATGTGAGGGGTTGAGAGCGTAAGGAGTCGGGATTCATCCAGACCGGTCCTATGTCCTACCAGCTGTGTAACTCAGACAAGTGCTCACCCACTCGGAAGTTCGATTTTCTCATCTGCAAACAGAACGACAATGTCCGCCTCTAGCTCTGTTGGAGGAATTGTGTGAAGTAGTGTATATCAGCAGTTCTCAAATGTTTGGGTCTCAGGACCTCTTTCTACTCGTTAAAATAACCCAGGGCCCCGTAAGAGCTTTTGCTTGTGGAGCTTTAGCTTTCCATATTTATCATGTTAGAAGTCAAAACTGGAGAAATTTAAGGCACAAGAAGATACAGGTTCACACATGCTATTAGCCATCAGAGTGATGACATCATGTAGCCTCTGGAAAATTGTGTACACTACTGAGAGAATGAAAGTGGAAAAAGCAAATACAATCTGAGTATTCTCACGAAAATGGTTTTAACCTTGGAGACCTCAGAGAGGGTCTCACGGAGTCCCCGACTACAGAGGTCCCTGACTACAGTGTGAGAACTGCTGATGTGTACAAAGGTTTCAGACACTGCCTAGTGTGCTCAACGGATGAGAGTGGTTACCGGTAGCCTGACATTAGTTTTAGATTCAGTGATGCCACCAAGCATCTTTTATAGGGAAGGAGACCCACTAGGAAAAGAAACAGGTGGCAGAGTTAGTGGTGACTAAGACACAGAGCCAGACGGAGTGGGGAAGCAGTGAGCAGGGGTCCTGAAGTCTGGCGCGGTGGTGATGGTGGTGGTGACCACAGGCCACCAACCCCTCGCCCCAGCAGTGAGGCCCCCGCAAACCCCTTCTGCAGGTTGTGGCATCCAGAAAACCAACTTTATAGAACCTTCTGAGGAGGGTCTGGTCAGCGAGGAGGAGTTCCCGTGGGTGGTGTCGCTGCAGGATTCCCGCTACACCCACCTGGCTTTCGGCAGCATCTTCAGTGAGTTCTGGATCCTCAGCATCGCGTCTGCCTTTCAGAACAGGCCAGTACCCCTGCCTGTGGGTACTCCCTGGGGTGGGCTGGTGGGCTCTGCTTCCTGTTCAGCATGGGCAGGCCCAGAAGGTGGATTCCTGATGACAGGGCAACAGCACTTGCTCTGCTGTGAGTCTCAGAGTCCTGAAATCACCAGATGCCAAAGATGGAGCAGTCCGGAGTCTTCACCTGCCCAGTAAAATGGTGGTTCCTGCACCCTCCACAGAAAGGGTGCTCCTTCCCATTTTACTGTGATCACAAAGGCAGGTCCCTACTGCTTGTCTTGTTAAGCGAATTGATAGGAGCCCTTGTCTTACAACACTTACTCGGCCCTCAGCAATGGGACTGCTACACAAATACACACATAGAGAAAAGACTTGAAGGAAACACGCAAATACTTTAAGAGCACATATCTTTGGAAACTCAGAATGCGTACGATTGCTGTTCTTCGACCATCTCGGTGTTCCCCAGAGGCTTTACAATAAATGTCCATTCTTTTAAACCAGAAAAAAAAGCCCACAAGTGTTATTAAAGGAATAACTGTTTTTTCTTTTTCTTTTTGTAAAATATTTACTTTTTGACCCAATGATTTCACTTTTGAGAATCAACATTAAGGAAATAATTTCAACCACCGGAAAAATTTTACGCACAGTTGTTCATAGGATGGTTAAGCACACACAAAACACTGGAAACATAATGTCCAATTATCATGGATAAATATAGTATATTACCCTTTTATATATAGTATATACTATATATTATATAGTATAAAATTTATATAAAATCCTACATTTAAATAGTATATATACTTTGATATATAGTACATACATATACATAATATATGGTATATAAATAGTATATATAATGTATAGCATATTACATAATATATAAATAAATATTGCTCATATATATTATATATACATACAGAGAATGGGGAGGAGAGTATAATTACTATAACTGGCTAAACAAATTATGGTATAAGTCCTAGATAGAATATTGTGCAGCAACTGAATTTTTTAACATGATACATATTTTTAAGTTGAAAATACATGTATTTAAATAAAAATACATGTACATAGTATAATGTTCATGAGGAACCAAAGGATACACAGAAAAAATCTTCTCCTCTCTCCTTTGCCCTCTAGTCACTAGTATCCTTCCTTTGAGCCATTTTGGCACCAGTTTCTAGGGTATTTCTAGGGTATTTTTCCTTAAATACGCAATACGTTTATGGATAGCTACATATCTTTAGGGTCTATCTATATTGATTCTTATATCTATTGACAGAGGGAGAAAACCTCCCGATCCCCATATTAGTCTGCTAGGGTTGCCATAACAAAATAGCACAGACAGGGTGACTCAGATAACAGAAATTTAGTTCTTACCATTCTGGAGGCTGGAATCCTAGATCAAGGCGTGGGCAGGGTTGGTTTCTCCTGAAGCCTCTCTCCTTGGCTCGCAGGCTGCCACCTTCTCACTGTGTCCTCACATGGCCTTTCCTCTTTGTGCGTACGAGTCCACTCCTGGTGTCTCTTCCTCTTCTTAT
Organism: Rhinolophus hipposideros; assembly: GCF_964194185.1. NCBI lineage: Eukaryota > Metazoa > Chordata > Mammalia > Chiroptera > Rhinolophidae > Rhinolophus > Rhinolophus hipposideros. The sequence goes on along the minus strand of NC_138067.1, from coordinate 10,621,766 downwards.
AAGGACACCAGTCCTATCGGATCAGGGCCCCACCCTTCTGAACTCATTTAATCTTAATAACCTCCTTAAAGGCCCTATCTGCAAATACATTTGGGGTTAGAGCTTCACCTATGAATTTTGGGGGACACAATGCAGTTTACAACACCTCCCACTACCACCGGTAGGACATGATACAGAGTATTCCACTCAGCTTTTTCACTCTGTTGTGAATGTTGAGAGAGCTTTTTCTTATTGATACATGCACAGTAACCACATTCTTTTTCACAGTATCCCATGATGGATGCACCATAATTACTGTCCTTTAATGATGGAAATATGCAGTTTTCAGTCTTTTACCAGGACCAAAAATGCTGCGTATGCAAGTATATTGTAGCATGAATAACCTAGGAGTGGAAAGACTGGCTAACTCTTAATAGTGATTGGTGACTAGCTCTCCAGAGAGGTTCTGCTTTCTATGTAGTGTTTTCATTACTGCTATTTTCTGTTTAGTCTGCTGGTTTGGTTTTGATTTTCTCTTTGACTCAGGGTTTCATAAAAGACAGAATTTTTAAATATCCAGGTGCTAAGGTGTTTTGTTTGGTTTGGTGGCGTGGTTTAATTTTGAGTTAGCCTGTGTGATGATTTAGGAGATGTTGAGGCTCTCCTTGTGGTCTACTGTATGTCGTCCATGTGAATATAGTCCACAGGGAAACTTAAAAGTTCATTCTCTGTCTTTGGTGCACAATTTAATATATAAAATTGGTGGTGGTGGTGGGGGGGTCTTCTTGATCTGTCCTGGGCTCACAGAGGTGAATTAAAATCTATCATGTGCAAGCTTCTGGCTCTTTGTCCTTCCGTTTCCTGGAGTTTTCACTCTGTGGATATTGGGTCACTTGCTGCACATGTTTATAACTGAGGTCCTCATTGTAGACTGAATTCTTTCTCATCACTAAGTGCCTTCCTCTGTCTTACTTCACGCTCTTCTGCTCTGATGTTCAGAATGAAACTCCTGCTTCTCGGGTTTTTTTTTTGGAGGTTATGTTTTCTGTTTTTATTGCTTCCTGTTTTGCTTTTCATTATATGGCCTTTGCTTTGCTTTGTATATCTCTTCTGACAAATGTGGAAACTCTGAATTTTTGCTCTGGAGTTCATCTTCACGGAAAACACTGAAGTCCTATTTCTTCCCGGATAGTCCTTTCTAGACTCCACTGTGGCCAGCCCCAGAATTCCCCAATTCACTTCTTCCCTCCTCCTCCTGCACCACTCAATTTAAAAAAATTATATATGTGCTTTAATTTTTACCTCCATTCATATCCGTATTTACACATCCTTGTTACTTCATGTTAGCTGTAAATAAAGCATATGTTTAGACGCCTATAAAAGATGAGAAAATTGGTGTATATACCTACCTCTGACTTTTTTTTTCCAGCTTTAGTTAAACCATTTGGTTATTGCTTGGGTTTATATTTTAACTCTAATCTAAAATTTTTCAAAGTTTTACTTTCATTTAGTCCAACATCATAATGAATTCCATACTTACTGACGACAGTCCTTTTGCTGGATTTTCTCCATTCAACACTAGCGTTGGCTAAATTTGTCTTCAAGTAGTTTCTTAAGAGACACCCAAGAACCATATATCTCCTTGGATTTTGCATATGCAGAAATGTTGTGCTGCCCTTAAACTTGAATGACCACTTAAGTCTAGAATTCATGGATCACAGCTTATTTCTTTTGAGGATTTAATAGACATTACCTCTGGCTCTGGTATTGAATCTTTCTGTGGAGAAGTCTGAGGCAGTCAGATGTTTTTCCCCCACAGGTGGACGACCACACATCCTACTGACCACACACCGGGAGAGGCCAGGTTTATCCTAGTACCTATTATCCTAGTACCTATTATCCTAGGACCTATTATCCTAGTACCTATTATCCTAGTATCCTGCTAATAGCATCCTCTTTCACTCTTACAAGTTCCCTGGGTTAGACAATACATTTGATGACCAAAGTTAAGATGACAATCTTTTTTTTTTTTTTTGTCTGAATGCCCAAGGAGTCCTTCTTTGCCACTGAATTCCACCAACTTTACTAGTTGTGCTGGATTTCTCCCATTTGCCCCATCCAGACACACTCTCTACTCTTTTCTACCCTCTGGGTCCCAGGGAGCTGACCTGTGTGGGTTACACCAATAGGCGCTCTTGCCTTCTGGGTTCCAGTTGGGCATGGCCAAGGGGAGCACTGGCAAGAGATCAGAGGGAGGAGGAAGAGTGAGGTCAGGGTTCTTGTTCCCCTGAGCGGTACTACAGACTGGATGCCTCCTCCAACCGAGTGACCCAGTTCCCACAGCTGTGACCACGCCCTCCCCTTGTCTAGAGCCTAGAGTGGCGCCAGCACCCCGTTGTTACCTCAGCAGGAAGGGGTACTGCACTATTCCCTGTGGTTTTCCTACATCCTGCCAAGACCTTTGGAAAGAGTCCCTTTATTAAACTTTCCTCAATTGACCTTATTTGAGCATGCCATCTGTTTCCTGCTGGGAGCTTACAAGGATATGTCTCAGTGTTGATCATTCTGTATTTTTTTTCTCTAGGATAGGGAGTACTCTTCCAAACTGTAGAGTTAAGTCTTTTTTTCAGAAAACTTTCTTAAATTATATCTTGAAACATTTTTTCTATTTCATGATTTTAGTTACCTTCTTTGTGGTCTGCTGACTCTCCATGGACTGCTGTATTGGTCATTTTCCCCTCCAGCCTTTAATATCCATTTCATTCTGGTTGCTTTTCTTGGTCTGACCTCCTGTGTCCCTTACTGTGTTTTCTGTGGTCTGTACTCTTTACACAGCTTCCAATTTGGCCATTTTTTGGCGGTGGTTTATTTCTTTTCTATCTACTTCTTTGTGGAGAAGCATGTTCACCCAGCTTTTCTGACTGTGTGGCAATAAATATCATCTACAACCCCCTGCACACCTGCTGTCCTTCACTGCCTTTTCTTTTTTATAAGAAAACTTTTTTTTTAAGATTTTATTGGGGAAGGGGAACAGGACTTTATTGGGGAACAGTGTGTACTTCCAGGACTTTTTCCAGGTCAAGTTGTTGTCCTTTCAGTCTTAGTTGTGGAGGGCACAGCTCAGCTCCAGCTCCAGTTGCCGTTGTTAGTTGCAGGGGGCAGAGTCCGCCATCCCTTATAGGAGTTGAGGAGTCAAACTGGCAACCTTGTGGTTGAGAGCCCATGGCCCATGTGGGAATCGAACCGGAAGCCGGAGCACGATGCTCCAATAGCCTGAGCCACCGGGCCAGCCCTTCCTTCACTGCCTTTTGTCAGCCCTTCCTCTGATTCTGAGGTTTAGATTCTCTGGTGTCTCTTAGTTTTATGGTTTTGTATTTGTATCTCATTCTTGTAGTTCCTTGGATGATTCCTAAGATGAGAACGGGAAAACACCCAATTGAGCTCCATCATTATTAAAATCAGAATTTCTCTGAAGTGTATTTACAGAGTATACAATATTGGAAAGACGTTTGTTAAAAACATTAAGTGCTAAAATCAAGAGTCAAGATTACATCGTTGGTATAACAACAACTATGTAAAAAAACACTATGCATAAAAACAAAACAAAACAATAATCAGCATAATATAACAGATTATCTTTGGGTGGTGGGACAGTGATGTTAAGATAGAAGACTCCCAATGATTCTATGGGCTTGCAAAGCGGGGAACATGTCTAGGAGTGTAGAAAATATTTCCTGGGACTGGGTCCAAAGGATGAGTAAAACTTAGCCCAAAGAAGATGACTTGGAGGAGTGTTACAGGCTGAAAAAATAGTCAATATGAAAATGGGGAAACGTGCAGCTCCATTGGTGCCTTGGCTACTCAACATTCCCTTGCTCACTCTCCAGGAAGGACGCCGTCGCTATGGTTGGTATAGCTAATATGGATGCCAGCGTGATTGCTCACGAAGAGTATCCAATCAACACCATCATCATCCACGAAGACTTTGATAACAAAACGATGACGAATGACATAGCCCTCCTGAAGACAGACACGGCGATGCAGTTCAACAACCTGGTCCGGTCCATCTGCTTCCTTGACAGAGAGCTGCGAATGCCACCAGCCTTGCGGAACTGCTGGGTGGCAGGATGGAATCCCACGTCTGCAGTTAATGCCTTCCTTCTCCTAGAGGAGGCTGTGTGTATGGTAGCAGTGTGGGGTGACTGGGATGAACAATTCTAGGCCTTATGTTAATAATTCAGGGACTCAAAGTTCTATATTTGGGCTGGAACCTTCACCTGAGTCAAGATTCCCGCTGCTTGCCCTTTCCGTGGCCATTCTTACATTTGGTCCTTTTTCTTCTAGTCCTACACCAAAATTGGAAGAACATAGGCAGTGGACAGTCTGAAATTAATGCAAAGTTATGGAGGGACCAGGGAACATTATTCCCTGAACTAGAGCCAACTGTTCTCTTGTCTGAGCCATCCTTGTTTTCTTTTATTCTTGGGAAATAAACAAGGACATGTATTCTCTATAGATGTGGAGACAAAGTGAATATGTTCTCTGCCTATTTTCACATTCAAGTTCAAAGCAAAAGCAGTTTTCAGTAAAATCTCAGACACAGGTTCTGATTTCTATGAGGAAAGGGGTTTTATGAGAACATTTTCTACTCACTCCCATCTGGACATGTGAGTTGTAGTTGAGTTGACAAGGGAATGTCTCCTTGATGATAATTCTTGGGCTCTCTGTTGCATGGTCCAGACAGGAAATCACATGACAATGAGTATCCTGAGGAAAATCTCCGTGACAGACACCGATCTGTGTCCCTTACGTGATTTCCAGAAAACAGGATGTGGCAATCACATAGAGGAGGAAACTGATGCCGTCTGCTTGGTAAGAACATGATGGAGTAGGAGCTCCATGCTGAGAGTAAGCAGTGGTCACTTCAAGGGATGGTGAACTTTGTGAGGGCAGGGACTGTCACTTGAGATGCATGGCCGTCTCCAGGGTGGACAGCACCTGGCAGATAGCAACTGCTCAACAAAAAATCTGAGCGAACTAACCAGTCACCATTTTCAGTGTAACATGAGTAAGTATGGCTGAGTCACAGATGTTTTCTCAGTAGCTAAAAGTTTGGAAGTGTGAGTCCAAACCAAGCATGCAGATGTATTCTGAGCGTGTCTACAGTGAGGAGTCACTGTATTCAGCTTCTATGGAACCTAGATTCTGATGCTATTTCTCATCAGCAATTGGGTCTTTTTTTTTTTTTTCCTGTAAGAAGCCCTGCTCTCCACCCAGATGAGGGCTGTACAGATGTGGCTGCCCTATGCCCCAGGAAAATGTGCAGAATTCCCAAATACCTGTCCAGGCTCCCGCATAGCCATACCTGGAAAAACTGTGGCTTATCAGACCGCAGTTAATACACGTTAGAGACAAGAACTCAGGTCCACCAGATTTCCAGGCAGGGTTTCCCTCCTCGACTCTAAAATTGTCTTTCTAAAATGCTCGTCACCCCATTTCCTTTAAGTAACCTTCAAGATTCCCTGATGAGCATTATTTTTTTCCAGAGGATGCAGATAAATTTTTTTAGAGAAAGGGGAGAAAAATACATATATGAGCGCAATTCTAACAGTCATTTTTATTGTGGAAGCATGAGGACTTCCTTTCAATAAGCAGTAAGGTTTACCCTTCCAAAGTGCGTTCCACATTTATTGAGTACTGGACTCTCTGCCAGGGGGAAGACTGTAACAACTTCTTAAATTAGAAAGTGTGTGAAAATACAGCAGAAGACATAGCTATTTAACAAAATCCTGCCCTCAGCCGGTCTATCAATCCAGTACCATACTTCACCAAATCTAAGATGCATCACTATGTTTCATAATACCAAAACAGGAAAAAATGCTGCCAGTTAAAATCTGATATCAACGGATTAAAAGGTACATGCCATTTCAAAGATGTTAATTTTGTAAGAGCATCTTAGATTCAGTGGAACATGGTAAGTTGTGTATACGCTAAACGATCCCCTCTTCAAACCACCTGCAAAGTTCAGATTTGTTTTTAACTGTAGCACACCTTTGTTTTTGAACAGAATTGTGCTTGCAAAAGTGTCTCAGACATAAAAATGGTGACTTGTCCTTATCTTGGAAGTGTGTTCTAGAGTCCAGATATCCTCAAAGCCACACTTCTCCCGTGCAGACTAAACCACCCAGATTCAGTATCTGCCCGATAGGTCCCCGGAAACCCAATAAAAGCAAAATCACTCTGAATTCACCCCCTTTTTCCCCACAACTGTTAGGGCTTTTGCTGAATATCAAGGTTGAGGATCACACAATGAAAGAACCCCCCCCCCCATGCTGGGGTCACATCCTGGGAGATGAGGTAGGGCTCCTCCAAAGGAGCGCCTGAAGCTTTTTGTCTCACCCATTTGTGCTTCAAAAGTTACATCCCTGCAGGTTATGGGGAAGAGAAAAGGCAGCATATTCTACATCTGGGCGGAATGACAACTTGCAAGAAACATGCAATAGCTGGGGGTGCTATACAATCATTCATCAAACTGTCCTGAATTGCATTCTTTTTCTTCCTTAAATTACAAAACCCCAGTTACAATGAACTATAAATGCGACTGGTGAAAGGAGGGGAGACCATGGCACTTTTGCCCGAGAGCTTGTCTGCCCCAGGCAGACATGATGGGGTACAGACAGGAGCCTTCTCACCAGTCTAGGATAGCCAGACTGAACTCTGCGATGACATCTATCCTCTACTGTTTGGCAATACTGAGATAAAAACAGTAGTTGTGAAAAACTGAAAAATCGAGTTCTAGACTAAAGCACTCCCTCCCATCTAACGAGAAGCACAGAGCAAAGTCTAGAATGACATCGTCATGCAGCTGGCACAGGACAACCCGGGAATTATGTGCTCAGCTTTGCAGAGCACACGGCCCTGCTGTCTGGCTTGCACTCACCCCTTTCTTCTCCCATTTGCCTGGATTTCTATCCTAGTGTGGCTTCCTCAGAAAAAGGGAGGTTTAGTGAAAGAGGATGGGAATAGGCAGGGGCCAAGTGGCCATTTTTGCCTCTCTGCTTCTCGTTGTTGAGTCTGTTCAGGTTGTTTTCCATTGTCAGCTGCAGCCCCTTCCCTCCCTCCGTGCCTCAGAGCAATCAGCGAGAGCAATGTGTAAGCGCGCAGCTCTTCTAACCAGGCAGGCCACACAGGTCAAAGGTGGTTGGCCAGCCTTTGGACAACAATCCTCTTCTGGCCCAAGGTGAACCATGGGGAGGGTATTCCTTTCAGAGGGGGCCTGGGAACAGGACATGGAAGGTAAATTATACCTAGTAGCTGTCTTGTTGCTTTTCCCATATTTCTCAGCGTTTCACATAAAAATGATGGCCTTCTCTAGATACCAAGATATTAGCAGCTGCTTCTTTACTGAGTGCACACAGTGTGAGGGCACTGTGCTAGGTGCTCTGCCTGTGTTACTGGAATGAACTGTATTCCCACTTTAGCTCAAGAGAATTAAGTAACTTGCCAGGGTCACATATCCAGCTAAGTGTGCCAAGCTTCTACCCACTCACTGAAGTGAGGAAAGGTCTGTGTGGCAGAATTCCCAAGTCCCAGGGGACTGCTCCTATGGGAGCAGGGAACGCTAGGAGCATGGGCAGGGGCTGGGGAGCAGGTGCATGGACAGACAGCTGCACAGATGGAACACCTGTGACCCTAGTCCAGGATGTGACCCCAGGAAGTGCGAGTCTGACCCTGGTAGGACTGTGGGTGAAAGGGAGCAGCTTAAACAAAGGATGGAAACAAAATAGAGAGGAGAAGGAAAAATGAGAGTATTCCAGGCTATCGACAGATGAAAGAACTACCAACATTTGAGGAATGAGAAACCAGAAGAAGGAGAGGATTTAGTCAAAGTACTGGAAAGGGGCAAGAAAATGAACCGAGAACCAGGAAGCTACCGGCAAACTACAGAAATCTACAGATAATTGGTATAATAAAAGCGAAAGTCATCTGTTAGAATTTGTGGTGGTGCCTACCTAGATTGGAAACAGTATCCTATCATTTACCCCATTTTCAGCAAGAACCAGTGTAAAACATTTCTAGAACAAACCATAAATTGCAGAAGATTATCTTAACAAAGAAAAGATTTCTTTTTTACAACTGAAGCCTTCTGCCCTTTGTCACAGGGGGACCCAGGAAACCCAATGATGTGCCAGCTGCAGGACCTGAATCTGTGGGTGCTGAGAGGAATCCTGTTGCAAGGTGGTGAGAAATGCCCTGGCCTGTTTCTGTACATCAAGGTGGAAGACTACAGTGCCTGGATCACATCCAAGACTCGGAGCACCGGCCTTCCCCTGTCTTCCTTCCACCATGGGGTGAATTCAGTTCCTTTCTCCAGCTACTCATCATATGCCGCTGTGACGATGAAGAAATATTCTAGGCTGGGCCAGGTTGTATGGCCCCAACCACACTTCCAAGGACAAAGAGGGGCCACCATACCTTCATGGCCAACAAGCTCTAGAGCGAGTCTAGACTTTAGTGTAAAGAGTGTAAGGGGCTCAGGCAGGTCTCCTGAGGTGGCCGTACAGCCCATGTACTATGACTATTATGGTGGGGAGGATGGGTCGATTTCAGGTCAGAACAGGTTACATCAGCCCCAAGAAATGGTCTTGTTTTTTCTGTGCTTGTTTCTTTGCAATGGCATATAGTCTAGGACCTAAGCCTCCAAACTGAAGAGTGTGCTCAGAATGCTGAGTGCTAGGCATGGGCCATGATGCTTTGGGGTCTATTTTTGATAGTAGCCCACCTGGGCTGCGGACAGGCCCATGGCACATACTGGGCTGACCCTGCCTCCTCTGTCCCATTCCCACATGCGGGGAAGTCACTTTCATTTGTGCTTGTGAACTAAATGTGGGCTAACAAGTGTCAAACCATTCGAGTGCCCTGTGGTTCTTTCAACGTTAACGGTTCCTTCCAGGGGCCAGGTTGTGAAAACAATCCCCACGGGCACTTGTGGCCTGGGCGGTGACTGTCAGCCTGGATGAAGAGTTGGGACTCCAGCCAGCGCAGGGAACAGTGAGATGACTCCATGACTAGAAAGAAGCTGATGATTTTAATGGATCACTTTTTACTCTACAGCCATGAACTCCCTCTGGCTATTTCCCAGGGGGGTAAATTGCCAGCAACTGCTCATTGGTTGTTTTCATTTTATTCCAAGCCTTGCGGTAGCCTTTTAAGGACATCTGCAAAAAGGAAAGAGGGGACAGGAGAAGGTCAGTTGGGAAACACCGATTGTGACTGTTCAGAATGCAACCCACATCCAGCCCTGTGATGCCGCAGGTGACGCTGTGTGGGGCAGGGCGAGCCCTGCATGCCGCAGGGTGCGGGCCACCTAGGGGCATCTGGAAGATTCTTCTAAAGAGCTTCTTTCTGTTCGGTAGAGTGAGACTTACAGGTTCCTGCCGCGATTCTCTGCTACTTTTCAGCTCCAGATCTGAGGGGCCCAAGTTGGGATTCTAATTTACTTCCTACCACCAAGTGACCACAGGAAATGGAGGCAGTGTTTAGATGTGAAAACTCCATGCTAACCAGGTGCCCTGACTGGGTTTTTAAGCTCCTCTAATAATGTCTTAAGTACGCTCAGTATGCAACCTGGCCTGTGGCAGAGTCTGTGCTTTCTTTCTTTCCTGACGCTGGCACATTGTTTGTGCACTTCCAGTGTCACTCCCACAGCTCACAAAGGGTGTGGGGGCTTCTATGCCCACTGTAGCATATGAAAAGGCTGCAGGGTTAGTCAAAAACAAAAAGACCCATGGCAAATATGTAAACACATGGAATCAGGTTCTGAGTGATATTCAAAATCCATTACTATCTCATTAAAAAAAGCAACTGGCTTCTCCATGTGTAAAGTAGCAATCACTAAATTATCAATGGTAAGAGGAGGGATTAAGAAGTTTCCAGAATTTATTAACAAAGCAAGCAACTAAAAACACACTATGATGGCAGCGTCTCTTCCCTGAAAAGTCCCTGTCCCTAACAATGAAAAAGCAGTTCTGTTTTGTTTTTTAAAGTTATCCTTCATTTTGGTATAAGAGTTGAAGCCACTGCTGAGATTTCTCTCAGATGTTAGATGTTCAGATATCTGTATCCTTAGCTCAAAAAACAAAATCCTCGACAAAAATATGAAGGGCATAAAAGCCTGCCTGTCTTGGGTTTCTCTGGGACTCACCTCTGCAATCTCCACTTTCCTTTCCCACATCCTGATGGTCTTCTCCAGGTCCCCATTTTGCATCTTCTCCCTGAGGTACAGCAACACCGGCGGCACCCTGAACCTGGTCAGTTGCTTCCGCAGCTTTTTGTTCAAAGCCTCAGCTTTGGCCCGATCCTGGGTTGGGAAAGACCAATTCAGCCCAGAGAGCCCTGGTATTTCTGGCCTACTGGGACTTACTGGCCCTCGTATCTCTCCCCAGTTTCAGGGTAGTTCTGCAAGTAATGTTTAAATTTTCAAAGGAATGAGGGGAATCACAAAATTCTGATTTTTTTTTTTTTTTTTTTTTACAGACAGGTGATGTTTTCATTCAGTTCAGAAGTACAGTCTAAAACACTTTTCCTTCCTCCTTTTATTAAGAAACAGGTTTTAATTATTTTGATCACTAGGTTTGGCTTTTTCTTTTTATGGGTAAAATTATGCATGTAAGTACATTTCGATTTGATCAGTCTCAATTCACTTTCCTGTCTTCTTTTTGGTAACTCAAATCCACATGAAAAAAACAAATGGCACAAGTAAAGGTAATTATGTAGGTACCTATAAAAGACAGTATAATTGCATATTCTCCTTCTCTTAACTGATTTAAAAAGTAATTCATAAAACAATATGTATGTAATTGTATTTGGGACCTATAACATATTAAATGTAATATATTTGACAGGAACAGCACAAAGGAGACAGACTAAAACAAAACTGTATTTGAGTAAGGAAATAACACCACTTGGTAACTCAAATCCACAGTAAGAAATGGAGAGAGCCAAAAATGGTTACTAGGAAGGTTAATATAACAAATTCTATGAAGACACTTCATCTCCTTTCTTCTTTCATCTTTTGGACCCCTTCCTCATACCATTTATAAAATTAACACAAAATGGATCATAAACCTAAACGTAAGACCTATGCAACTCTTTGAAAAAGACACAGGAGTAAGTCTTCATGATATTCGATTAGGTAATGGTTTCCTAGATATAACACCAAAAGCACAAGTGTAAAAGAAAAAAGTAGATGAATTGGACTTCATCAAAATGAAAAACTTTTGTGCTGCAAATAGTAACATCAAGAAAGGGAGAAGAAAACCCACAGAATGGGAGAGTACATTTGCAAATCATACATCTGATCAGGGATTTCCGTCCAGAATACCTAAAGAATTCTTAAAATTCAATGACAAAAGGTAAATAACTCAAAAACTGGGCAAAGGACTTGAATAGACATTTCTCCAAAAAAGACAGACAAGTGGCCAATATGCACATGAAAAGATGCTCAATGCCATTAGTCATTAGGGAAATTCAGATCAAAACCACTGAGATATCATTTCACACCCACTGGGACAGCCATTTAAAAAACCTAAATAAGTGTTGCTGAAGACGCACAGACATTGGAAACTTCACACATACCGTGTTGATGGGAATGTAAAATGGTGCAACCACTTTGCAAAACAGTTTGGCAGTTTCTGTAAATGTGAAACGTAGGAGTTTACCATATATGTAACCCACAATTTCACTTTTAGCTTTATGTTCAAGAGAAAAGAAAACCTACATTCACACAAAAACTTGTATGTGAATGTTCATAGCAGCATCATTCATAATCACCAAAAGGTGGAAACAACCCAAATGTCCATCAATTGATGGTGAATAAAATGTGGTCTAGCCATACATGGAAATATTATTCAGCCATTAAAAGAAACGACATACTGATACGTGCTACAATATGAATCTTAAAAAATATTATTAAAATTAAAAAAGCTAGTCACAAAAGACCACATATTGTATGATCCCGTTTATGTGAAATGTCCAGAAGAGTCAAACTTATAGAAACAGAAAGTAGATTCGTGGTTGCCTAGGGCTGGAGGGTAAGGGTGAGGAGAGGTGGAGAATGGACGAGGATTTCTAATGGGCACAGGGTTTCTTTCTGGGGTGACAAAAATGTTCTCAAGTTATTGTGCTGATGGGTACACAACTCTGTGAATATACTATAAACCACTAAAATGTACACTTTAAATGGGGGGATTATATGATATGCGAATAATATCCCAAAAGAGCTGTTTAAAAAGTTAACAAGAAAGCTACAATATACTAAGCAGCGAATGCCAGGCTTTTAAAGATGGATTTCATGTTTTCCTTATAACATCAACCCAAACAAATAAATCGCACAGAAATTCTGCATGAGGAGAGCAAACAGACTTCCTCTTTAACTTTGTTACCTGCCGCTCTGAACCAAGACCGGCTCTTTTGCAAAGCCTGTTGGTTCTCCATCAAGGATATACTGTGGGTGCCATGACCAAACTGAGTCAGATGTAATAATCCTGTGGCTTTTTGGCCAGTGTAGGCAGGTTTGGAGCCACACAAACCTGAATTGCTGGGAATACTTCAGGCCCATTCAAGACAATAACACTAATAATTGTATTAACGGGTTTAGAGGTTGACAAAGCATTGCTTCGCATGTTCCTATCTGATCACCACATATGTTGTGACGGCTGTTTCACAGATGTGGAAACTGAGTCCTGTCTAATTCAAAGGCTTGTGTAAGGCTAGAAACTGGCAACACCAAACCTGATGCCAGGCCTTCTGCCTACAAGCCCAGCGCTCTTTATCCCTGACCTTCCCCCAAATGTCCTCTTTGAGTCACATCCTGGGTGGTGCATTTAACTCGTGGAAATTCAACTTTCTGTGCTCAGCAAAATAATGAGAATACTAAGTTGCAATGCAGATGGCGGGAACACAGATGATGCCACACCTCTTTTCACACAGTGACCATAGGCCCTGGAGTAGGCACAGGACAGAGGTCACAGGACAGAGGTCACGGGACAGAGGTCACAGGTCTACCCGAGCGTCCGCTGTCCCAAGCAAGAGTTACATGTGTAAAGAGTTCTCTCTCTCTCCTTTACATAGAACAGTATAGTTTGCTGTGTGTACTTTTTCTCATATCAATTACACTGTTACATGCACTCTACTTTTTTTTTAAGTGTGTGCTCACAATACTTTAAATATTTTACTTTATGAGTCATTTAAGGACTTCTCAAGGATGATTTGGACTCTACAGGATTTCCGTCTTAGGAGCTGTCTCTAGAACCTCATGCAGCCGTGAACTGCAACTCTATAGGACTGTGAGTCTCCAGGTACTACTTCCTCCTTTGATGGCCCGGAGCTATTTTGGTGTTTGCGGTCTAGGCTTTTCTAGACAGAAGTCAAGGTGGCTTGGATCTTGGTGAACAATGACTCAAGCCTTCGTAGACAGAAGGAAACAAACAGGAGAAAGAGTATGTTTGGCCTCTCCTACCTCCTCTACTTGTAGGGTTTCTCTTTCAATTTTTCCAAGTAACTCATTTCTCAGCAAGATCTCCTTTTCCAGATTGATGGACATTTCCATTGCTCGTTGTAGCTTGGCCTGAAATATAAGAATACAGCAAGTCTTGAGCAAAGATGATCACTCAGAGCTATACGAAGGGTGCATGGCTCTTTATGAAGCAGGAGAAAAGCAGGCCCATGCAGGAACCTGGGCCTCCCCTCTCACAGCTGCCCAGATATTCAGAATCCTGGTGTCTAGGTAGCGGGGGAGGAGAGGACAGCGGGAATCTTGTCCTCACCTGCCGAGTGGCCGGGCACTGGGACCCAAATCCCGCCGCACCACTTAGTAAGAAAAACTTTGGGCAAGTTCCAGAACCTCTCTAAACTTGGTCTGGTCACCTTGCAGGGTTGTGGAGAGGCTTAAGGGAGATAATCCCCATAAACGCTGGGCGCCGTGCCTGACACACTGAGAACTCCCAGCAAACAGCTGCCAATACCACCTCACTCAGATGAAGAGGAAGAAACAGTCCCCAGGAGGTGGGTGCTACTGCCATCCCCGCTCTGCAGGGGAAGCAACTGACTCTTAGGGAAGTGAAGCAATTTGCCAAGGTCACAGAGGCAAGAGGGAGCCAGGATTCGAACCCAGATAGTGGAATTTCACGGCCCACAGGCTCCACCACTGTCTCCAATGTCTGTCAGGGCTGACCATGCTGGTGTGGGAGGAGTCCTGTAGAAGCTGTCCGACAGCTTCCCTGCTGCCCTTCACCTGTCCTCCTCCCCACCCCAGAGCCCTGCTTCTTAGATTTACCCTCTTTGGGCCTCTGTCTCCAGGGGAAGAGTCCTCCTGGAGGAACTGCGATATGCTTGGCTGAGAAGTGGACCCAGGGACAGGAGCCAGTGACTTCAGGGGCCTCACTCAACAAACCCTGTAGAACCCACCCACCCTGCACCAGGCACTGGTGAGTGAAATAGCACAGGCCCTACCATCAAGAAGATGGCTCGCAGTCTAGACGGAAGTGCAAGAAGAAACGTAAAACTGCCCTGTGCCTAAGAATGTGAGGACCGTGTTCTGAAGGTTTCCCTGGGGGGAGGGATGCCAGAACAGGAGCTGAAAGGTTAAATCCAGTAGGTCTCAGTAAGAGAGAAGGGAAGAACATTCCAAACTAAAGAAAGCCTGGAGAGGAGGATCCAAAGGGAGCCGGGAAGGAGGCGGGTGCTGGGGCAATGGCCCAGGGTCAGCTGTAGGGGAGGGGAGGCAGGGCAGGACTTCACAGCAAACCAGCAGTTGAGGAGGGAGGAAAGGAGAGCAGAGGGAAGACAGTCACCCCGCAACTTCAAGACAGGGCAAGAAAAAAGGGAATCGCATGGGCAACGGCCAGGCTCTGATGGGGCAGGGCCTTTGAGAAGATGGGAGCTATTTGTGATTCTGAACAGGATGGCAGGCACTCAGGCGGCTGCTTCTGAAAAGTCACGTTACCTTTCTCTTGCTGTGTAACGTATTACCACAAATATTGTGGCTTAAAGCAATGTGTGTTTGTTATCTCTCAGTTTCTACAGGTCAGAAATCCAGGCACGGTGTGGCTGGGGTCTTTGTCCAGGGAGGGTCCCCCAGGGCTGAAATCAAGGTGTTGGCCAGAGCTGTGGGTCTCATTTGGGGTTGGATAAGTAACTACACAATATCCTCTTCCAAGTTCACAGGTTGTTGGCAGAATGCTTTTCCTTAAAGTTATCAAACTGAAGTCCTTGTTTTCTTTCTGTCTGTCATCAGGAAGTGGCCTCCGGCAACCTGAAGCCACACTCAGGTCCCTTCCACGTGGTCCCCTCCAAGCCAGCAAGGGAGAACTTATCACCAGAAAATCCCCTTCATGCTTCAAATCTCTGACTTCCTCTTCCAGAGAAAACTGTCTGCTTTCAGATTCATGTGGTTAGGTCAGGCTCACCCAGGTGATCTCCCTATTTGAAGATTAACTGTGCCATAGAATATAATCTAAGATATAACAGAACCTAATAATGACAGAGCCCATCCTATCCACAGTCCTGGGGGTTGGGCAATGTGTTTATACGGAGGGCATGTGGGGGGGAGTCTTGGGGAGCAGCTTAGAATTCTACCTACCACAAGCCACCACTAATGTACAGTCAGCTAAGAAAGACATGGGAGAGCAAAGAGGGTAAAGGGCATCAAATGGTAACAGAAGGAAACTAAAAACACAATGGAGTATACAGATGTTGAATTATAATGTTGGACACCTGCAAAATTACATAATATAAATAAATCATGTTACCCCAAATACATTTAGTTTTAAAAACCCAGTTAATCAATATTTACTAAATGCTCTCAAATAAACATGTACATTTTAAAAAGTGACACACACTTATAATCTCCCAGACTCCACCCTGCAGGGCTTGCGGGCAGAAACGTGGAGGAAAAAGGTGCCCCTTCGAACTGATGCTCACTCACAAAACTCAGAAGAGAAGAGACCGTGTCTGTCTCCTTTGTGGCTGTGCTAAAGGCACTTAGCCTGGTTCCTCGCCTGCTGTGGGTGCTCAGTACATTTGGTAATAGAAGCAAGTTATTCTGCATGTTTTTAACAAGGTGTCACACTTGGGTGTTAGATATTCCTATGAAAGTGGTCCCTGCCACCCTCCCATCCTGAATTACTGGCAGTTCATTTGACAATAGTGGCTGAAAACCTGCTTTGGCCACTGTCCTTGGTGCTGGGGGGGACACGGAGCAGAATAGCCAAAACTCCATTCTGGTGGCGAGGCCCAAAACCCACCCCGTATGGGTGAAGTCTCGTGCCTGGGGCCCCCAGTGGAGTCCCCTTCAAACTCAGGGGAGGCCTGACTCCACGACTCTGCCTCTTTTCCCCCAGGAGACCTGAGACATGGAGGAAGTGAGCCTGCTTCTCCCTCAAACCCTCGCTGTGTTTCCTTCCTAACTCCACTCTCGGCCTACTGTTATGTGCAACTGGCCTACAGGCATGATATGATGGCCCCTGGGGATTCGGATCGGAATGGTTCCCGTTCTGTCTACTGCAACCTTTGTCGCTGCACCTCAGGTATCGCAAAACACTGGCGCTCTGTGTATAGACCTGTCCGAAGGAGCTCAGGCCCTGCAACCTGGCAGTTTCATTTTATAAACCAGTAGCTCCACGCCAAACCCCTGGCTTGTCCCCACAAGATCAGACAGGCCCCGTGTTATTCAGTTGATTTTGCAGGATAAGAGCAAGGTCCAATGTGATGTAACCTCGTGCTGCCCAGCTCTCTAGGCAGCAAGGGCCTGCGAGTCACAAGGCTCGGCTTCATCTTGAAACAACAGTGATCAGATAAGCTAAGTACCGATGCGATAAGCACAGAGTGGATGATCTGCTGGGCGTTTACGACACATGAACTTCAGAATGCCAGCACACTATTGTCCATACCCTTTATGCCAGGGGAAGATGGCTGGCTTAGGTGAGACACGCACTGGACTAGGAGCCGCAGCCCTGTCACAAACTTGCTGCTTGAATCTGGCAATTCCTCTGCCCCTGTGGGCTTCAGGCTTTTTATTTGTAAAAGAAAACATTGGACAAACATTAGCCTAGACTAAACACATTCAAATTCACATTTTAAAACGACACTGTGTGGGCCACATGAAGCCCACTCGTGAGTCACCTAAGCCCGTAGCCACTGCTGCCACCTGGGCACTAGGCAAGGGGTCAGCAACTTTGCTGTGTAAAAGGCCGGACAGGTAGTAAATAGTTCAGGTTTTGCAGGCCAAGGAGCGAAATGGAGGATATTGTGTAGTTACTTATCTTAATCAGAGAAAAATCAAAGTTCCACAAATGCTTTATTGATGAAATTTCAAATCTAATAATTAAGTACCATATTTGGGAATACAGGTCTACTGATGGAAGAGTGGAATTTCTGAGGGAGAAAAAGCCAATTTTGCTCAATTGGGTTTCAAAGGTAGTGTTCTCTATCAAATTGGCTGCAAATATTCTTGTGTAGAAACCATTCTTAGCTCACAGGCCAGTGGGTGAGATACGCTGGCCCACAGTTAGCTGACCACTGCATTAAACAGTTGTTAGTAGGTTAACCAGACAGCCTGGTCCTCTGGGCCAGGCCCTGTTCATAACCATAGTCGTGATTTATTATTAATAGTGCCTCTTTTTCAATCAAACAGGTTATGTGTGGATGAGGAATTATTCAGTAGTTTTGTGATTTATAGCTAAGATGGTTTTTCCTTTGCAGGGTTTTAAGCAGGGAAGTGCTTATTATGTGCCTAGATTAAACAGGGCCCTAAATGTGGTTAGTTCTCTAAACTTAACGGTGCATAAAAAGCATGTCTGGGGAGTTAAAAACAACAAATGCATGGCCCTTACCCGCTAATTCAACTTGTCAGGGTGGGACTAGGCTGACCTTGTATCTTTTAAAAAAGGAAAAGCTCCCTGGGTAGTTCTGATGTGCAGCCAGGGTTGTGGGAACATTTGGAGTATTTTGGGACATGTGGCATTGTCAAGAGAACTCATGGATCTGCAGGAGAGTGACGGATACCCTGAGCCCTCGTGGGAAACTGCACTAGTACACGGAAACCTCACTGTGGCTGGAAAGGTGGGGGCCAGAAGCCCTGGGGACCTGGGCATCAGGGCGCACTTTACTTTGTATGCGTGGAGGACTTGCAGGGTGGTTCCGGACGCCAGCTTTAGATGGATCAGCTCTTGATTCCTTGCTTCAATCGCCTCTAAAAACTGAGCATTCTCGATCTTCAGCTGCTGAAAATCCACGTCATGGAGGGCCTCGCTGACTTCTTCCTTCTACAGCTCAGAAATTAGAAAGAAATGACGTGAGGTTGTGACTTGTGAATTTATGGCTCCCGCCTTGCTATTCTGGGTGAGATTTTGGAAGTCAGCCATGATTCAGTCATTCAACAAACATGGATTGGATATGTGCTTGGTGCCAGGCATGAAAATAGGCCCTGGGGATAGAGATTTGAGGACATACATTCCTCCCTGGCCTCAAGGAGTGCATACTCAACAAGGGTTCACAGACAGGTTGCAGTATGGCATAGGGGGCTGTGCAGGGGCCCTCAGCCAGGCCAGGGGAGGATAGAATTCTGGGTCAGGGAAAGCATCCCGCAGGGGGAGGTGCCTAAATAGAGCTGTGAAGGAAGAGTAGGAAGAAGGCCATTTAAAAGTGGTTTTTCACCTGGAAACCCAGGACAAGCAGCCCTGGATCACATGCCGTTTCTTCACTGTGGATGTATTAGTAGTATATTGGGTTCCCTCCCTGACCTGGCCCCACCTTACCTGCCCCACCAGGTCTGTGCCATCTTATACCTGTGGTAGGTAGGCGGTGGCCGAACTTGGGACTGTTCCCTCTCCCCACGCTCTGCTCACACTGTACTACCTCCTAGGAGGCATCTTCTGTCCACAACGATTTCCTCAAGCTCCAGTATGACCCCTCCTCTAGCTCAAACACTCCCAGCCTGTCTTTGGCAATGGGGGGTAATGCCTTCCTTCCACTGAGCCTCTGGAGGCTGTGGCTCATGGTCCTTGCTGCTTTGGCCTCTGCAGAGGCCCCACGCATCCCTGCTTTTCTCAGCATCACCCCGCCCCACTAGTCTGTGAGCTTGGAAAAGCTTTTAGGTTGAAGGTCATCCATCGACTCCCATCTCCCATTCAAACCCCCTCTTTAGGATGCCTTAGCTTGCGTGATGCCCAGAGGGCCAGAAAATCACTCTTTGGAGGCAGCTCCTCTCAGCTCTGCTGGGGCCACATTCTTTCTCACACTGAACTCCAATCTGCGTCGCTGACACCCTCCCTCCCCACCCCACCTAGTTCCTCCCTCAGGGCCCTCACAGGTGGTGTGTCCTCTCCTCCTGGAGGTGCCCAAGCACTTGAAGACAGCAGACTTAGCCCTTCTGCACCCTCTCCCCATGGGCCCGTCAGTCCCACGTCCTCCCCCACGCTTTCTGCTCCCCTTGCCCTCTGGCTCCCTCTCCTACATGAACTCTAGTTACTGATTCCTTCCAGCCTGGAGATGTCAATGGGACCCAGCGCTCCAGGTCGGGCTACTCGGAACAGAGTGGCACAAGACCACCCCTTTCTGTGGTTCTCTGAGAGCTGCCCTGGCCCCAGCGTCACCTCCCACGGAGCTGACCTCATCAGGCACTCGATGGCTAAGCGATCCGGTACCTGTGCCGATATTTGAGGGAACAAAGGGGAGGATTTTACATTTGTCCTTAGTCACTTGGTGTTGTTAGAGCTGTCCCAGCTTGTTGAGTCTTTTGTGATCCCAAATCAACCAAGCAATAGTCCCGGGGCGTGTTAACTCTCCTGCCCAGCTTTGTGTCATTCTCAGTGGTCACCACTGGTGTACATGCCACCAGTGCCCATATTCAAGTTAATAATAAAATATTGAGCTAGGAGAGGATAGAGCCACAGAATTCCATTCTGGAGCCCCTGTGCCATGTCTGCCTTTTGTCAGGAGCCTTTAGGGCCAGCCGTTCAAAGACTCACCAAAGCACTCTATTACCGTGCCATCCACGCACATGCCCCCAAAGGCTCGACAAGTATGTCATCAGGGTCTTTCAAATTCAAGCCAAATTCAAGTCCCGGCGGTTCTCTGGGCTAAAACCAAGGGCTGCCTTCGTCTGGAGACTCGAGAGGAGAGTCTGTCTCCTTGCCATTGCCAGCTTCTAGAGGCTGCCTTTGTTCATGACCGGGTTCATGATGTGTCTTAAAAGCACATCTGATCTCTGCTTCTCTTATCACATCTTCGTTTATTCTCACTCTCTTGCCTCCCTCTTATAAGCCATTGTGATTACATTGGACCCACTCAAATAACCCCACATAATCTCCTCAAGATCCTAGATTTAATCACATCTGCAAAATCCTTTGGCTATGCAAGGTAGCAAATTCAGATTCCGGGAATTAGGACCCAGAGATCTTCGGGAGGACATTGTTCTGCCTGCCACGGGAACCGTAGAAAAAGAAGGAAAAAGCCACATACCTGCCTCAATTGTAAAAGCATCTTTTTCCTCTGGACTTTGAGAGAAACGTTTTTCAAGCGTAATTTATCCTTTATATTATCCTAAAAAATAAAAGCCACTTTTAATCCATTTCTCTTCTTCATCCCTGTTGGTTTGAAAAGTTGGTAACTCTGTGGCTATAAACCAAATCTTGAGTCCTAATAAACAGTCAGTCATTTATTTAGGTCTTTTTACATCTACTCAAGCTGATGCTATAGCATCTCGCTCATGACCAAGATGCAAAGGAAGCTGGGTCTGCTCCATGCAAATTTTCTACTGCTTTTCAATGCAAGATAATTTGGGCATAGGGCCCTTTCCTGACAAAATGATTTTATGTTTCTTTGGTCTTTTATTCTCTTGGTAGTTCACACAATTTTTGTTACTTATAACCCATTAGGGTTAGTAAGCCTACCTAGCTCCAGGATCCAAAGCTTGATATGCTACAACAATCTTTGGAAATGAAGGAGCATTTTATGTCTCACTCTTATAATAATGGAACTCAAAGAGCTTGAGATGTAGCTGGCCCACGTGGTCACCTGACTAGATAGGCTCACACCTTTCTGAAGAGAACAGATCAGCAACAATGTTGCTATTTGAAACAAATGGCAACAATAAAAAAAAGGAGTCATCCATCTGAGACACTATTAATATTCATCCTGCCTGATTGACTTTAGCCTAGATAAACTTGCATTTCAAGACACACACACTTTGGGGAATGCAAAAAATCTGCATGGGTGAGCAACGTTTATAATGGACCAAACGGAATGAAGCTGCCTCGTGTCATCCTTCTAGGAGTCTCTTCTCCCTTTCTAAGCTCTAAGCTCCTGCCAACTCACCCTCTGGCGGTTCATGTCATCAATGTACTCCATCATTTTCTGAGTGGCCAAAATGCTCCCTTTCTTCTTGGATATGGTTTTTAGAATATCTTTCTTAAACTCGTGCATTGCTTTCTGAACTTCAGTGCATCGAATATCAGCTTCCTCAATGATAGCCTTGGGGAGTCAGCACAAAGAGAGAACAGAGTTTCCAAAAATTCTCAAGGATATATCCCTCAAAGAAAACCTAAGTTCTTAGGCCTTTCTGTGTCCCAATGCACAGTGTTTCCTCTTAGTGTTAGAAAGACATCCTTAAGATACAAATTTGACTATATGAATGTTATTATGTAAATATATGCCTCAAAAAAGTTATAATATCCATAATAAGGGGATGAACAAAGAAAAACAGGGCTTCAGATATCTCTATAAATATGTATTTCCGTATCTGAAATATTATTTATCTATTAAAAATTATAATGTTAACATAATATATGATGTGCTATGACATGATGATATATAAAAATATAATAATATAATGTAATGTAATGTAATGTAATATAATCTGGAAGATTATACACCAAAACGTTAATTACAATCACATCGGGAGAGATGGATTAGTGGAGAGACAGGGAGCACTCTTACTATATATTTCTATAATTTGAAAAAAGATGTTATAAATGAATACATGGGATGACATGGAAAGATATTTTAAGTGAAAATATGGCTTATAAAATAATATGATCACTTTTATAAAGAAATTCCTACATGCATAGACAATCATCTAAAAACTCTTTTAGATAAATAAATACACGAGTCTAATTATACAATAATGACCTTTAGCTGGTAAGATTGTGGATGTTTTCAAATATGCTTCTTTTAACTTACCTGTCTGTCTAAATTTTGCTACAACAAACAGAGATTGTGTTTAAATAGAAAACACAAAAACACACACATTATTTTAAAGAATAAAACAAGACATTATCTGCAGCTGCAGAGCAAATCATCCTTGTTCAGGCTTTTTCATGGGGTCCCGAGAAGCAAGTGTCTTCCTTCAGGGGCCGGTCTCTGGCCTCAACCTCTTCCCTCCCCATTGTCTTCACATGCTAGAACATTAATCCACCTTAAATGCCATTTTCAACCTGTTGATGCCCTTTTCAGACTTCCTCACTGGGGTCCTGCTTTCTAAGACATCGAAGATAAAATCCTCTGCCTGGCTTTCAGAGTCTCACAGCCCTCCTCAACCCGATTTCCTAATACAGTCCCCAGAGCACCCTCCTCTCTAATCACACCAGCCCCCTCAATGTCCAGAACCTGCCATGCTCATTCCCACCTTCATTTCCTCGCTCATGTCATTCTCCTTACCTAGGAGGCCCTTCTTTTCCTGTTCCTTAAGCCAATGCTATCATTTTTCAAGGCCATGCCAAGTCCTATGTGGGTTCCATCTCCTCAGTAAGTCTTCTCTGGCCATTCTAGTCCACACTGTGATGTTTACATCACGCAATCGAGCCTGTGAGGACAATACTACCACATCCTGAGCTCCTTTAACGTGCTAGAATTCAACAATGAACGTTTGGAAATAGAGAGAAGGAAAGTTGCGGGGGGGGGGGGTAAGGGGAGGGAGAAAGGGAAGGAGGGTAGGTTTATGAAATACAGATGGTTCATCAATGGAGACACGAGTCCACTGATTGGTCCCTCTTGAGACAATGAGTGCGATTCTGTGTGTGCCCCCGTTTAGAAATAGAAACATTTAGAAATAGAACAGTGAGATGTATTTTTCATACAACATGGCTCTTAAATACAAGCGAACAGCTTCATGCCACGGGCAACCGCATCAACAGTAATATTTCGTCTCTGGAGGGAAGCGGACCGTGTTGGTCTCCAACTAGATACGGACCGTGGTCATGCATGCTGCATCTGGAGGGTGACTTAGGGACTTTTCAACCAACTCACTGACTTAAATCTCACACCCTTGTATTATTAAGAGATTCTTATAAATTTTAAGGGCATTTATGATTATTATGGTTATGGGTGTTTTTTTTAAGAATCCATATCTTAGAGGCATATACTGAAATATTCACAGGTAAACGATATGTTTTGGATTCACTTCATAATAGCCCACTGGCCTACGATGAGGGGGATGTTGGTAGGGTCGTGGAGGAAACAGGAGTGGCCATTGCTAATAGCTGTTGCATGTGGTTGTTGAGTACAGAGGGGTTCCTTGTGCTGGGCTCTCTGCAGTTGTATAGTTTTGAAATTTTCCAGTTGAAAAATTTAAAATCTGTTGTCTCCTCAAGGACGTGGCGGTAACTTCCTTAAAGGTAGGCCCTCAGTTTGTCTTCATCTATTAATATTTGGGTTTCTTTCAAAGTACCAATAATTATATGAACACACCCGAGGTACTTCTTGATGAGGCGGGCGTGGGGCGCGAGGTAGGATGGCCTACAGAGAGAAAGGTGTACCTCGTGATACTGCAGGTCCCGTTCGGCATTGGCCCTCAGGTGCCTGATTTCCTCCTTCGTGTCCTCCAGTTCCTTTTGTACAAGCTCGCATTTCTGGTCGACACTGAGGCTTTTCACATGGTCCGTACCTACGCGGGATTTGGATCTACGCCTGATTCGCAACTATACCTCGAGAAAAACAAAGTCATTGTCAGGTAGGAAGTGGTAATAAAGCAGCCCGAGGTGGGCATCAAAATGACCGCTCAGACCTGCTAGAAATTCCTGGAATGACAGCCAGAGAGAACAAACTCAGGGTGAAGGGATTCTCGATGCTAGGCCTGAAGTGACGGTTATTTCACAAGTCGACCTAAGGCCCTGAGTGAAATACTTCCAAGGCCTATGCTTGACAACAAACTGAAAATAAATAAGGGAAAGTGTCTCGAAGATGGAGGGACTGTGAAGCCGCAGAGACTAGCACTCGGGTAAGTGTCAGGGGAGGCCCAGAGTCCGGTGCCTCTGGAACTGAACGCGGAAGAGACACTGCATCTGGGGGTGCGATGCTCAGCAAAAACAAATAAATGGACAAAAACTTTAGATTTCCTGTATATTTCAACCCGAGGTCACAAGCAGGTGGCCCAGGGAATGGGTGGGCCTCAAGCTGGGATTGTTTGGCCCTCAAAGAACAGACTTATACACAGTTTTAAATGTAAAAAAAAAGAAATTGCCCACATTTGAAAATCAGGATATTCTACAAAATAATCCAGATTTCCAGCTTCTTTTGAAAAATCAACTGTTCTGGCAACATCAGGCCACCTGGCTGGTGCTTTTAGAACTCTCTAGTGCCCACATCCGGCCCCTCCACCTCTTTATGTGAGTGAGTCTTATAAACATTTGAGTTCCCCAATTTAAGGGAATTATTTCAAATAAACTAAGATATTCTGGGAGCGTCAATCTGCTTTCTATTGAATGTGATTCCCTTCACACTCACTTGAAAGAGACACCTTGCAGGGGAAGAAAGAACCAAAAGAACAAGGAGAAAGTCACATACCACTTGGCCAAAGAGGGCACACCAAAGGCAGACATGCAAATACCATTTGCATCTAAAGGAACAAACAGAATAACATAATCCTTAGATCTTAAATTCTGAAAATAAGGTAATTCTTGTGTACCTGTGCAAATTCTGCTCCCAACATTTTCATTTCTGATATTCGTAGAGGCCGCTGATCCCTGGATTCCAGTTTATTGTAATATTTCTCAAACATCTCTGTCTCCGTTTTGAGAGCAGAATTTCCATAGCTATAAGACAGAGGGTACCTGAGTAAGTTCTATTAACAGGGGTCTCAACACCAAACAACTAGTATTTAACACTTACTAGCTATGTGCGCCCTTCTGAGATACTTAATCTATTGGTGCCTCAGTTAATTCATCTGTAAAATGGGAATAATAGCAGCACCTACCTTTGAAGGTTGCAATAAGGAATTCAAAGGCTTCGGGACAGTCCCTGGCACACAGTAAGTCCTATTTAAACATTTCATATTATTTAATACATCGAATGAGCCACAGAATTCAAAGCATTAGGATTATGTTAAAAATTGTGGCTGTGATGAAACTACAGGGTTCATCTTAAAGTATCTTCTAACCCATGTGTGAAATTCCTTTTGAATTACTACATTCTTGAAGTCACACACATCTACAATCTTCAGATGTTTTCTTTGGTTTATGTTTCTCAGGTTTTTTTAATCTCCAGTAACCAATAGACAAGCATCCACTGGAAGTTTATTATAAATGGTGGAGAAGCTTTGAACAGATGTTTTTTAAACAACTAGAGATGACAAACCTAATTTATCCTGTAGAAGCCAAGATTATGACCTTTTAAACTTTATATATACAGTTATATATAGCACAGTTATATATATATGTTTGTTATTATGATCTTACATGTAACAATAACTTGCGTATATGCATAATACACAGATGCATGTACATGTACATATAAGAGAGAACAGCTTTGATATTTTCATATGTCATTGAGCTAATTCCTGTTTGGCTGAATTTTAAGATTAGTGGAAAAGACTCAGTGGAAAGCCGAATAAATCAGAGCCTCTTTCTTTTTCAGCATACATCACGTTCGCACTGTAAGCTGTGGAGTCCAACCTGAGCCTGAATCCCAGGACTACCACTGACTAGCTGTGTGGCCTTAGGAAACTGATTTAACCTCTGTGTCTTGGTTTCCTCAGCCACCTCCTATGGTCATTGTTGTATAAGGTCATATATGCAAAATACTTGGCACATAATAAGCAATCAAAAATGGTAGTTATTAGTAATAATACCTCATTTCTGTCCTAAACAGTTTTAGGTGTATATGGTAGAAGTAACATCTATTCAGCTGCCAGAGACGGGGTATTCTGTGTGAGACCAATAAGTTATACCGTTACCACAACTACATCCTGGAACCTTGCTATCCAATTTATTTGCTAAGTAGTAGACATAAAAGACTGCTAAAAAAAAAAAACAACAACACCACCAGAATATTCTTTGCTGTCCATCTCCATGCTTATACATTGGTTCAGGCATAAGTTGCCTGATACTGAAAATATCTCGACAGCCTCCTTTCTATCCTGTTGCCACATTAATTTTATCAAAGAATCTTAGCATTGCAAAGGGGCTTAGAGGTCACTTGGTCCAACCTGCTGGCCACCCACAGTGTAGAGGAACTGCTAGGCACATAGGCTGGCACCAGACACACCCACCAAGCTGAAGCCCTGGCTTCTCCCATTACCCTCTGGGCTTCCCACCATCAGCCCCAGGGCCTCACACCTCCACCCTCTTCTGGCTCCATCCATCAAGGCTTGTTAGCTCAGCGGGGGTGCAAACACAGGGGTAAAGAGCAGAGACAAGTTCCTTCGCCTCTTTGGGGTTGGGAAGGTGGGGGGTGTCTTATTTTCCTCAGTGTTCAACGCGGACTTGGATGTCTCCATGCTGGACCAATGTCCCAGCCCACACGGTGAGGAGGGGCCGCCAGTACCTGAGCTCTTCCACCAGCCCGTACAGCTGGATAACAGGCAGCTCGTTCTCCCCCTCGTCGACCTGCGACTCGCTGGCAGGTGTGTCGATGTCATCATCCGTCATCACTCCAACGAAGCAGCCCTTGCCAATTCCGAGTGTGGCCAAGAGCGACAGTGGGTCGCTAGCGCCGCTGATCACTTGGGCTGCAACCTGGCCTGCGTTGCCGGGGCAACCGGACGCCTGAGTGTGGGCGGGGCTCCTGGCAGCCCCGCCCAGCAGGGGCCCTTCCATCTCGGTGATGACCAGAGGGAGGTCTCTGGCCTTGACCCGACACCTACGCGTGTTCGTTTCCACTTCTTCAACAATAATTCTCTCTTTGAAGCTTATAAACAACAGAAATTTATTTCTCACAATTCTGGAAGCTCATGGTGCCCGCAGCTTTGGTGTGATGGTTGGTGAGGGCCCCCTTCGTGGTTCACAGATAACACCTTCTGTGTGTCCTTAGGTGGTGAAGAGTCTTCAACAATAATTCTTAAAATGATAATAGTAGCAGCTACTGTTTGTTCAGCACTTACGATGCCACTGACACCATATTAAGCATAGTTTATGAAAATCCTTGCAACAACCCTGTAATAGTGTCTATTATTCTTTTTATTCTCCAAAGGAGGAAGTTGAGACCCACAAAGTTAATGCCATTTGTCAGAGTGTCTTCCTTCCCCTACCTCACTGTGAGGCTTCTACTCTGCTCATTACCTGGTGCTTCATGCATACGAACCGCAGTTTCTCTCAGATACCAAGAGCCTGCATTCCTGGAAGGAAAACCTGGGCAGATTATCAAATGGGTATAAACTCAAAAGATATGCTAAACAGGCACTAAATGCGGTCTTGGCATCCTGGGAGATGTATGGAGCAGAGCCTTCAGGCACTTCCGTTAAATGAGGGAAATTAGCCCCCAAACCAGCTGTTGCAGCCTGGAGTGACGATGGTCACAAGGTTGGTTGTGCCTCACACCATTTCATAGTCATCATCTCATTTAATCCTCAAAAGTCTTATGAAATTGGAATTATTGTCTTCATCTCACAGATCAGGAAACTGAGGAATAGAGTAGCGTAGATGAGTTGCCCGTGGCCACACAGGAACAGAATCAAGCTCTAGCGGAACCCGAAGTCCATGCTGTTAACCTCTGCACTGATGAGTGTCACGGCGAGGATGGGTGAGGCAGCAGGTAGCTTTCTGTCTGCTCCCATGAGGATGGGAGTGATACGGGCGAGTTAGCATGTCCCGAGGTAGACAGGGAGGTCCCTGGTGGAATAAGCAAAAGACAGCCATACCCTAAAACTTCAGGTTTTGAAATCACTCCTTCACTCCAGGACATAATGTAACAAGGCCTTGAGGTTAATCATAAAATTCCTTTTGGCCTGACAAATGGAGCAGATCTGATAGATAAGAGTGGGTTACTTTGCTACTTCCTTTTTCCAGTTTCTGCAAGTGACCCTCGCCCCTGGCCTCCAGGAGGTGACCTGTTCCTTTGCCCTTTCAGCTGACAGTGGCTTCCTACTTTTGGTGGCTCTTTGGCTTCCCCACTCCTCCACCGTACGTGTATCCAACCCCTGCAATCATACTCTCTTTAGATGCTTAGAATGGTTTCTCTTTTTCTGGTTGGACCCTGACTGATCCTGCCAGGGGACCTCCAGGACCATTTGGAAGATCTCCAGGGAAAAGGACAAGTCTCCTTGACCAAAATCATTGCCCTGATGGCGGCAGATGAGACATGTTGCGGGGAGGGCAGTTGGACTTGTTCTACGTTGCCTGGGGGGCCAAATAGAGGTGGTAGCTCCTTCCAGTCCGAGGAGCAATGTTGGGAGTCCCATTTTGGTGTCCTGCCGGCCGAGTCCCCTCCCTCCCACGCATCCCTCTTCTGTTTCTGTGGACCAGAGATCTGCACACCGGTCCTCAGCATGAGTTGCCTGCAGTGGCTGTTTACCTGTGCAGGGAGTAGCCCCAGGAATGGAGAATGGCGCCTTAGATCTCATTTTGTTCCCAGGACCAGGCACACTAGGCAGTAATAATAATAACAACTCACACACAGCATTTACTATGTTCAGGCACTCTTCTGAGCACTGGACATGTCTTAATTCAGTAAACTTGTGTTATTATGATCCCATTTTACAGATGAGAAAACTGAGGCATAAAGAGCTAAAGAAACTGGTGCTCAATTGATGTTTGTTGATGACAAAAGCATCAATAGTGTAGCAGAGAGCTTAAAAACAATGGCTTGAATCTCAATTCTGCCCCTTGCTAGTGTGTGACCTTCCTCAGTTTCCTTCTCTGTAAAATGAAGAAAATGATGCCCACTTGGCCACGTTCCTGACAAGATTGAGTAATGCGTGAGTATCGGTGCAAAATCTAAACATATGTGTGTATGTGTATATATATGTCGTATATAATATATAATCCAAAATTTTTCTTTACTGCATGTATTTACACTTCAATTTTCTTCAATCATGTACTTATTTATTTATGATTAGTAATGACCTAAAAACAGATTAACAAACCAACAACTTATTTTATCTAATAAAATAATACAAGTGATGAATTTGCCTGTGTTCAGACACTAGCCTCAGATCGTAAATTACTCTTTTGGGATCACATTAATAATCCTAATATATATGAGATATTTTTTTAATACTGCAGTACTTTTGACTTTTTATTTTGAGATAATTTCAGTTGTAAAATATGATAAAGAACTGCCATACATCCTTTACCCAGATTTTCCAAAGTCCCCTAATGTTAACATTTTAACTGCATTTGCTCTCTCTCCCTCCCTCCCTCTCCCCTTCTCTGTCTCCCTTCCTTCCTATGTCTCTCTCTTCCTTTCTCTCTCTCTCCCTCCCTCCCTCTCTTCCTCTCTCTCTCTCCTCCCGCCTCCCTCCCTTCCTCTCCCCCCTCCATTCCCCTCTCTCTCTCTGCCCCCCCCTTCCTCTCTCTCTCCCTCTCTCTCTCTCAGCCATGAATACCTACCATCTGTTCTGTCCATGCCTAGGAGAGACCAGCACAGACCAAGTATTCAATAAGTAAGTGTTGAAGGAACAGAGCCAAACAGGAATCGAGAAAGACCAACGGTTGTTGTTGTTGTAGTTGTTGTTGTTTCACTCCTATGTGTTAAAAAACAAAAAAAACCAAACGTAAAAACAGAGTTATAAAAATTGCGCACGTGGCCAGCCTTCCAATGGTAACATCACCTACACTAAAGGCGTGTTATAAGACCGACAGGTGATGGGTATAAAGCGCTCAGCTCAGGGCCCAGCCAAGTGCAAGGGCTCCATCACGAGTAATGTGTGGCTCTGAGACCAGTGCCTGACTCAGGGTCCCTCTGGTGCTGCCAGCCTGAATTCTAAGGAGGAAGACCCTTGTCTGGGGGACAGAGATGTCCTTCAGTTTCCTTCTCAAGGAGGGACCCTGTGGCAGATCAAAAAGCAAAGAGAGGCTGTGGGCCAGGCTGAGAAGACACTACACTCAGCTACTAACTTGTCCCTCAGAGAAATTGTCTGATCTTTGCAGGCCTCAGTCTCTTCATCTGAAAAATGGGGATAATTACACCAGTTCCATCTACCTTCCAGGTGTCCTGAGGGTGAGATGGCTGTACTTAAAAACTCTTGAAAAATAAAAGGTCATTAATGAAGCTTCAAGGGATGTTGAAGACCTTTCACTATCCCCAACTGCACCCCACTGCTAGGCCCAAGGGTCCCCAGACCCTCCCCCCCACAACCTCCCTCTCCTGTACCGGCTCCAAGAGAGCTTTGTGAAAAGGCCTGAGTTGAAACAGTCCCTTGTGTCTATTGATTTGGAAAGGACTCCTCCTTTAGGATTGCTGAAACGAGGCGCTGTATAGGCTCCAGCCCCACTGGCAGCTCACCTGGAAGGAGAGGCCAGAGCTATCTCTACCCCTCCTGAAAAGTGAGTCACTCTGTCAACATGCCCTTCTGATGTCGCACGCAGCTGGTTCTACCAGATCTCCCTGAAGCTGGGCCCTGCCCTTGCAAAGCCGGAACTTTTACCCTCCTCCAGTGTCAAGCAAGAGACACATGCCAGCCAGAACCACCAGGAACCCCAGAACCACATTCCATTCAAAAGTCTTTCAGACTATTACAGTCTTTTTTTTTTTTAATTTATTTATTGGGGTGACAATTGTTAATGAAATTACATAATTTCAGGTGTACAATTCCGTATTACATCATCAATAAATCCCATTGTGTGTTCACCACCCTATTACAGTCTTTTAAAACAATTATTACTGAATGATGTAGAGGAAAATGAGAGTTTTCCCTCTCTCCCTGCCCTCCATCTCAATCCACACCCCAGAGAAACCATTATTAACATCTCATTTTGGAACATTCCAGGGTCTGTAGAATACATATTTAATTTTCTTTCTTAGGACTGTTTTTTCAGAGCGGTTTTAGGTTCACAGCAAAATTGAGGGGAAAGTACAGAGCTTTCCCATGTACTCCCTGCCCCCACACACGCATTGCCTCACCCATTTTCAACATTCCCACCAGAATGGTACGTTTTTGAAATTGATGAACCTGCGCGACACATCATTATCTCCCAGAGTCCATAGTTTACATTAGGGTTCACTCTTGGTGTTGTACATTCTATGGGTTTAGACAAAATGTATAATGACAAGTATCCACCATTATGGTATCATACAGATTATTTTTACTGCCTGTTCAACCCTGTCTCCACCTCCAACCCCTGGCAACCACCGATCCTTTTACTGTCTCCATAATTTTGCCTTTTTCTGAATGTCATCTAGTTGCAATCATACCGCCTGTTCATATTGGCTTCTTTCACTTAGTATAATAACATGCGTTTAAGTTCCTTCCATGTCTTGATAGCTCATTTCTTCTTCGTGCTGACTAATGTTCCATTGTCTGGAAATACCAGAGTTTATTTATCTCTTCATCTACGAAGGATAGCTTGGTTACTTCTGAGTTTTGGCAATTATGGATAAAGCTGCTAGAAACATCTACATGCAGATTTTGGTGTGGACATAAGTTTTCATCTCCTTTGGGTAAATTGCTGGATTTTGGGGGGAAAATCCAGAGTATGCTTAGTTTTATAAGAAACCTCCAAACTGTCTTCCCAAGTGGCTGTACCATGTTGCATTCGTGCCTGAAATGATAGTTTCCTGTTGCTCCACATCCCTGGCAGCATTTGGTGTTGCCTGCGTTCAGCCTTTTAGCCATTCTAATAGGGTGCGCGGTGGAATCTCATTGTTTTAATTTGCATTTTCCTGGTGACGTGGCACGGAGGGTCTTTTCATATGCTTATTTGCCCTCTATATATCTTCTTTGGTGAGATGTCTGTTAAGGTCTTTGACCCATTTCTTAATTAGGTTGTTATCTTAATGTTTTATGCGTTTTAAGCATTCTTTGTGTATTTGGGATAGCAGTGCTTTCTCAGATGCTTCTTTTGCAAATATTTTCTCCCACTCTGTGGCTTGTCTTCTCATTCTCTTGATGCATATTCAATTTAAAATTTTAATTTAAATTACAAGTAATACAAAATTTTACATTTTTGGGGGGGAAAAATGAAACGAAACAAAATCTGCCTTGACTTTCGCCCCCTCCTCCCATCTGAGTCCACCTTTCTCTATGTGTTTTTTTCTTTTTGTGGTGATAGCTATGAAGACCATTTTTATTTAACAAATGATAGAAAATGACCATGTTTAGTGTATTTCAGATTTCTGTGTGACTGCCCTCCTAGGAATGGCAAAATTTCCTTTTGTTTTATTTTTTTTCTCTACGTGTTTTTATTTGTATATATTTCTATTTCCAAGGGAAATCTGTAGCTCCATTTTGTGTCCATGTGTTTTATATAAGTGCTGGTACATCACACCTGTTACTTGCCAGTCGCCGTCATACTGAGGCTTCAATGTCCGTCCATGTTAAGACATACAGCCACCTCCCTCTAAGCGTAGCATGATATTTTATTAACTGAATATATCACAATGTATTTAGCTTTTTCCTGTTAAACAGATACCTAGGTTGCTCCCACTTGTTCTGTTTGTCCCTTTATAAAAATTATTTTTTTATTTTGATCAAATTCATGCATGTTCATGGTATTTAAAAAATCAAATATTACAAAGTGCGCAAAAATCAGTAATGCGCACACACACACACACACACACACACACACACACACACACCCTGAGACCTGTTCCTCTGAGAAAATGACTTCCCACTCTTCAGCGGTTTCTTCTGGCATTTACCTCCATATTTCTGAATATAATGCTTATGTGCTATTTCTTGATTTATCAACCTGAGACGTGATTTACTGTTTTCTATGGTGATATATGCGGATTTAATGTTTTATACTCACTTCCACTCACTTTTATACTCACCCCCACCCACTTGCCTCCCCTCTCTCCATTCTTCTCATGTAGTTACATGATGATTTTCTGGTTAAATCAGTTTTCTCTGTTTACATGATTGTGACGTGGAAGGATTTTTTTTTTCCTGCAAAGCAGTGGTTCTCACCTTTAACTGCACCCAGGGAGCTTTAAAATCACCCAGGCAGCTTTAAAAAATCCTGAAGCCCAGCCGGCACCCCAGATCAATAAAGTCAGGCTAGCTTCAAATTTTTCCTTTTCACCCTTCTTTGAATGTTTTATTTTTGCTCTCACTTTTTTTTTTTTAATTTACAAGACTCTTTTTTGTGTTCTGGTTGTTTCTTGTAGCAAACACTGTTGGCATTAGCCCTTGGCATTCACACCCCTGTCTGCTGCCCAAGGCTGTTTACTGCAAATATCTGTGACCTCTGCCCAAGGACTGTTTTCTTCCAAGTGACTCCGCAGCCTGAGTGCAGGGGAAACTGGAAGTAATGAAGGACATTTCCCTTGGAAGCAGCTGGTGGGTCCGTGTGTACTGGTTGGGATCCCCACAAAGCTATTCTTTACCGTCCCCTAGGGCTCCCCAGCAAGATCAAGCTTCAGGTGCCCCCAATAATAACTGGCTAGAATGACACACCGTTTATTGGCTTCTTTTCCTTCCCTATGTCACTTCCCAACTCCTCAACCAGTATTGTCTGGGATTAACTACCAACAATCACTTGCACTGGAATCATTGTCTCAGAGTCTGCTTCTGGGAAAACCCCAAAAAGACACTCTGAAAAAAAATTGTTGAAAATTGGAAAATACTGAAAAGTACAAAAAAGAAAATTAAAAATTTCCCTTTAGACCCCCTCCAGATAACCACTGTTACCACAATTTTCGTGGTTATTCTTATAGCCTTCCAGTCTTTTCTCTCTCTCTTCCTCTGTGCAGGATGTATGTATGTATGTATGTATGTATGTATATATACCCACAGTGTGTGTGTATGTGTATACAATTTTAAGCAAAACCCTTCTTTTTCATACGGTAACATAGTAATATCTCTCCTTTCTTTAAGCACCAGAAGGCTCCGCCTTACGGCTCCAGGTCTGATGTCTATACTGATTATGGTGATTACTTGTCAATAGCATTTTTGAAATACAGTTGTCCCGCTTATCTGCACGGGAGACGTTCCAACACCCCCGCGGATGCTGAAACCACAGATGGTACCGAACCCTATATATACACCATGTTTTTTCCTACATGTGCATATCTATCATAAAGTTTAATTGATAAATTAGGCATAGTAAGAGATTAACAACCATAACTAATAAAATAGAAGAATTATAACAATATACTGTAATGGAAGTTATGTGAATGTGGTCTCTCAAAATATTTCATTGTACTGTACTCACCCTACTTCTTGTGATGATGTAATATGATACAATGCCTATGTGATGAGACAAGTGAAGTGAATGACACAGACGTAACTTGGGGCTACTATATACTTGGACACAAGCACTGTGATACCAAGACAGTGGGATAACCGAGAGGGCTACTAAGTGACTAATGGGTGGGTAGTGGGTAGACAAACTGGTGCGTCACGTCCCAGGCAGGACAGAGCAGGATGGCACAAAATTTAAAACTTATGAACTGTTTATTTCCACAATTTTCCATTTAATATTTTCAAACCACGGTTAACCATAGGTAACTGAAGCCACGGAAAGTGAAACTGTGGGTAAGGGGTGACTACCGTACAGCAAGTGACCTACCTCTGTTCCCTGTCCAAGCATAACTTAAAGAACATTAAAAACATGACTCCCATGCAAAGGAGCATGCCCTCAAGATATGCCGGGGGTGCCAAAAAAAATGTATACACATGACTTGTATTCATCTTTTGTTACCGGTATATATTGAGTATTACAATTTTTTTCCTTTCTTAAAATGTGTGTACGTTTTTTGGCATCCTCTATATTTAACTTGCTAATAAATGAAACAGCAGGATGGTAAAAGAAGGTACAAAGGAGAATTGGAGGAAAAGGTGTTATTTTGTCCATCAGGAAAGGCATACTAAAATCAGTTTGCTAGGTTAGAGACAAAACTGATTAATATCTTACAGGGCAATAAAACTGTAAGGTTTGGGGGTGTCTTTTCTATCAGACAAGAATCATTTGCATCTCTACCAAACAAAATTATATATATTAGCACACAACTTTACAGACTCTGGGCCCTGATCAACAGGAAAATTCAAGTCCAACAAAGGTATATCCTCTAGATAATGAATAATGCAGGCGTGGTCTGTTAGACAATGCTCCAGCATTCGCTGAAGGGACACACAGTCCTTCTTTTGCTGATTTCCAAGTTTGTGATCATTTTTCTTAATATCCCAATTCTTTTCCCTGGTTCCCCAAG
Source organism: Rhinolophus hipposideros (assembly GCF_964194185.1). Classification (NCBI taxonomy): domain Eukaryota; kingdom Metazoa; phylum Chordata; class Mammalia; order Chiroptera; family Rhinolophidae; genus Rhinolophus; species Rhinolophus hipposideros. The sequence goes on along the minus strand of NC_138067.1, from coordinate 10,586,207 downwards.
TAAATTCTGTGCAATATTTCCCTAAGGGGAGGTGGCCATAGTGTGGTCCCCTTGGCACCTCTCATCTTCCTCTGGTCTCCCCACATTCTAGGAAGATAAGATCAGTGCCCAGGGACCTGGGTATTTCCAATTAGTCACTGTACCTTGCCCAGTTTCCTCTTCCATATGACCTTGTACCTTCCTTCCTTCCTTCCTTTCTTCCCTCCCTCCTTTCTTCCTTCCTTCCTTTCTTCCTTTCCTTCCTTCCTCTTTTTCTTTTCTTCTTCCTTCCTCTCATTTTTAAAAAATATATAAGTGATTTATTGAGCTATAAGTCACATATTATACACCCAGTTAAAGTGTACAATTCTGTGGTTTATGTTCAGAGTTGTGCAATCAGTTTTAGAACATTTTCGTCATCCCAAAAAGAAATCCTACACCCATTAACAGTCACTCCCCATTTCCTCCCAATCCCTGGCAATCGTAATCTACATTTTGTCTCTGTGTATTTGTCATTCCTGGACATTTTCTATGAATAGAATCATTTAACATATGGGTCTTTTGTGTCTGGTTTCTTTCATTTCACATAACATTTTCAAGACCCACCCACATTGTAGCATAGATCTTCATAGTACTTCATTCCTCTTTATTGCTAAATAATAGCCCATTGGCTAGATATACTACATTTTAATCAGCTGATGCACATATGGGTTGTTTCCACTTTTGAGCTATTATAAAAAGTGTTGCTATAAACATTAGTTACAAGTTTTTTATGTGGATGTGTTTTCATCTCTCTTGGGTATATACCTAGGAGTGGGAATTTCTGGATCATATGGTAACTTTATATTTAACCTTTTCAAAAGATGCCAAGCTGTTTCCCCAAGGGGCTGCACCATTTCACATTTCCACCAGCAGTGTAGGAAGATTTCAATTTCTGCATCTCCTTGTCAACAATTGTTATTATCTGTTTTCTTGATTATAACCATCCTAGGAGGTATGAAGTGGTATTCATTGTGCTTTTAGAGGCCTTGCTTCTTCAGCCTGTCTTGCACAGAAACCAATTCTGCATACAGCCCAGGTGCTGAGCATGGAGGTTTCAAGGTCATAAGTCTCTATTAGTGGGTTGAGTCAGATGGATGAGTGAAGACTACCCCGCTAAGCCATCCCACAGATGGGGGCTCCTGAAGGGGTAGGGCTGTGATCTTCTGGCTAAACGCCGATCGTGTTCTTGTGGTAGACAGAGGCAATAAATGTCTGGGAATGTTGTGTGAGGCAGAGGAGAGAAGGAATGCAGCCTGGGCAGAACTGGGCTCCTTTGAAGAGGTGCCTGACATCTATACGGTGTCATTTGAGAACTGCCCAGAATAAAATGACCTCCCCCACCACCCTGCCACACTGTCAGAGATTCCAACACATTCCCAGAGCTAGGTAAATAAGTTGCCATCTTTTCAAAAATGTGACTACCTCTGGGAGGGGTAAGCATCTTGCAAGAAGTCATTACCTTATTGTCAATTAGCTTATCAGATGCCCATCCACACCCTTCAGAGACAGGACTCAGTGGAAGTGGGAGTTTTGACTCATAGGGAAGGAAAGGGGAGGGATGGGAGGGAGCTCTGTTTGAAAAGGGGTAGCTCTGCCCAAGGAGTATTGTTCTAGGATGCCAGGAAGGGCCAGAATTGAATCGATGGGGAAAAGGAGCCTGCTGGGAAAGTTTACACCTTCATTCTTCAGTTGATAAACAGTGATCATGATCAGTTTATTACATGTCACCCAAATGCTTTGCATACAATCTATTTTATTTATTTAACAAACCCTGGTCTAGCCCCATGTGCCACCACCCATCTCTAATACTCCTGTATACCATAGACATACTCCATATGTCACAGATCCTGTTGCCCCCCCAAAAAAAAGGACTCCCCAGTCTGACCATTTCTCACCACCTTCCCAGCCCCCCTCCTCTCACTGGTTTACTGCACTTCTCTCCACTGGTCTCCTGGTTTCCGTATTTGCAGTTGGAGCAATCCTTTATAAAACAATGTCTCTCTTGTATTTGAAATGCTCCCATGGCTTTCTATCTTTGTCACTAAGAAAACCAAAGCCCTTACAATGGTCTACAAGCTGCTACCTGAACTGTCTCCATCTTACCTGGCTGACATCATCTGCCTACTGGCTCAGGCACAGTGCTCCTGCTGTTCCCCAGACACGCAGAGTGATTCTGCTCAGGGCCACCGCGATGAAGGCAGTGTTCTGCCCTGAACACTCTTCTCCCGGGGTCTGCATGGCTGACACCCTCACTTCCTTCAAGTGTCAGCTTCCTCACAGCTGTCTTTCTTAACACTCCCTCCTCCAGGTAAAAGAACCCTGCATGTGCCAGATTGCTCACTGTCAGAAAAGGGGGTTACAAATATAGAAAGGGAGAAAACTAGGATGGATTCTATGGTGTTAGGTTTGAATTGGGGATATGGTGTGAGCTCATGGTTTTCAGTATCCACAGATATATATAGAAACAGATACAGATGGAAGTGTGTGTGTGTGTGTGTGTGTGTGTGTGTGTGTGTGTGTGTGTGTACGTACAAATGTTCTCTAGCTCAGTCCACTTGAGAAGGCCTGGAAGCAGCAATAGTCCAATAACAGTGAATATACCTCATGCCCAGATACTATCCTCCACTAGAAGGAATCAGAACCCCTTAGAGAAATGGTTGATTCCAGGCCTGGAGCAGGAAAAGTAACTCAAGATGAGCCTAAAATATCTTTTGTGTCAAAAAAAATTTAAACACTCAAAGGATGAGCGCTTTAAACACATCAGAAGGATATAGGAGACAGCTTGAAGAGGCTCTCCGTAGCCAAATAAGAGGCAGTTTGAACATCAAAATAACTAATAACAGTAACTGATTGCCGCTCATAGGAATCTATGAGTCCATACCGATGTAAATCAATAAATAGAAAGTTTGACCACGACCAGATAATTACACAATTTTCTAAATATTACCCCATAAAATACATATTCTTTAAAAGGGTAAAATAAAAAGTAGCATTATGATGGAGAAATCTGGCAGCTGCTACCTTGATGGTCAAGTAATTGATGATGATAAGATGCAAGGAGAAGAACGCAGGATTATTTCTGTGATATTTCTCCCAAAGCTACATAATCTGAATCAAATCATGAAGAAACATCAGATAATCTCAAACTGAGGAACAGACTACAAAAGAGAACTGGCCTATAATCTTAGAAAAGAAACCGAGGAACAGTTCTAAACTGAAAGGGATTAAAGAAACATGACAACTGTAAATTTTTGCATCAATGGATGTTAACTAGCCTTGATCTGGTGATCATTTCACAATATATACATATATTGAATCATTAGGTTGTATACCTGAAACTAATATAGTGTTATATGTCAATTATATCTCAATTAAAAAAAAAAAGAAATATGACAACTAAATGCCACGTGGTTCTGGAGGAGCTCCTTTTGCTCTAAAGGACATTATTGAGGCAAATGGTAAAATTAGAATTGGTCTAAGGATTTGTGTGTGTTTCAAGAATGACACGATTGTTATGCAAATTAGGGCAAGTCCCGGCTTGGTTCCACAATGTTTCCCACAATGCCACCAATGTCTCACGTGCTTACAACCAGCGCCATCTTCTCCCAACCATCTCTCTCACTGTTGTCTGTGTTTCCTCCTCCACTTGCTCTATGAAGGGGTTGGTCCCACTTCAGGAGTGTGGACTTTTGATTTGCTTCATAGGCTTGGGATGTGCGTTCCAGGGCTGGCAGGCCATCCATGGGAACTTCCATTATACTCTGCGCTCTTGTGGGGAGCAGAGTTGACAGGCTCCCATGTTCATAGGGCCCATCACTCTGGGCTTTCCATGTCATCTTCCAGTCAAACAAGAAGACTTCTGCAAACATCCAGAAATGATGCATTTCCTAAAACAAAAAGTAGAGCTTGCAGGTGCAACATCTTTCAGTTCTGTTGAGGTTTTTGTTGTTGTTTTTCTTTGTGTGTGTGTGTGTGTGTGTGTGTGTGTTTTCTTAATCCTCAGGGTATAGCTGCTCATATCTATTGGGGAAATAGAAAGGTATCAAATGTCAGAGTCTTCTACTAAACAGATGCCCTAAGGTGAGGAAGAGTGGAGACTGGAATACTGGGGGAAAAGCCCAACGTGAAGAAGACTCCTCCATATTCTTTTGCCTGAAACAATCAAACCAGCTGGTCCTTCCGAAGAGCAAATTTTCCTGCTTTAAAATAACACCAACTGTACAGTGACAAGCAAATATCTGCGATTTCTACTGGTGGCAAATTCACAGGTACTGCTACTATTATTGTGCTTTGTTTTCTTTTTTACATTTATAATGGAAGGAAATGCTACTTTTTATTTAGAGTTTACTGAATAAAGATGTAATTTTTTAATCCAATTTTATAAACCTGCTGAGTTCTAGCCACCAAGAAGGAATTGATGTGGGCTTACATGAAGGCAAAGGCTACAGCATCCAGACAGGAGGGTGGCAGTGAGCTGCCATCTGGAGAGAAAGCCAGCTGGACTTGGTGATGGATGGGACGTGGGAGTTAGTTGATGGTGATTCTGGACAATTTGAAAGAGCGATTTGGCGGGAAAAGGATGAATGTTTGCAAAGTGCAATGGCCTTGCCAGGGGGTCTGGTGCCTGCTGCTGTAGAGTTTAGCCCACTCCCCTCCAAAAGCCCACTGAAAACTCAGAGTAGGTGTGACCTTCAAGGAACTACTACTGCTCACCCTCCGACATACCCCCTCTACCTTTCACCATACGTGACTCCAGGATTAAGGATCCATTCTGCAAGATTGCCTAGTCCTGACCCTCCTTGAAATGCAAATCCCTTTTGGAGCTCTACTATTTACATTTTAGCTTGAATGAGTTTACCCATCCTTCCTTGAAAGTATTAGGAGAGTTTGAGTTCACTGACCTTCTAGAAATAGGAAGGTGTTGGGGGACAGGGGCTAAAAATGTGCCCTCTTTCCCAGTCAGAAGAGGCTGAATAATAAAAGGGGGACCCACTGGAGTACCAGCAGAAGATTTCTGTTTCTATCCTGGACAGGCTGTGCCACACCCCCTTCTGCCCCCTCCCAGGCACTTTCTGGGTGGAGGGCAGAGTGGGTCTCACTGTAAGGATGATTGGGAGAAAGAGAAAATCAGTAAGTGATAGCCCTCAACAAGATGTGTATAAATACACCTACGTGGAGTACAGCCAGTGGGGCCCTAATGAACACATTTGGTTGACCTGTCTGGAGCCTCAGAGACCCCCAGAGTGACAGTCCAACATTCCCGGTGGACTTCTCGGATTATGGAGAGAGAACTCAAGACCCTCCTCCCCTCCCCTGTCTTCTACTTCTTCCCACCTGTGAAAAGCTCCCATTAACCCACACATTGTTGGGAGAAGGACTAGTCAACAGCCTGTAAACATTAGTATCTTTTGGTTATTATTAAAGTAAAATCAAATGACTCCAACACCCAAAGGCACTTAGTCTATTTCCTTCCAGTTCTTTCCCCATGCATTTGTTAAGGCCCGAGAACTTACCTACTACATATAGTATATAGACACTGTGGTATCCTGCTTTCAAGCAAAGCAAAGCAAAACAAAACAACAGAATATAGGTTGTAGAGTATGTTCTTATTGCAAAGAAAAAAGGTCTGGGAGGATATACATCAAACTATGGAATGTGGAAAGCAAAGAAGGGCACCTTTAACTTTTTACCTCACTGACTTCTGAATGTCTTGAAAAAATATTTAGTCACTATATATATGCGTTTCCCATTGCTGCTGTAACAAATTACTGCTTAATGGCTATAAAACCACACAAATTTATTGTCTTATAGTTAGTTCAAGAGGTCAGAATTTTGAAGTGGGTCTCACTGGACAGAAATCAAGGTGTCTGCAGGGCTGCCGTTCTTTCTGGAGGTGCTGCGAACCCACGTTTTTGCCTTTTCCAGCTTCCAGAGGCTGCCCGCCATCCTTGGCTCGTGGCCCCCTTCTGTCTTGAAAGCCAGCAATGACATCATTCTGACCTCTGCTTCCATCATCCCATCTACTTCTCTGACTCTCCTGCCTCCCTCTTTCTCTTATAAGGACCCTTACTATTATATTAAACCCATCTGGGCAATCCAGAGTAATCTCCCCGTCTCAAAATCCCTAATTTGATCACAACTTTGAAGTCTCTTTTTCCATGTAAGGAGCATAGTCATGTATTCACAGGTTACAGAGATTAGGAAACAGGCATCTTTGGGCAACAAGGCGGAGAGGGTGGCATTATTTGCTCACCACTCTTACTTGTGTAACTTTTAAAAAACCCCACTTATTAAAAAACCTTATAGAATAAGATTTTTCTCATCACCAAAAATTCCTGATAATCATAATTTTTAATGATGCCTAATAGTTCGCTATAGGTATATAACACAATTTATCTAACTTGTCCCAATAAGGGATATTTAAGTTGTTTTACATTTTTATGATTAAAGATGATGATTTTTATGATGAATGTCTTTGGGTCTTTGGGGGCGTGTATTGAGTCAGAAAAGGATTTAGGAAATGGACTGGGTGGTCAGAAAGACCTGAGTTCAAATCCAGCTCCACCTAAATTATCCGTGTCATTAGAGTCTCAATGTCCTCAACTGCAGAACGGGGATCCTTACAATAGATCCAATCTCATAGAATTTGTTGTTGTTGTTGTTGGAAATGAACAGCCTTTTTATTTTTTAATTTTTTTATAGAATTTTTAAAACGTCTCCCTTGAGATACAATTCACATACCATATAATTCACTCATTTAAAGTGTAAATTCAATGGGTTTCAGCCACAGGGTTTTTGCAGGTTTCAATGACACTGAACAAACAAATTGTCACCTCTATTAATAATTCTTTGATCATAATCAACGTTATTTTCTTAGGCTAGGTTCTTAGAACCAGCAATGCAGGATATAAGCCCAGAAACCTCTCAAATGTTTTGAAAGTGAGCCTTATAAAGATAGAAAGTATTCTTCTGAGAATTTAAAATATTTGTTTTGTTTTGTTTTGTTTTTGGGGGGTGTCTGGATAGACTTTGTGGGCATAAAATTATTGGGCTATTTGATTCATGATGCCCTCTTTTATCCCCCTTATGTAAACCTAAATTATAATCACCCTACACACAGAATACACACTGAACCTCCCTGCCCTGTCACCCACTCCTGCAGAGCCATCGGCCTGTTCCCCTCCATAGGCAACTGAGACTTCCTCCTTCAGTGAGGGTTGCATTGGTACCATCTCCAATTGCCCATCTTAATTCACGCCAAGTACACTCATGGAGGGCTGGAAGGAAGACTAGGAAGTGGGTCTCCTCCAATTTCATGGGGTGCCCAACCAACCTACCTACCAACAAACCACAAAAACACACTCCATTTGGCCGTGGGAGGACTGCCTGTAGATTTCAGAGCTGAATTAATGAAGTGTCAGCCAAATCCAGGAGCCTGTTGTACCAGAGTAATGTGTGGGTGAATCCTTAGGCATCACGGCAGGTGTGGGAGCAGGTTGCGTGAGATGGGTGTGGGTTAGGTGGTGAGGATGAGAGGAAGGTGCAGGGAGGGTAGATGAAGGCAGAGGTGGGCGAGGGTGAAGGTGAGGAATGGGGCCCTGGCTGGGGTTAGACCTAGTAGTTAGACCAGTGGTTTGGAACCGTTTTTGGGTCATGGCCTCCTTTGAGAATCTGATGGATCCTAAGTAAAGAATGTACACACACACACACAGACACACACAAATTTTGCACACAGTGTTGGGGGTTCCTGGAACCAAGAAAGCTCATCCAAGAGCTCAGTTTTAAGAACCTCTGGGTTAGACTAGTTCGCAGGGATTTAACAGAAAGAAATCCTAAGGCTCGTTAAAAACTTGAGACTGTGTGTGCGAGAGATTTGTGAGGTTTGCAGGTTTGGGAATTAAATTCCAAAGTTCACTTATTCCACAAATGCTTTATTTTCTTCCATTTTTTATTTTGAAAAATCTTCAAATCTGCCAAAAAGTTGCAAACTCATGTAGTCTTTAACTACGTTTTCCAATTGTCAACATTTATCCCTAATTGCATCCCTCTCCCCACGTATGCTTGTGCTGTAAGGCAGGAACACATGTTTTTCTGTAGAACCAATAGAGTAAGCTGCAAGATACTATGATACTTCTTCCCTAACCGTTTGGCATGTAACTCTTAAGATCAAGAGATTATCCTGCATAACCACAAGAGAATCCTCACACAACATTTAACACGGACACCTATCATGTACTAGGCGTATTCTGTTCAAACTCCCCCAGTAATACCAATAGTCTCTTTAGCTGTATTCTTTCTACTTCCCTTTTTTCTTCCTTCTTGCCCTCCCTTCCTGTCTTTCTCATCCAGGATCAAATCCAGAATTATACACTTCTTTTAGTCATATCTGTCAGGCTCCTTCAATCAAAGACACTACTTCAGAGTTTTGTTTTCTCTTGTGACATTGATATTTTTTTAATAGTCCAGGCTAGATGATTTGTAGAATGTCCCCCAGTTTGGATTTGTCTGATTGGGTCCTTGTGATGAGATTCAAGTTAGGCATTTTTGTCAGATGTCATGGCCCTTCTCGATATATCACATCAGAAGGCCAGAGGGTCCCTTACTGATGGTAAGTTTGATTCATGGTTAAAGTGGGGACCTCCAGGTTCCCTTTTGGAATTGATAAGTGGGTAACCCTGTAAGACTGTTTTGAAAGTCTCCAACTGTGGCAAATTCTGGGGGAGACAGAGGTGACCATCCAGATTCAGTCCTTGCTCTCCTGCTGTTTTTACGATGGAGGAGAGACAATCTAGGAAACAAGTAAATAATTACAAAATATGCTATTGTCTTCAGGATATGGATAGGGTGCTGAGATAGAGAAGTATCAACTCTAACATTTAAAGTGAACCTAAAGGTGAGACTTGAGGAGGAATAAGGAGTCAGGCGTGGGAAGGTAGGGGTGGAGGTGGTGGAGGTGGTCAAGCTTGGAGTTGGAAGGAACCAAAAGATGGGCTTATGGTGGTCTCAGGGAGGGAAAAGCGATAAAAGAAAGGATCTGGTCTGGTAATAATAACATTGTGCGTTTGGTATCTGCTAGACCCTGTTCTAAGTGTTTTGTATGGTTTACCTTGTCTAATTCTCCCCATAGCCTTGGGAAGTAGGTGCCATTCCTGTTTTTATGCCATAAAATCCACAGCACAGAGAGGTTAAGTCATTAACCCAAGGTCACACAGCTTGTAAGTGATAGAGCTGAAATTCAAACCTGGATGAATCTGACTCCACAGTATCTACTCTAAACTATGTCAAGAAGGAGGAAGCAGGAAAAGCAAGAAAACAGAATGTGGAAAATAATTGGAGTCAGAGCAACCTAGGCTGAGTGTGGAAATTCTGTTGATAAAGGATTTAGAATGGGAACACAAGACCACAGAAAGGCCCAGAAGATCAAAGAGAGAAGAGTTCTAAGGGCTAGGAGACAACATAATAATATAGGCCAAAGTTGGGTTGGCCATCCTGCTCTCAGTCCATGCCCAGCCTCTAGCCTGTCCCTTCATGCAGGACTCTCACAATTCTTCTCCTGCTCTTCCTCCTCCCCCCAAAAATCCAGGGTATTTACATGGTGTCCAGTGTCTCCCCATAAACCACTTTTTAATTACAAAGAGAAAAATAGGAACTTGACAAGAAGCAACCTGGCTGACTCCAGCTTAACCAAGTGATGAAACTGAACATTCAGAGGGCTCTTAGACAAGGCTCTGGAAGAAAAATCTGGGGTAAAGTGTAAGAGAAGAATTTTTTGAGGAAGGCTCTGGATGAAGAGAGGAGTAGTGTTGGAGGAAACGATGGGTGACAGGGCAGGATCCAAGCGGGAAAGAGGGGGTGTCTCTGGGAGGGATGGAGAAATCTTGAGGTGGGGAGGTTCTGAGTGATAAGAGCGAGTCGTCATCGGAGAGGGACTTGGTGGGAACAGTTTGGGTGACAGGAGGTCAGCACAGGGTCCGTTCAGTATGGAGGCCGGGGTGAGTAAGCTCTGGACGAGTAGAGGGTGGAGGGCTTAGGACAGCGGTCTCCAGGGCAGTCCTGAAAGGGTATACGAGGGGTAAGGCTCTTAGGCAGCAATCTGTGGGTGGGGGAGGCCCTGGGAGCTCGTCCCGCCAGACTGAGGATGGAGAGCTTTAAAAGTGGGGGTCTGGGCGGTGGAGCCGGGGGCGGGGCCGGGGCGGGGCCGGGGGCGGGGCCAGCACCGCACGGCGGGTCCCCCCGCGCTGCAGGGGGCGCTGTGAGCCTGGGCGGCCCCGGGCCGGGCGGTGGCCGCTCCTAGTGAGCGCGGCCCTTTTCCGGGTTCCCTCCTCCTCCTCCTCCTTCTTCTCCTCCTCCTGGTCGCCGCCGTCGTTGCTGCCCCTTTCCCGGCCGGCGGCTGCCGCTGCTGGTGCTGCCGCCGCCGCCGCCGCCTTGGGGCCGCGAGCCCAGCGGAGGCCGCCGCGGAGCGTGAGCGCCGCCCGCCCCGCCGCCCCGCCGGCCGCTCCAGGGCCGGGCCGGCTCGGCCGGCGCCCCCCGCGCCCCCAGCCCGCCCGCCCCCGCGGGCTCGGCCTGGCGTGGCCGCCCGCCGCCGCGCTCCTCCTCCTCCTCCGGCGCCCCGCGGCCCGCCGCCTTCTCCGGCCGCCGCCCCGCGCCCCTCGCCGCGCGGCCGCCCTCGGCGCCCCGCGGCGCTCCCCGGTCCCGCCCGCCATGCCCGGCCCGGCCGCGGGCAGCAGGGCCCGGGTCTACGCCGAGGTGAACAGCCTGAGGAGCCGCGAGTACTGGGACTATGAGGCTCACATCCCGAGCTGGGGGTAAAGCCGCCGCCGTCCCCGCCGGCCTCTCCCCCCCGCCCCGCCGGCCGCTCCCGGCGCAAACCGCACTCGCCCCGGGCGGTCTGGCTGCGCGCGGCCCCTCCGCCGGTCCGGCGTGTCCGCGGCCCTGGGCCGGGAGGCAGAGCCTTGCCCTCGTCTCCCCCTCCCTGCCGACCCCCCCGGACCCCAAGGAATGCGTGCTCTCTGGGGAGAAGTGGGTCCCGGGCCCGGGGGAACGGAGGGAGCAGCCCTTGTCCCACGTTTGGCTTTTTATTGGGGGGGGACATCAGCAGCTGTCCTCTTGAGCTGGGAGAATTTTCTGCTTTTTCAGTGTTTTTTTTTTTTGAAATGAGGCTGGGTGGGAGGAGATTTTTTACAAGACGTCCAGGTACTCCAAGCTGGCGCCGACTCCTTCAGGGTGTGAAACAGAAGGCAGGTGTCGCGTCGCGCGGGGCACAGGGGCCCTCGGAGCCCCCGGGGGAGATGCTCTGCTGCCCCGTGTCGATGGGCACCGAGCGGTGCCTCCCCACTTCATCCCCGCGAGTTACCGGGGACCGATTCGGTGGGGAGCTCGGAGCGGAGAGAAGGGAGCCACGTTTCTTGGTGGCTTTCGTTTCGGGAATGAGTTGTGCCGCGATGTGTGCACACGTCCAAGTGCTCGGTTTACAGAAGTCGCCGTATGGGGATGTGGAGTGGGCCTGGGCTCGGTGAATCCCAACTCCTGGCATTCATGTCTCTCTCTTGCCTTTTACAGTAACCAAGAAGATTACCAACTGGTTCGAAAACTTGGTCGGGGGAAGTACAGTGAAGTCTTTGAGGCCATTAACATCACCAACAATGAGAGAGTGGTTGTAAAAATTCTCAAGGTGAGTGTCTTGCGAGTGGCATTACGTTTTTTTCCCCCTTCCACAGGTCAGAAGGACACAAATTACCCCAAGCCACGTTCTAGAACGAGCAGGTCAAGCTCCCCTTTTACATATCTTCTGTCTGATGTACCCCCACGACTCCTCCCACCCCATTTTCCTGTGAACTTCCAAGAAAATATGCGGACCTGTTTCAAATTGAGGCAGGATGGCTGGGCAGTGTCCTTTCTTGGAAATGTATTAGGTTGATGCGAAAGTAGTTGCGATTTAAAAGGTTACAAATAATTGCAAAAACCGCAATTGCTTTTGCGCTAATCTAATAATTACAGCTCCCAAAGTGAAAATTCTGAGGGGGCTCCACTTGTTACAAAGTAAGTGTTCAGAAGAAAGAATAGCCTTTCTATGAAGATCCCATCATTCCAAGGGCTCCTTGAGCACTATTTGGTTACTCTTGGTGCTCTAAGTTATCCCAGGAGGAATGTTGGAAAAAATAGGAGCTGCTTCAAGATGAGTTTGCAGCCTGAGTAGAGGGAAACATCTCAGTGGATAATCACTTGTTTCTTCTTCTTTGGCAACAGAAGTTTCAAGTGGGCAGGTGTAGTGAGCCACTAGTGCCCGAAGGTTCATTGTTGGTTATCAGCCAGTAAAAGTGAAATTGGGAGCAGTAGATGAGTGTACTTACAATTGCTAAAATAATAATTGGAATAAAACAGTCTTAGTGTTTGGTTGAGCAGCATGTTTGACCTTTTGTCATCTCTTAGATGAAGATACGATCTCTTTTTTTTTTTTTGAAGACATGATAATGAGCGTGAAGAGTTGGCTAAATTTTCCTCAGGTAACTGATTGTGTAGCTTTAACCATATTTTATAGGATGTCCTAAAAAGGAATTATTAGAATCTGTGAAGTGTCCTCAGCATTGCCAGGTCATTTAATATGTGTGCATGTAATTTATGAAATATTGAGAAGACCAAAGAGTAATCTAAGCACTTCTATAGATACAGGATTTCCAACGTGGCCATTGTACAGAATTTTCTGTGAATAAGAATTTGGGGTTGAAAAACTTTTTGTGACTGAAGGATGGAGTTAGGGCAGCTGTGTCCTTGTTTAATATGAGAGGTCAAACTTAGACTGTGTGAAAAATCACCTTTTAGAAAAGTGATCAACTCTTTGTACCATCCAAGCCTAGTAATGAAGAAGCAGAGTTGCAATAGAGAGAAATAAGTTCTTTGTGCTGTCAGAAACATTGGGGGTAAAAAGTGAGAAACTGATGTGGAAGATGCGGTGTTTGACTCCCCTCTTCCCTAAATATGAATGGTACTTACAAAGTCACATGGTCTTTACAAGTGTAAATACATATTTTTTAATTAAGTTTATTGGGGTGACAATTGTTAGTAAATTTACATAGATTTCAGGTGTACAATTCCGTATTACATCATCTATAAATCCCATTGTGTTTTCACCACCCAGAGTCAGTTACAAGTGTAAATATTTAAAGAAATGTTCCTTTCAGAGAGGCCACCTGGGGAAATCACACAATTTTTTCCTTTGTACATTAGCATAAATGTTTTTAGGATAAGCTGCTTAAAATATTTCTGGGAAGTAAGCAAGGCATAAATGAAATTAGAAATATCTGTATTCTGTTGCTGTGCATTCAGAAGAATGAACTGCTTACTCTAAAGCAAATCCAGAAAATTGTCTAAACTTTTTAGAATACGTGCAACTTCCTGTGGTCTTTTTTGAAAGGAACAGTGTCCAGGAGTACACGTAAGTAACAGTACATTCATTTAGGAAAGCATCACATTGCTCTTCAGTCATCCTTCTAGAGAACTTTATGGCGTCAGTTGCCGGGTAGTTTTTTCCCCCGTTATAGAGATTCTCAGGATGTGTTTAGGGAACCCAATATGGAAGCTTAAAGTTATTTTTATGGACGAAAAACCTAAGCACAAAGAGCCTCATCTAACATCACCATGTTGAAATGACCCTTGGCCAGAATGCCTGTTTCCTATTTTCTTCTGTCTCTAACTGCTCATTTTAGCATTGGATTGTAAAGTCTTAACATCGAGCACAGAGTAAGTTCCAGTGTTCTGGAATAAGACTTGGGAGGCCGCTTTGGTGCTCTAGTTAATGAAGTGTTTTTTGTTTCTTTTTGATGCAAGTTCTTTCCAGGGTGCAGCCTGAACGACCTTGTTTTTACTGGTGAGAACTATACTCACTTCTCTGTTTTTCAAAGATGCCTGTGGGCATTTCTATCCAGATTTCATTCTATCTGAAAGATGGAGTAAGAAACTCCTAATGGTATCATTGTGGTTTTCTTATTCTGACAGGCTGGATTAAAGTAGATTTAAAATATTAAAAACAAACAAACAGGGTCTCTATCCAAAGTTGTGCTCCTCTATTCCGATAGGTTGAAATTATGACTAATATCCGCGGTTGTGCTATTTGGTCATAGGAATTAGGTCCTTAACAGAGTACCAGCTGCTCATAATTTGGAGGAATCTGGAAAAGGCTTCCTCTTTATGTACTTTATTTCAACTGCAGGAAATAAATGTATTAATGTGCACATAGCAACCGAGATGGAAGGTACATTCCTTGAGGACAGGAGCTGCCTTCTTTTTTCATCAATAACATTTCCAGTCAATCCTTTCCAATATATGAGAGTGGTGAGTTGATGAATGACCACAGAGGAATTTTTTTATATCATTTAATTTATATCATTAGATTCCTAAGTATTGTATTGATCATAACATATTGGTTATTAAGAGGTTTTAGGAATTTAGAAATGGGTGAGCAAAGTTTTACTGTCAAGTGAAATTCAAAGGCTGAAATCTTAAAAGAAAACTTGACCAGTCAGTAGGGTGGTTGGTTGTATCTTTTTTGACAGAAGTTGTTTTGATGAGTAAAGAGGGAAATAAGGGGTGGTGGTAAGGGTTAATACAGCAGGGCAGAAAGCCACTTTAGTGCCTAAAGTTTCATCTTTTGATTCTGAGAAATCAATTTTTCAGTTCCTTTGTAGTACCTCTTAGGAAGGTGTACATAGAGATGAAAGCATTTGGCCATTTTGGACAATTGGTAACATTTTGTGAGTGCCAGCTGTGTGTGCATTTTATCCCTTCTAGGGGTCCTTGAGATCCTTTAAATTATTTCCTGAATACAAGTTAAGAGCAATCCCATATTTTAAAAAGCAAGACCCAGAGAAAGCATGTGGTTTGCTCATAGTCACATGGTCTGGGTGAAAGCACGAGGTTGAGGACCCTCTGTTCCTGTCATGGAGTCGTGGGCATGAGGGGCCAAGTTAGGACATTGGCTGGATATCTGCCTTCTTGATGTACTGGGAGGATTGCTGATCACTCACAAGAAGTCAAATTAATTTGTTTCTAGTGGGTTTGGGAGCTGTTCTTCTGTAAGGAAGTACTTGACTTTGCTGGGTTGCTAGTTGAAGTGTGGAATAGATGAATACCGGGAGAGCTGTGTGACAGGGTTCTCTGATTTGTATCCGCAGCCCCATGCTTAATGCATAAGTGAAATGTTACTTTGTTTTCTTGGTTTGAAGCTTTAATAACCAGTGGTGTTCTTTTTTTTCTTGTTACTATTTTTTTCTTTTTATTAGTCTCAGGTGCACAAGACAAGGTAATACTTAGACGTTCATCATTTATATCCCTCACACTGTGGACCCCCCTCCCCCCATCCACTATCCCTCCGACCTCGCACCGAGCCATCGCATTATATATATAAAATTATAGTTGGCATTCATTATTGTTTAGCTCCTGGTGTACAGTGCCGTGATCAGGCATCTGCAGCATCCCTGAATTAACCAGTGGTTTTTATACTTTTTTAACCTATACAGTTCCTCCAAATCTCATCATGCTTACCTGCCAGATGTTTTTAGTTAGCGATTTTATCCCTTTAATACGTTAGAGTTTTTTTGGAGAGTGAACTACATGTGAAAAGAATATCTTGATATGAAGTACCTGTTTTCATGTGTAGAACAGGGCTATATCTACATAGATTCTAGAGCCTAACTTTAGGATCTGCCACCTTATAATCAGGGTGTAAGAAGTGCTGTAAGTCGAGGGCAGAAGACTTCGAATCTAGAAACAGCTTCATTTATAGCCACTTGACTGTTTTCCCATCTCTAAAATGGGTGTATGTGTTACCTTGTTTAACTCACAGCGTTTGTTGGGAGAATAAAATGAGGTATAGATAGATGATAGTGTTTTAGTAATCTACAAAGCGGTTTTCTTTCCTGGGAGAGTATGGCATGGGAAATAGACGGCCTGGGTCAGGCATTAATTCCAGTACTTAGAAGCTCTGTGATCTTGAACAATTATTTAAACTGTGCCTCAGTGTCCTGTAAAACCGCACTAAAAATACTCATCTCAGAGTACCTTTACATGTAGATTAAAATGTGCTTAACTGCCTGGCACTTAGAAAGCAATAAAATACAGTTATGATAACAGTATTTCAATTAGGCCAAGTGAATGATTTTAGGGGACAGAACCGATAGTAGAAAGAAAGGATGGTACCATTCTCTCGATGAGTTTCAAAAGGCCTGCTGTGTGCCTCACCTTTTTATATTTCAAAAAAACTTTTAAATCCTGGGAATAAAGTTACCCTTAAGGAGTTGATAATGTAATTGGAAAGATGAGACTTGAAAGATTAAGGGAAAAGTTGCTGTGAAAAAATAACATTGCTCGGTCAGTTCCAGTGGAACCCTATTTCCCCCAAAATAAGACCTAACCGGACAATCAGCTCTAATAAGTCTTTTGGAGCAAAATTAATATAAAATCTCGTCTTATATTATAGCAAAATAAGACTTGATTTTATATTAAGTTTTGCTCCAGAAGATGCATTAGAGCTGATTGTTCGGCTAGGTCTTATTTTCGGGGAAACACAGAATTTAGAGATGCTACCAAAATAATAAATGCCGTCATCCAGGCTGAACTTTCTTCCTTACTTTATCCTACATTCCTGGCAGCCAGTGTTCTAGGTAGTTATTTGTTGCAGATGATGAAATTTATCTCAGTGGGGCAATTTTTGCTTTGGTTGTGGAATAAAAGTAAACCCAGATTTGAAAGATCTGAGCTATAGTCCTGCCAGTCTTGAATTTATCAATTCATTTGAAATGAAAAGAAATTAAAATGGGACTTTCCTGTTAATAGTTGCTGAGATTTATTGGGGTCATAATTCTTAACCCTTTGGTAGATGTTAGTTTGTATATTCAGTCATAATTAAAGGCTAGTAGTTGAAATCATTCTTAGATCTGGCTTTTTTAAAAGTGGCTCAGATTACTATCAGCTTTTGTCTTTCCAAGCATCCCATCATAAATTTGTCTTTTGTTTTAAAACTTGTAAGTGTTGGTAAATAGGGAAAGAGAAAATGTACCCTACTCTTGGGTTACATTGTACAAGGTTCTCCTGAATAGCTGGGATTCCTCACCATGTAGGCAGAAACCTGAAAAGATCTCCCTCCCTTCCTTCCTTCCTTCCTTCCTCCCTCCCTCCCTTCCTTCTTCCTTCTTCCTTCTTTCCTTCTACCTCCTTCCCTCACTCCCTTCCTCCCCCCTTCTCTCTCTCATTCCCTCTTCTTTCTTTCTTTGTTTAGTTTCAGAGCTTATGAATTTAAAATGAGTTTTTTCCCTTAAATATTCTCTCCAGGTGTGTCCAAATTTATTTATTTTGAAACCTGATTTAATACTTAATTTCTGTTTTTTAGCTTTCTGCCATTTTCTCTACTAGACTTGGAGTAAAAAAAACAACTTTTATTTTTCTTGGTTTGGAAAATAAGCTGATTCAGTTAGAATCTTTTAAACAGATAATCTCTGAGTTGTAATAAATGAACCTTCAGTTGTCTAGACTTTTGTAGCATGTGAGATGAAGTTATGAGATTGTCATGGAAATGTATGTATTTTCTCCACTTTGTGTTAATGGTGGTGAGTGAGTGCAAACACCGGGCTAGAGGGTCATAGCATCCTTGTTTCTATAAAATTCATGAAGTTTTCCTCAGAATGCAAGAAAGTTACAAATCTTAACTTTTTCTCTCCAGTTCTGTTTGTAGAATTAAAGTGATCTCTTTCACTCCACAGGAGCTCATTGGCTTTTTAGCTTGCCACGTTCAGAGAAATACGTTGAGGGTAAAGGGAGTTTACCTGTCCCCTGGTTCCTGTAGAGAATAGGTGCCCATACTTTGGAGGGACATGTCCCGGGCTGTCAGTCACTTTCCTTTTGTACAATCTCTTGGTCTTTTGTTAGCGTGCTAGGACTCCAGCTGCTGCGTGACTCCATTGTGCCACTTCAGTTGCCCTGCTGTCCCCAATCTCTTGTTTGGGAAGTTGTTGGATAGGTGACAGTTGGGCAGCAAAATATGCTTCACTTGCTCTGTAAGTTACCTTTAGACATAATGAAAGAAAGCTTAATCTTCATTGGGTCGTCCAGGAGTAGTGTGCCTGCTTGACCTGTTGCTGAATAACAGGAGAGCAAAGCAAAGCTTTACATGGGGCTTTGTCATAAAAGCAACTTGTTTAATGGGGTACCCCTACACTAATTCACTGTTAGGAGGAGAGGAGGGCTTTGGGTGTATCCACGCTTCTGGCTCTGGTGGTGATTTTACTTTTTTATCTTTATCTCTGTTACCACTTCCACGGATCTATAACTGCTTTCCAGTAGTGGATGGCAGCTCTTGAATTTTCTTATGTTGAATATGCTGGTAGTATTGGCTGAATTTATAGATATGGCAGCCAGTTTTGATTTTTCTTTGAACTTTTGGACATAATTTCAGACTTAGAAAAGTTGTAAGAATCCCCATATATCTTTCACCCAGATTTCTCAAATGTTAACATTTGCTTTATCCTTCTCTCTGATTTTTTTCAGATGTATGCACATATTGTATGTATATGCATATACAATTACATTTATTTTACGTGTTTTTTTTTAAGTGCTTGAGAGTAAATTGCAGTCATCCCTACTTTAATGTGTATTTCCTAAAAACAAGGACAATGTCTTACATAATCCCACAGTGCCAGAAATTAACATTGCTATAATGCTACCATGTTTCCCCGAAAATAAAACTAGGTCTTATACTAATTTTTGCTCTAAAAGACGCATTAGGGTTTATGTTCGGGGGATGTCATCCTGAAAAATCATGCTAGGGCTTATTTTTCTGTTAGGTCTTGTTTTCGGGGAAACATGGCATTAGGTAATCTGTAGTCCCCATTTGCATTTGCCAGTTGTTCTTACAGTGTTCTTTGTGTAAAAGAAAATCCCAGATCATGTGTTACATTCAGTTGTCTTATCTTTGTAATCTGGAGCAGTTGTTCGTTGTGTGTGTTTCATGACACTGACATTTTTGAAGTTTACCGGCTATTTATTTTGAAGACTGTCCTTTTCTGGCTATTTTTTGATCAAGTTGTACTTCATGTTTGAGTGCTTCGTGTATTGAGCTCCCTAATTATGAAAAAGGAAATAAGGAGTAGGATTCCTAAGTGGAGATGGCGAAGAGACACAGTAGCCAGATCTGCTGTACCAGGCACCCTGACAGTGGAGAGGGCATGGGCGTCGGCAGCTGGCTCGGAAGGATGAAGCTAGACTCCAGTCTCCCGGTTGTGCACCTTGTTACAGGTGCAGGTGCTCTGTGTTTCGTAATCTTCTCCCTGTCTGTTTTGTTTTGTGTGCTCAGAGCTGTAGCTTAGTGACCAGCAACAGCTGAAGGCTGCTCTGGCATGTGTATGTTACATTCCCCCCCCCCCACACACACACACACACCACTACCACGTACACATACACAGGCTTTTTAAATCTTGTTTCCTGGCAATAGCCACTGGTTCCTCTTTGCCAGTGCTATTTTAACAGTGTCTCGGTGATGGAATACTCCTTTTCCTTAGTTATGTTAGTTACGTAGCCACACGTGGGAAATGAAAGCATAGTGGCTAGGAGTGAGGCCTGCAGTCAGACTGTCTAGATTTGACACCTGCCTCGACTTTACTGTTAGCTGTGACCTTGGGCTAATAGCTCCACTTGGCTGAATCTATTACATAAGAATTTTCTGAGGATGAAATACGATTTACTACTAAGTAAAACTTTGAAAATAATAAAGCTAACATTTATTGAGTGCTTACTATGTGCCAGTGACTGCTGAATGCTCTATAAAACATAATTGATTGTGATGTGCTTATTTTTCCTCAAATTCCATATCCCATTTAAGGTAAGAAATGATACATGTAATGTATTTCCGATTAAGGTAATTTTTCTGTCCAGCAGATTGAAAGGTTAGCAGGTAGCAGGGGTTTTCAATCACTGCGGTATCAGAGATCGGTTTTCTGCTTTTGTGATCTGTCATCTCTTTCTTTAGATGGGATGGGATCTGTTGGGAAGTTTTACTGGCTCTGCTCCCGATTTCAGATTCTAGATATTAAGGAAATGGGAGTGGCGACAGGAAATGGGAGCCAGCAGCTGGGAAACAAGTTTGTAACTTGATGTCAGGGAACTGGTCTCCACTCCTGGAAGGAGGCATAGTTACATGTGTAACTCGGAAGAGCAGGTGTCTCACCATTTTGTTGACCTTTTTCCATTTGTGGGTGTTTGATATACAGCTGTTCAGAGCTATAGCATTTTCCATTTGGCAGTTACCAGTAAGCATTTTATTTTTAAAGTATGACATGGGTGTTCAAAATTTGTAAGTGCCCTAAATATAGACACTAAAAATCTGACATATAAACTCTTAAGTCTGTAAATTATTTAACTTAATCTAATAAATTCTTATGGGCAGGTCCGTTTTATCTCAGTTTTTCTGTCTTCTAATTTTAGCATGCTTTTGAACATTACACGGTGTACAATATAGTGCAATATCTATTTGATTGGCTAAAATCATTTTCAAGTTTTATGGATGAACTTTAAAGGGAGTCTCACTTCTGATTACTCTTGTGTATTTAAGCCAGTGAAGAAAAAGAAGATAAAGCGGGAGGTTAAGATTCTGGAGAACCTTCGTGGTGGAACAAATATCATTAAGCTGATTGACACTGTGAAGGACCCTGTGGTAGGTGCCTGACGGTTGCGGGAGAGAGAGTGTGTGTGTGACACAGAGCCTGAAATCATGAGAAATGATGTGTAGTGAGGATGAGTGTGTTTGTCCGTCCTACTGAATGATTTTGCAAACCAGAAAACATAGTGGCCCAATGAGCAAATAACCACCACCACTTCTGTGGGACCTAAAAATGTATATAGAAAAATCCCTGCCCCACGTTTATTACCTCCTTATTTTGATTCAGCCTCACAAACATTTGCTAAATATTTCCTTTAACCCCCTGCTCTTCTCCCAATTTTGAAGCTGATTACTACGAATTAGCATTATTTTACCTCACTTAAGTAAGTCTGACATTTGAAAATCTGGGTTTATAGGAGAAGGAAATACCAAATATCTCCATAAGGACATCTGGCAGAGATTGCCGAGCAGGTCCCAGCCCCACAGACCTGGGAGGAAGCAGCCTTGGTGTTTCTCATGCTTGTCTTGAATGCAGCGCCCTCCATGAGGGATCACATTGTATATGCAGATGCAACTGAAATGTTTTTGTTAAAATGCTTAATTTTTAGCCATTTTAGATGTGCTGTTTAATTTTTTTCCTCTTCCTGGGGAGTAACTTAACCTTAAGTATTTATGATTAGCTGAGGTGTTTTTGTAATACTTTTATACCACTTCCTATTCCATTTCTGTTCTTCACCTGTTGTACCTCAAATATTTCCTTGTTCTCAAAATGATAGCTTTTATTTATTTAAAAAGTAGGTCTTTGCTTCTGTCTGCTAAAGACATCCTCGCAATAATGTGATCGCAAACGCTCTGAGCACCTTGTGTGCTTAACGGGATCACATCATTTATCATCATCCAGTGGGTCCACAGTGTCACACTGTGCAGATGAGAAAACGGAAGTCTACGGAGCTTACGTCATTTGCCCCAGATTACAGTGTTTTTGAACTGACAAATAAGGAAAGTTTGGTTTTTTTTGGACCTGACAAGGCTGAAAAGGAAAGATGGTTATATGTTACTGTATTTCCCCGAAAATAAGACCTAGCTGGACCATCAGTTCTAATGTGTCTTTGGAGCAAAAATTAATATAAGACCCGGCATTTGTATTTTATTACATTATACCGGGTATTATATAAGACCGGGTCTTATATTAATTTTTGCTCCAAAAGATACATTAGAGCTGATGGTCCAGCTAGGTCTTATTTTCGGGGAAACATGGTAGATTCTAATTGGCGTTAAAAATATACACCAGTCTGATCCACTCAGATCGATTTTACAATGACTAACAGAACTTAGTAATAGCTGTCTTACTGTTTTTATAATGTGTTACTTAAAGCATGTGTGTTTCACATGATGTGTAACAAATAAGTTGAAGTGGAGGAAAACCAACAGGAAACCCCCATCCCCTAACTTGTAGAGGAACAGTCTTGCTTCCAACCTGTAAAGAGATCTGGTCGTTTTGGTGAAACCCTTTCACCTTTGGGCCAGTGAGGAGCCCTCTGACCAGGACGCCTGCTTGTCCTGGCCAAGACCTCTGTGCGTCACTGGGGCCCATTTACTAAGTAACGTTCTGCTTCCTTCAGCAAAACTTCCCAGCTGCAAAGATTCCCAACATGGTGATTTTTTTCTTTCTATAACCCTCTTAAGCCCCTGCTTTGCTCCCAATTTTGAAAGCTTATTACTACCAATTAGCATGATTTTACCTCAAGTAAACTTGACATTTGAAAATCTGTATTTACAATAAGGAAATCTTGACTGTTTTGTACTTGTTGCGTTAAAGATCAGAGTGCTTTAAAAATACTTGATTATATATGATTTGGGGGGAACACATCCACTTTATAAAGTGAGACATTCTGTATTGGCTTCTAGCCAAGGCAATAATTTCCCGTTATAGCTTACTGATAATTGTAGATATTTTCCTTTTGGATCCTGAAAAGACCTTTGATAAATCCCAGGACCTATGATACTTCTGTAAAGTGCATGTGCTTGCTAAACCAAGATGAAAACATGTCGCTCCTTTTGTAGTTTGAAGACTGGAACACTGCCTGCAGAGTATAAATCTTCACATAATGTGTCAGGCCCACAGATAGGTTGGTCAGAGAGGACATCTGAGAGCATCTGACAAAATATTATGAAAACTTTCAACCATTTACAAAAATAAAGTGACGAGTGTAAGAACCTCCCTGCACGCAGCACCTATCTATCTCGAGCAGTTCATCCTCTCACCTCTCACGCCAGCTTTGCTTCGTCTGTACCCCACCCACTTCCCCACTGCCCACCATCCCGTTATTTTGAAGCAAATTCCAGACATAAAAGTTGAAGGGGATACTTTCTGAATAGTCTCTCCCTGTTGAGTGAATCTTTTTCATCTAAGTGGGGGACTTGAGAAGCAAATTGTGCTTGTTGTTTGAATATTTAATAAGCATTCATATTCTCTCTTGCAGTCAAAGACACCAGCTTTGGTATTTGAATATATCAATAATACAGATTTTAAGGTGCGTATATACTTTTTCTTTCCGGTATGGGGTTAATGGGGTATGGGGAGGTGGTGATAAGTACTATTACTCTAGAACACTAGGGGCCGGAAAGGTCCTTGATGAGAATAGGAAATAACAAATTAATTCCTTCTAGCATGAGTACAGGATGCAGAAAGTGGTTAGAGTTCTTGCACGTTGTGTGACCGCTCATCACCCTTTGCCTTGCTTACTCTGAAATAGCTGCTGGGCTGGGTCTAAGCTAATGCCTCATCTATTCCACTACTTTTATGGTAGATGTTACCTTTGAGTTTCATAGGAGTCTTACTTACATTGCTGATAGGAAGTGATAAGTAGATAGAACGCTCATGTGAAAAGAAGCAATACATTGGATCCAAACTCTCAGATAGTGTGTGTTCATGCACACTGTACACAACGCAAATGACACGGAAAAGCCCTGTCCTGGGTTATTTACATTCCTTATATTTGTAATGCATAGTGATTTAGACTGTGAGGTGTTCTTCTAAAAGCATGGTTTTAAGCTGGTTTTTGATGAATTTGTTTTTATTGTTTTCCAAACACCACAGTCTTAACTTGTGGGTAAAGTTTTGGGGTCATTCACAGTATGAAAACCAATATAAGAAAATAACATTTTCAAAAATCAGAAGTGGTATTGTTTTTTAGGAGCATTTAGAGAACTTGTAGGTGATTACAACTTTGGCGGTGAATAAAAGGCTTGTGATTTTGTTGCGATGGAAGTTAGGGACAAAACCAAATCAGCAGTTGGAATATGCTGGCACTTTTGGGTGAAAATAAAAGAACTTTATCCTCACATTTAAATTTTCTTAGGTAATCACTCTAAAATAAGGTTAATTAATGAAAAGTAAGCAAAAGAAGACATTATGACTTACCAAATAACAGGCAAGTTTTATTTACAGAGTAGCATTCCCCGGATGTGTGACTTCTTAAAGGTAAAAAACCTGTAGTGAACTCGTGGGATGTCAAGTTTTTCATTAACTAGCGCAGTCGTGTTTAGCTGGTAGAATACTGTGCTGATGTCACTTTTGCTATGAATGACCCAGATTTATTGAGGTGTATATGTGGTGCGTGCGTTTCTTCAGACATGGGCAGGCTTTATTGAAAGCAAACGTTAATGCAAAAGTTTCAAAGTTGGTCTTTTTGGAACATCAGAGTGAAATCCTTCAGTTTTAAATGCTTCTGCTTTCTTAATGAGTTCTTACCAGTTGTCCAGCCACACATGTAAAAGTTTGTGTTTCTGACATTGATGGCTGCTCTTTTGACTTAATATGCGGAAGATCAGTTTTTTAATTCCCTAGAGAAATCTTAACTTCTTACAAAGGGGATGTTTTGATGGCTTACATTCTCTAGGAGCTTTCTTTAAAAGGATCATGAGAAATTAATGTTTTTTGAGGCGTGCATATATGAAAACATCTTCATTTTATCCTAATTAATATTTTTGCCATGATGCAGAATTCTAGGTTGTAATTAATGCCCTAAGAATTTTGAAGAGATTGTTCCATTCTTACCACTGAAGCCATTGTGGTTTCATCTCGTGATCTGGCTTTTTTTTTTTTTTTTCCCTTAAAGTTTTTAGGATTTTCTCTTCATTCTCAGTCTCTTAAATTTCAGTGTCATGCTTTCATATGGGTCACTTTCATCTTTTGTTCTGGATACTTACTGGGCTTTTTCAATCTAGAAATTCATGTCCTTCCGTTTTGAAAAAATATTTTTAATGTTCTTTGATTTTCTTCCCTTCTTTGTTCTCACTTTCTAGAACTCATTCGGATGTTAGACTTCATATCTTAAAGGTCTGTTTTGTCCTCAGGACTTTTAAAAATAGTACTCTATTTTATGTTTTATATAATAGCTCCTATTTTCTCACTGAGAATATGTTTTTATTCCCCCATTATGCCTTTTTTTCTGTTTTTCTTTTCCCTTTTCCTTTGTTTTTCTTCCAAATTCTTTTTTTAGTGTGTTTTTATTTTTTTCTCTGTGACATTTATCTGAAATGTCGTGATTTTTGAATGTCTGCTCATACTTTAAAGTAATGAAATTACTGATGGTCAGCTCCTGTCTGGAGGGTTCAAGCCTGGCTGCTGGCCTCTTAGGAGCCACAAGTTAAGGAGAGCTCTGGGGAGTGTCACGTAGACTTTCACTTAGTTCCCCCTTCTCAGTGTGGTGTTTTCCTGTTTTCAGTTCATTTGGCTACCCCTCTTTCAGTGATACCTGGGGTCACCGATTCCTGAGCCTTTCTATAGTTCTTCAGTTTGAAGTGGTTTGTTTCTGGAACCCCTCCGCTATTGCCAGGATTTTCAGCTTTTTTGGTCGGCTGAGTCAGCTGGACATCTGTTTTCTAGCTTCAAAATGTTGTCGTCTCTTCCCTTCTCTTAGTTATTGTGAGTTAAACCCCTTCTCCTTTTACTGTTATTTTAGAGGTGCTTTGGGAAAAAGCAGAGATAGGATGTGTTTGATCTGCCGTGTTAAACTGGAGGTCCCCTTTGAATGTTCAAGTATGCCATTTCAGTTAACTTAAAAAATCATTAAATACCAGGTAACAGATGGCTATTGTAGAAGAGTAAATCGTGACAGGAAAATTATTTTCTTTTCCAGGTAGTATGAGAGCCCACACACAGGGAAACCAGTTGGTTTATTGTCCTTGTGTCCTTCAGGCTTTTGATTTTGTCCTGTATCTGTCTGATTAGGGAAGTTTGTTTTAATTTTTTTCATTTACTGTTAAAGGTATGAATAACTGGTTTTAAGGTATCACCCAGAGAAGACTTGTCCCTGGTTTAATGTTCTGTGAATCAGCAGTGATACACCTGCAGCCCATTCTTTTCAGTCTTTTTATTGATACAAGTGATAATAAATTTTTATCTATAATTACCTTTTACTGTAGCGTCCATATTTTGGCATCAAGGTTTTACTAACTTCATAAAATAAGTCAGGTAGCTTTTCCTTTCTATTCTCTTCAAGTTGAAATAAAATTATTTAGGTAGGTGTGTTTTTTGGGGGAGGAGGGGACACTTTGTACTACACTTTCCTTTTTAAAACATACTATGGGTTAAAGGTTTATCCCTTTTTTCTATCTTGAGTCTGTTTGGATAATACCTATTTTTTAAAGTTACCTAACTTCAAATTGTACTCACATAAAGTTATTGATAGACTTCTCTTAGGACTTCAAAACTGTTGATAGAATTCTCTTAGGACTTAAAAACTGTAATGTGTCTAACTATGCTCTCCTTCACATTTGATCTTATTTGTACCTTTACTCCCTTCTTTTAAAAAAAATCGGTGGTGCTAGAGACCTCTTACTAATACTTTCAAAGGACCAGCTTTGGTTTTATTGCTCAGATGTTGTTTTTGTTCGTTTTCTATTTTATTCTGTTTCTGCTCCCATCTTTTATTTCTTCTTTATGATTTCTTTCCTTCTTTCTTCCTTAATTCTTTTCTTCCTTGGGTCTTCACTGTTTTTCCCTCTAACTTCTTGAGTTGAAGTCGACTTCCTTGATTTGTTTCCATCTTTCTTGATGGGTAGTAAGTGTGCTTTACGTCTGTACAACCCCAAGCACCATTTTAGCTACATTCCATGGTTATGAAACTCGTTTCTATCCCATCTTCAAAATAGAAGTACAAATTCCAAATTTGTGGATTTGAAGTTTTTCCCTCCTAACTTTTTATTGTGAAATTTTTAAAACCTACCGAGTATTGGACAGAGTAGCATAGTCAGTACCCGTATGATATTCACCTAGACTGACCAGTTGTTCGTATTTTGCCACATTTGCAATTATTTCCCCCCATCTCCCCAGCTTCCCTTCTGTATCTCTCATGATCTTTTTGCTGAAATCTTCTTAAAGTAAGTTGCAGACATCATACTTTACTCCTAAATATGCTAAAACAGGAACTAGGTCGGACATCTTCCTACATGACCACAGTACTATTAGGTACACTGAAGAAAGTTAATATTTATACAGTAATGCCATCTAATAGACAGCATAGAGACTATATTAACATGCTTCCCAGTAGTTACTGTTCCAGGAATATCATCATAGCTGTATGTTTGTGAATATACGATCCAGGATCCACTTGACTTTTTCTTTTTTAAAAGATTTTATTGGGGAAAGGGAACAGGACTTTATTGGGGAACAGTGTGTACTTCCAGGACTTTTTTCCAAGTCAAGTTATTGTCCTTTCAGTCTTAGTTGTGGAGGGCACAGCTCAGCTCCAGGTCCAGTTACCGTTTTCTAGTTGTAGGGGCATAGCCCACCATCCCTTGTGGGAGTTGAGGAATTGAACTGGCAACCTTGTGGTTGAGAGGACGTGCTCCAACCAACTGAGCCATCCGGGAGGCAGCTCAGCTCAAGGTGCCGTGTTCAGTCTTAGTTACAGGGGGCACAGCTCACCTTCCCTTGCGGGACTCGAGGAATTGAACCGGCAACCTTGTGGTTGAGAGCCCACTGGCCCATGTGGGAATCGAACTGGCAGCCTTTGGAGTTAGGAGCACGGAGCTCCAACCGCCTGAGCCACTGGCCTGGCCCCACTTGATTTTTTTTTTTTTTTAAATATTCTTTTATTGTTGATTCCTAATTTGATTGTGTTGTGTCCAGAGAACATGATCTATATAATGTTGGTATTTGTCGATAGTTGATGCTTTATGACTTTATTTAGTACATGGTCATTTTTTATGTCAAGCTTATTAATTTAGCCCAGAGCCTGTATGGCCTTAGTCATGTTTTCCCTTGATATTTCATGTTAGAGGTACTGATTTGGTCAATTTCTCCTTGAAATCATCAGTTACAAAGCTTCATATATGTCAAAGTGATAATAAAAAGATACATGGTGATACTTTAAACAAAACACAAAACTTCAAAACAAATAAATAGGAAAAGTCGGTCTCTAAAAGTTGCAGTGAATACTTACAGAAAACACCAAAACTCAAAGTTGTGTCAGGAAGGCTAAGGTACTTTTTGACGTAGAAATGGTTTCTGCTGCGACATGCTTCTCAGTTTTCTATGCCTTTGGTGGGGTATAAATAAAAATGAATATACATTTTAAGTAGAATGTTATTTGGAAATTTTAAAGATTGATAAGACACTCCAAATGGGCTGTGTCTTGAGAAGATCGTACACCTGTATTGATCTGTAGAGAATTTCTAGATCACTCACATAGAGGTGGGCCTTGTTAATGCTGTTAGAGTTTCACGTGGAGAGGATGGTTTACAGACCTGATCAATAAACTGTCCTTAATGGGGGGAACAAAATTTACTTTGATTACAGCTCTTTGAATTATTTTGCCATTTCTTTGTAAGACATTTTCAGGTTGATCTTTGATTTGCTTGATTAATGATTTGTTCTCCTTCCTTAAATTTCTAAAAGTGTTGACCTTGGTTTTATTCTGGATCTTGGGGTCTTGTGTTAACAGTGCCAAACTGGTGACTACTGCTGTCAGTGTCCTGTGGACACCACAGAGGACAAAAAACACTATGGGCGTCAGAGAAGGAAGTGACCACTTTCAGCTCTGTGGAGCCTGAACAGGATGGGTTTGACTTGATGAGCAAGGGAGAGGAGCAGGGAATTCCAGATTTGGGGGTGGCAGAGGCGGGAAGAATGGAGGTTGCAAACCCAGGTTTGTTTGGTCAGCATGAGGGGTTCCTGGGGGCTGCAGTGGAGACAGCTGCAGGAGTTGAGGGAAGCCAGACTTTGGATCCTGGCGAGTCCTGAATTTTTAGCCCAGGTGGTAAATTGTTACATCTGGTATTTTGGTCTCCTCCTACCCAGAGCTCCTGAGAAGTGAATGTCAGCCTGTGATTCAGGACTTTGTAAGGTATTCAGCCTTACCACTATACTCAGTGACTGGGTTTTGTACTCCATAAAAGTGGCGTTAGTTGGAGTAGTTAGAAACACTACGTTTGCAGTCCGAGGACATTTATTTCTATGCCTTAGACCAGTATTTGGTATAGATACACATGAATAAGAGGAAAGCCCGCCACAGATCAAAGTCCAGATAATAAAATCACCCAGACTTGTTCTGGAAAGAGAATATTTTAGCCCTCTGAGGTTAGAAAATGCTCTTTTCATTGTGATGGCCTATTTGTTGACTTGAGGTTCAACTTGGCATAGTCTCTGGAGTGATGTCTAACTCTCATAGGAGAAGCTGATTTTTCACCCAAAGAGATAGTATCTTCAGCCTGGGTCTGTACATACAGGTTGGGGGTGTGCTAAGGGAGAAAAAAAAAACGTGGGTATTTGACTGTTAGGCAGTTGACTCGAGCAGAAGTGGTGGCGTGCTTGTGCCATTGTGCCTGAATGTGGTTCAGTCCCAACCAGGGTCAGCCTCCAGGAGTGGAGCAGCTCCCAGGCACCACCAGTAGTGTATGCTGGGATGCGTGTTTTCATTCCCTGTGGTGCCCTGAGCTCCTGCAGCCTGAGGTGGATGAAGTCAGATATTCTTACTAAGCTGGAAGGAGAATTCCTCTTATTTAAAAAGGGACCTTTGAGAAAGAAGCTAAGTCCTGGTATTAGAATAATGTTCAATTCGGTTTTTGGCAAATTTGTTTTCCTTAAAATTGTTTTTGAACAGGTAATGTATTTACACGATTTAAAATATAAAGGGGTATGCAGTGAAAAGTCTGCTTTATTCCTCTGGGCCCAGTTGTCCATCCCCCCCATATATGTGAAATCACTTTTTATTCATCTCCTTCATATCATTCTTGCAGATCCATACAAATGCGGATGTGTCGCTTTACTTTGCCCCCTTTCACACAGACATATTGTACACGCCATTCTCTGCTCCAGCGAGAGATTCCCTACATTGCTTGAGTCTTCCAATATAGAGAGAAACAATATATTTATGAAAAGTGTGCTGATTGATTTTATGGAAAGTGCGGCTTGGACTGATGGGGAAGGAGATTTACTTGGAATTGATTATCAAAAGTAACAGTATAGTTTCTGACAAGGCTTTGTGGTTTTAATGAACCTGGATGCTAAATGCCACTCTGCCTCCTAGAAATGGCAGTTTTAAAAAACCTCCCAGTGGGTGGGGCTTTGGATTATCAAAAATGAGAACTTTCATCTGTATGTCAGTTTGGCCTGAAATGGTTTTCAGTACCTGTCTTTTCTTTTTAATTGCATCAACCACTCCTCTTTTCTTCTGCCTAAAACATTTTACTTCTTTAATTCCTTCCCATCAGTATTGCCTGTAAAGTGTTCTTTTCTTCCAGCCTGGAATTGGTTTTGGAGGAGTGGAGGGATAGATTTTTTTTGTTTCTTGCCATCTCCAAAATCTATAGCAGTTCATTTTCTTCGAGTTTCTTTCACCGACACACTGGCTGTCTTGCCACTATTTTACCACGTGGGCTAATGAAGTTTTTCAGGTTCGCCTATCCACTCAGAACTTGGTTCTCTAAAGTGCACTGTGCTCTGCAGTGGGGTTAGTTTGTTTGAAATGCAGCCTCTGAGGAAAGCTGGACAACTTGGACATCATCTCCATAAAAATATTTGTGGGTGCAGAAATCATGAAGCATTAAACAGGTTTTTAAAAGATCCAAGTAGGCTTACGTGTTTTTCTCCCCTGGAATGCCTTTTTCCCCTCTGAAGACTAAAGTATTACAGCTTCCTCTTTAGTCTTTGTCCCCGTTTGTTGCAGATCTGGTAGTAAAAAGTTCTGGGGTTCTTTAGTGACGTAAGCACTGAATTTACAGAGAATAATGACCAAAGTTGGGATGACAAGATGCAGTGAAACTAAATTACCTCTCTGTTTTCTGAAATCTGTTTCAGCAACTTTACCAGATCCTGACAGACTTTGATATCCGGTTTTATATGTATGAACTTCTTAAAGTAAGTGGAATTCATAAACTGAATTTTTTTCAGGCTGATTCATTAAAGAAGTTTTTGAGAGGACAAAGTGAACTCCAACAGAATATTTCTTCGTACCCAGAGAATTTAGTGAGGTTTTTTTGTTTTTGTTTTGTTTTTTACTTATATTGAGCCTCCGTTGTGGGACCTTTCCAGTGGAACTGAGAAAAGTGGCCAAGTTTGGGGGTACCAAGGACATTATATCAAAGATTTGAACCTCTCTCTTCATAGCTCTTGTTGGCCCTTGGAGTTTCTTAAAATTTTATTTATTAAAATTTACTATTAGTTTTCACCATACAACATATCACCCAAACTTAAAGACTTTTAAAAAATGATTTATTGTTTCTCATAATTCTGTGAGTTAGCTGGTGGAGTCTTTTGGTCTGAGTCATCTTAACGGGGGCAGAATGGCCCGGGGTGGCCTCATTCACTTACCTGGGATGGCAGCTGGAATAGCGGAGGTCTTGTCCTCCAGGAGGTTGGTCTGGGCTCCTTCCCATGGTGGTCTCAATGCTCCTGGCAGCAAAAGAGGGCAAACCTGGATTTGTAAGCAGTTTTCCAGCCTCTTCTTGTGTCATGTTTGCCAATGCCCCGTAGACCAGAGCAAGTCACGTGGCCAAGATTCAAAGGGTGGAGAAGTAGACCCCAGCTGCCGATGGGCATGACGTTGAAATCACGTTGTGGAGTGACGTGCATGCAGAGATAGCAGGCCATCTTTCTCTTGTCATCTCTTCTAATCCTCATATTCTTTAGCTACCCACCTTGACTTGCAGGGAGGGGTGGTGGTGGGAACTTCTGGGAAGCTTCCTAACCCCAAGACTGAAATTTTCAAGCACTACTGATTGATGGAGGAATGATCTTTTTTAGTTTGTCTAGGTAAACACTTAGGTAAAGAATTCTAAAAAGGTTTGTAAAATGGAAGAAACCAGTGGTTCCTAAATTTTTTAGGGTCATGGATCACTAAGAATCTAATGAAAGCTGTGGACTCATCCCAATAATACATGTATAAATATACAATATAAAGGGTTTTTTTGGTGGGGATATGGATCGCAATTTAAGAATCTCTCAAAGAATATAGAGGTGACTAAGGTATTGGTACTATTAAAGAAAATTGCCAAGATGGAGTTTTGATGGGATTGTGAACAGTTGTTTGAACAAAGTACCAACTTAAGGCTAAGCTTTAGGGGATAGGGTTTTGAAGAACTAGCTATGAAGTGAATGTTTTCTTCAAGCACTTGCACAAACCACTTGTCATTAGAGTCAATGTGGTGAACTTAAGGGCTCTTATGTCTAATGGGTCTTTCCTTTTGTCAGTAAGATCCTGAAGATGAAGAAATGAGAGCTCGGTTTACCCCACCTTTTCCTGTTCCTCTCCAAAGTAGCATTGAAGGCGTCAGTGGGGAAGAGGTTTGCAGGGCCGTGTCCTGTGAACTGTCAGGCTAGCCCCTTCCGAGAGGTGCTCTTCAGAGAAGCCCATGCGTTCACCCTGTGAGAGCTGCAGTCCCAATCCCACAATTGGTTATTTTTTTTAAGTAAGATATTTAAGATTTTGCGGCAGGCTAGCACACCAAAGGTAAGGTTCATAAGCTAGCACAGTTGTCCTGAGATCAGGGAAAGACACCCCATGACACAGGTCTTCACAGCCTGGTCATTCAGGTGGCACTTGGTATCTGGTGTCCTCTGTTTTCTAGGGTAGCAGCTAGGTGGTGAGGGCATGTACTATCTGCTAATGAGGCGTAGAACCCCAGATGTAATTTGAAAAAAACGTCTTTCGTGCTTAGCGGTCAGAAACTAGCAAATATTAAAACTGAAATAATTCCCCAAGGAATTTAAATGCATGTCACTAACTCCACAGGGAATCTGAGTAGTGAACTTGGCAAAAGAATTACTTTCCATACTGAATTTGTTCAGCTTTGCTTTCATTAGGTATTTTTCATATCCCAGGTATTGTGGTCCTAATTCCTTTGGGCAAAAACGAGGCAAAACAACAGAATGACCACTTGCTAGATTTTCTCTTTGGGGGTAAATACAGGGATGGGAGGAGGAAATATTTCACTTCATTGAAAATGTAGAAGCAGCTGAGGTTAAGGGCTGCGCAGTGAATGCTCGGTGACTCATGGGTTGCACAGTCTGATCTGCTTCAGATTCAGGGAGGTCTGTCCTCAGGAGCCCTGGTTTCATAAGGCACTGTCACAGAGCCACTGTGGACTCTTGCTACAACTATTGTAAAACAAAACAAAAATTGAAGTAGACCCTACATAAGTGGAGTGAATATATCTTGGGTATACAGTTTTTTGGATTTTACATAAGTGAAACCTTCACCTAAATCTACATAGAACTTTGCTGTCTAGCATAGTAGTTACTGCCCGCATGTAGATTTTTAAATTAAATAAAATTTAAAATTCGGTTTCTTAGTCACACTGGTCACTTTCCAGGTGCCCACTGGCTTTATGTGGCTAGTGGTTGCCATATTGGACGGTGCTGATACAGAATATTTCTGTTGTTGAAGAAAGTTCTGTTGGACAGCGCTGGTGGAGAATATTAGGAATACTCCAAAAGGCTCTCTTGTCCCCCTTCTCTTCGGTATCCCTTCCTCTGAAAATTCTCATATTCTCACCTTTACCACCATTGTTTAGTTTTGCCTGTTCTTGACCTTCATATAAAAAGCATCAGACCCTATATGCTCCTTGGTATCTGGGGAAAGCAGAGGTTGCTTACTTCTGGAATGCTGGTCCTAGGGATCATTCTCTGGCTTACGGATTCCCTCCCCCATAGAGATGCTCGTACAGGGTCCTTGCTAGTCTAGCCCAGTGGTTCTCAACCAAATCAGCTTTGTTGAGAGCCACTGGGAGATTTGGCAATGTCTGGAACCATTTCGGGTTGTCATACAATTGGAGAGGAGCTGCTAGCATCCGGTGGTAGAGACCAGGGATTCTGTGAAACATCTTACAGTGCACAGGACAGCGCCTCCCAATAAGAATTATCTGTCCAAAATGTCAGCTGTGCTGAGGTTGAGAAGCCCTAGTCTTGTCCTGTGGAAAACTGCCAGGAGCATTCAGTGTCACGCACATAGTAGGTACCATAAGATCGTGGGATGCTATTATTATTCCTTAGGGAGTATATTATGTTATTCATGTAGGCTTCACGTGCTTTTTAAAACAAGCCAAAGGGCCTAACATTGAAATTTATGAAACTTGTGTTTGAAAAGGGAGATTGAAGATGAAATTTTTATATTATTTAAAAAACAAAATAAACAATCCAAATAAAAAATGGATGAAACATTTGAATCAGCATTTGTCCCAAGAAGATATAGGATGGTCAGTAAGCACGAGATGTTCAACTTGATCGCTCATTAGGGAAATAGAAATAAAAACCACAATAAGATATTGCTTTAAACCGAGTTTCTTTCACCGACAGACTGGCTGTACTAGAACGGCTGTAATCAGAAAGTGTTGGCGAGGATGTAAAGAAAGGCTTCTGCATACAGTGGTGCGGCCACTTTGGAAAGCAATTAGGCAGATTCTTTAAACATTTAGTGTAAATTTACATACAACCCAGCGCTTCCACCTTTAGGAATCTACCCAAAAGAAATGAAAGCATATGTCCTCTCAAAGACTCATACATGATTGTTTATAAGCAATTTATTCATAATAGCCAAAAAGTGGAAACAACCCAAATGTCCATGAACTAGTACATTCATGAAGTGAAATACTACTCAGTGAGAAAAACAGCAACTCGGATGAATCTCAGAAACCTGCTGAGTGAAAGAAGATATACAAAGTTATTTTATGAATGTTCAGAAAAGGCAAGTCTGTAGCAGCAGATAGCAGATCTGTGGTTGGAAGGAGAAGGAAGAGGGAGGTGGTGTAGGGAGGAGGAAGGAGGTATAATAGATGAGAGTGGGCATTGACTGTAGGCAAGTTGAAGGGAAATTCTTGGAGTGATGGAAAAATTCTAAAACTAAATTGTGGTACTGGTTGCACAACTCTATATAAAGTTACTGAAAAATCATTGACTTGTACACTTAAAGATCTTATCTGCATATTGACGATGTCATAGAAAGCAATTTCCTGCCCTAGAGTAATATAATCATAATACTTAAAGAGCAGCTGGCTTAGGGGTTGTTGGTTGTTTCTAAGGATACTACTACTATTAGAATGTGTGTTAATCTAGAAACCCACATGGGACACATCGAAAAAACAGGCCACGCTGAAAGATACATTTGCAAGTCATTCTTCGTGTCTACATGGACTCTTGTATATCGTTTGAACCACTATCTATGACAGGCGACTCCAGTGAGGTTCCCAGCTCTGGTTTTAAAACATCAAATTGGGCCAACAGATTAACGTATGATTTCTAAATCCAGGTGGCTGATGAGTTGCTACCTGCTGCAAGTAGGAGAGAAGTGCCTAAAGAAGTGTGTCATTCTCCCTTTTCAAGAAACTTCCATCCTAGCCCTTGACGTCCCCTCCATAGTCCCCTTTCTACCAGTTGCCATGTAATGTGCACAGAGAGCAAGGATGCCTTCTGAAGCGTGTTTTTTCTCTTTTGTTACAGACAGTAAGCTGCCATTTGGGAGACTGTGTTCATGTCAAGCTGTCACAAATAATATTGCATTGGGGGGTGGTAGAGGGCTTGCTTACATTTCTCTGTGCTTTCTCACCTAATAGGCTCTGGATTACTGCCACAGCAAGGGCATCATGCACAGAGATGTGAAACCTCACAATGTCATGATAGATCACCAACAGAAAAAGGTACCACTACAGCCAGGCAGCAAAAAGCCTTTCCTTGGATGACTTAGGGCAGACCGCCACACTGGCCAGTACCTGGGTGGTTTCCAGACACCCGTGCTGGTTTCTTTGAGGCTGGTGATTCTGTTATTTGTCCAGTCTCCAATGTTGGTTTCTACTTTGCGTAAGCATAATACACAGGGAAGTAAACAGCTGGCCCTTACTGTTGTCACTTGCTTATTGTGATCATGGTTTTCTGGAGGGCCTCAAGAAAGAAACTACAGCTGATGGTCTCTATTGTTTTAATGCCCCCCTCAGACCAATCTGCCTGGCCATAAACGTATACTTGGGTCCCTTCTATTTTCGATATCCAATTCTGGTTGTCCCTGATTGGTGAGTAAATGAATCAACTAGTGTTGCAATAATGAGAAGCGAGAGCAATGCTTCAATTCTGGAGTGGGGCATATATCGCCACCCTTTTTAGTTATGACTAGAGCTTATGACGAAAGCTCTCAATGATGAGGAAATGTGTTATACATGTAAGTGGTAGTCACATGAAGCCAGAGAGAAAGCTTAGCTTGGGATAATTTAAATTTAAAAAACAGAAAAAGCAAATAAGATCCCAAATGCTCTGCTCTAGAAATGAGCTCTTACTCAGTTGCTGAAAGTGTCATTTTTTTAGCCGGTGCACTTACCACCATTTTTTAATGTGGCCACATAATTATCATCTAATGTGCCTTGTTCTAAGGCACAGAAATGAGAAACGCTTCCTTCACATGTTTTATTTCTGTCGTATTTGTAGCTGCGACTGATCGACTGGGGTCTGGCGGAGTTCTACCACCCTGCTCAGGAGTACAACGTCCGTGTCGCCTCCAGGTACTTCAAGGGACCAGAACTCCTGGTGGATTATCAGGTAAAATGGCTGCTGAAGCACCTCTGGGCTCTTTTTATAGTTCCTTAGGGCTTTTCCTGGCTTTTTCTTTTCCCCAGTTTTCGTTTAGTCAGTTTGGATACATTCAAAACCAAGTCTTTATTCCACCCCAAAATAATCATTTCAGATTCTCCTCAGCTACCTCTTTTTTGTGGGGATTTTGAATTCTAAAGTATCAGATCAGACAGTTGCGTTTGTAACACCCTTGACTGACTGGTCGTCCCTTATTTCCTCAGATGTATGATTATAGCTTGGACATGTGGAGTTTGGGCTGCATGTTAGCGAGCATGATCTTTCGAAAGGAACCCTTTTTCCACGGACAGGACAACTATGACCAGGTGAGCAAATACCACCAAGCTCATAGCCATTTGGGGGCAAATGCCAAGAAAATAGCGCCCCTTGCCGGGGGTTGCTATAATTGAGCCACTGCATATAAGCTTTTCTTCAGGGTAAAGAATTTCACAAGAGGTTGTCTGTGGTTGCCAGGTTCCCAAAGATGGATAATGCTGTCTATGCCCAACTTCCAGAGTGAGTCTGTGAAGTCAGTTGCCCCCTTGTCTAATAAAGCTAGATTCCGTCATTAGATTGTGATGCCGCTATAATCATCACCTTCTAGAAGATTGTTGTAAAAAGTTGTGTTGCCATTTTAAAGGTAATTTGGAAATGTGCATTCATATACACTTGGTGTCCTGGGGTCTGCCACCTGTCTGGCCCAGGCTCAGATCTGCGTCTGTCCCTGGAGATTCAGTGATGTGGAAGTCCTCTAACGCCTTGATACAGTGTCCCCACAGGCTTGCAGTGAGTTCTGTGCTCAGTGATTTGGTCAGTTTGTTTTGTGTTTCAGCTTGTTCGCATTGCCAAGGTTCTGGGTACAGATGAGCTGTATGGGTATCTGAAGAAGTATCACATAGACCTAGATTCACACTTCAACGATATCCTGGGACAGTAAGTAAGAGAGAAAGAAAGAGGGTTTTAACTTACCCATTTCAGAAGTGGAAGGTTAGCCGAAATGACTTTCTAAAGCTCTTTCCCCTTTCTAATCATATCAGAATTGAAATATCCTTTTTTCCCGTGTACATTGTTTTAAACTTATTTTGAGATATTTGGACATTGTTTACTTGTGTCTTCTAATCATCTTAGTTCTCTCAGAGAGCCTGTTTATCGATGGAAAAATGTAAGACAATTATAATGTTACAGGAAGGAAAGCTTTCTAGGATAGCATATGCCTATTATAATGGAAAATCTTAGAAAGCTGATTTTCCTTTGAATGAGAGATAATATCTTGTTCTGTGTAATGGGTTTTCTATAAGGTAGCAAATTTTAAAGCACGTTTTTAGATGCAGTGTTGAAAGTAAATGTGTTGATAATTTTCAGCAGTATTTTGTGGAACCTCGTGTTTCTAAGGCTAGCTCTCTAAGTATATCTATCTGCTGAATAAAAAAAATTACTCACTTCTGTGCCTCACTCGTAATTGACTAAAAGCCTGGGACATAAAAAAATAATCTAGAAAGGTTTCACAAATTCTAAATCAGATGTAGAAGTTTTAATTAATTCTATTTGTCAGTCACAGAGCACTGTTTTTATCTGAGGATCCTGTAATTGTATGGGGGGGTGTGGGGGGGTGTTACCAGTAAGAATGCGATGTAACGAATCCATAATCAGCGTAGTGTTCCAAGATTTTGTTGGTTTTAGCCCTACTATGTAAGGATTCTTGTTGGACTTAATTTCAGGATACTAATGCTTCCTTTTCTTCTCAGACATTCACGGAAACGCTGGGAAAACTTTATCCATAGTGAGAACAGACACCTCGTCAGCCCCGAGGCCCTAGATCTTCTGGACAAGCTCCTGCGATACGACCATCAGCAGAGACTGACTGCCAAGGAGGCCATGGAGCACCCGTACTTCTGTGAGTCTCGAGGCGCTTCTCAGGGGCTTCGTTTATGGAAGGAAATATTCACCCTTTCTCTTTGAGGCCAGTCAAGAGAAATGGAGTCATTTGGATTGAATGCACTTGGAATTGGGCCTCATTAGTTCTAGACTATTGAGACTACTTGGCACGTCTGTTTCTTGATCTCCAAAGGTGTTTGCTTTTCCATCACTGTAGCTTTCCTTGAGTTGGGTCTGTTTGACCATTCCCCGTAGCCTTGAGTTGATAGGTCACAAGTATCTAAAATTTGTTTTCAAATATATACATTTGTATGGAAACCCAATCTAAGATTGTTTTCCCCCTCAGAATGCAAGTAATTAATTAATTGAAAAATAATAAGATAGCCAATAGTATATTTTAAAGAAGGAAATGAGTTAAATTTGAGGAAAGGAAAGTAGATATGGAAAGACCTCACTTAAATCCAATCTGAATTACTGACTTCTTAGGTCCCACTTCAGAATTTGTGTATGTATTCAGTTTATGTGGTTGCGTATTGTTCTGCATGAATCTAGTTCTCTCCACTAATAAAGCACATCTCACACTTTCTTCTTCTTATCATCATTGTGAGATGATTTAGTCCGGTCAGAGGAAACAGAATAAGGGAGATTAAGAGACCTGTCTCAATTCACTATTTGAAATTAAGATAGTGAAGAAAGAAAACTTTAGTAGTTTTAGATAATAAGAAAACTTTCAACTTGTCTGGTTGCTTGACCAATATGCTATCTTTCCTTCTTTTTTTCCCCCTTTGGAGATTGACTAAGTCTTGCCTGAAGAATACATCACTATATGGTCTTGAACCTACTGGCCCATAAACATTAGTAGATAGCAAGTTGAAAAGGTCAAGTGCAACTTGATGTCTTTGTTCCAGTTTCTGGCACGGAAAGCTATTTTCACCCTTTGAGTTAGATCGAATTAAGAACACTGATATTTACAATATGTAATTCATGATCTGTCTACTTTTCTGAATACAACACATACTTCTATAAAAAAATTTCTCAAACTACTTTTGCTTAAAATTGATAGGTTTTCTAATGGCTCTTTTTATTTAACCTTTCCTCTGAAGTGCTTATTATTACACATGCTTTGAAGAGATTGGGGGTTGGGTATGATGTTAGTATTCAAGGAAAATAACACATAAGAAAATTAGTAGGAATTTTGAGCATTGGGAAATGAGTGTTTGAGTGACACTCTTTTCCATGAGTCTCAGTGGTTGAATTTGTACTCTGAGGAAGTGTACAAGCATTTCCCCTGATCGTTTTCAGTGTCTGGTTTTTCTATAACCAGAATTCTGTAATTTCTGTTGCCCCCCTGACCCTGACTCTTCCGGCAGTGTGTATCTCTATGTCACTGTGGAGGGGCTGGGTTTGTCGTGATGTCCTCTCCCGCGCTGAGCACCCTGATTCTGCTCACTTCCATCCTGTTTTTTTGCAGACCCAGTGGTGAAGGAGCAGTCCCAGCCCTGCGCAGATAACGCTGTACTTTCCAGTGGCCTCACGGCAGCCCGATGAAGACAGGGAAGCGACGGGTAATGCGGCGTTGATGCTTGCCAATAAAACCAACCAACCAAACAAATCTTGAAGGAAAACTACAGTGTGATAAAAAGAAATTCTAGTCATTCCTTCTAAATGCAAAGAAGAGTAAAGACCTAAAAGTCTGTCAAAAAGAAAGAAACTCCCCAGTATAGTCTGCAGGGAGCTGCCACTCTGGCAGCGTGACGATGCACATAGTTCAGGATCTGAGGGCCTCTCCCTTTGGAATGCATGGGAGATGAGAGACTCGGAGTTGTTGTGCAGTTACCTT
Organism: Rhinolophus hipposideros; assembly: GCF_964194185.1. NCBI lineage: Eukaryota > Metazoa > Chordata > Mammalia > Chiroptera > Rhinolophidae > Rhinolophus > Rhinolophus hipposideros. The sequence continues at coordinate 10,545,773 of NC_138067.1, read as the reverse complement.
TACTTAACAGGAGACCACTGTTGAATTAACACGTTCGGTCAACAAGCTCTGAATATCTGACTTCCTATCTATTCCACTGTGGTCTGGGTTTCCTTGGGTGAGATTCAGGCTCAAGTTTTAGCAACACGTCAGCAGTCTATACTGACACACCAGCCTCATTTGTGAAAAGGAGGTATTAAAACAGTGACAGTATTTTTTTTTAAAGCTCTTTTACAAATCCATGTTTTATGTATTTTTTTATGACATGAGCTCTCTAGGAAATGTACCTCATCCCTGCAGGTTCCTTCTAAGTGAATTCATTTGGGAGCAAACTGCAGTCACTCTCACGAGTCCCCTTTGATGTCAGCAGACATCACGTTAAACCTTGTGATGCCATGAATAGGTCCATCTGTCTCATCAGAAGTTAGATGCTAAGTACATATCTTGGAGCTCACTGTAACCTTTGTTGATTTGCCTAACCATAAAATCTTGTTGCTATTTTTTGTGTAGCTTTTTTTTTTTTTGGCAGCCTTATAAGGAGACCTCACCATTTCCCAGCACATCCTGCGTGTGCACCTATTTTAATGCATCTCTCTGAAACAAAGACTTTGTTCACAACCATAACTAAAGCTGGAAGTCAGTCTTTAGGCAGGTTGGGGAGGGAGAAAAATGTCCTATTAGAATTTATTAAGGAATGACCTATTGGGTGAAAAAAAGGTCCTTCCCCACCCCGCCTTTTGCCTCTTTTTATCCCCATGAGAAATAATTTCCCGCTGTAATCAGGGTAATCTGCATTTTTTTAAAGCTCTGATAGGTAATACATGAATGTGACAGCAAAGATAGTGTGTCTTACATGGAGGGACTGGAGTTGGTGGGCAGGGCCACCCCATTACCCAAGCGACCAAGGAGAAGAAATGCTTGGGGAAGGGAGTGGAGCTCCTGGAGCAAGTCTCGAAGCTTGGGACCCATTGTGCCAGCCTTCACCTTAGCAAAGGAAGCTGGATTTTGTTTAAGAAAATTAAAAATAGGGCTGATTGCATTTGGGGGACTTGTCACCAACATAGTTTGCAAGCAGTCCCCTTACCCCAGCTCTGCAGAGCCAAGCTGTGGGGACCTCACACACCTAGGCTAGAGCTAGAGGTGTCTACCACCACATCACACTTTAGGATTTATTAACTATTTAATAATGCCATACGTTTTAATAAGGTTAGATTGTTTGTTTGAAAGCATCTGTTTACATTCCATATTCCAATAAAGTCATATTGGTATTGGTAGTAGGTCCTATCTCTAAAACATAGATTCTATTTTTTGTCATTTGGTTGGTGGGAACTTAAAATACAAATAAAACTCTTATTGCAGAGTTGAGCTTACAGATTAAAAATAAATAATGTCCCAAAGCCAGAAAATGCATTCAGTTAAGGTTCTCATACCCATACTACCTGCCTGCATTGCACATTCTGTATATTAATGTATACATTTGTTCTACCTGAAAATTAAAAACAAGACATGAGCTCTTGGCTGAACCTATATTGCCATGTCAGGCAGTAAAACTCAGTGTTTCGGACTATCAAAAGCCTTCTAATGTGCCCTTTTAGGTGACACTGAACTGTTGGTTATTTTCAGGGAGATGTGCCGCTGTGTGTCTTTCCTGCCCCCTACCTTTCATCTCCTCCTTTGGCCCTCCCCCCTCCCCTTTTTTTTTTAAGTTGCCTGTCTGGACCAGCAGGGGGGCTCGACTGGAGAGTCTTGGTGAAGTAGCCCCGTTTCTTTCCCTTGGGTCCCCAGAGGCAATAAAATCATCTGGAGAAGAGGCAGGTGATTTCCTTGTGCCTCGCTCTCCTTTGGTCATGATTTAATAGGTGCAAACGTGCTAATTTGCCTATCCTTGGGCTCTGTAACTTCGGCTTTAACACAGGTGTCATTCTTCCTTTTTGTGCGTAGTTTACTTTTCCACCACCTACGCTTCTACCTCTCTTCATGCCTCAGACATACAGCAGGACTGAGTGTGAAGTACTCCTTTCTGAGTCTGGTCTTCACACCCAGCTTGCTGGCTGGCTGACTGTACGTTGTTCTTTCTCAGACTGAAGTGAGTCCAGTCCAGACCTTTTCTCTTTTACCTGGGTTAGGAGATGGTCTTGGAGTTCCAAAAGAGGGATGAGAGAGAGAGAGAGAGAGAGAGAGAGACTGACTGTGTGTAGGAGTGGGAGTCTAGTCTTCTTTAGATTAAGCTATGGTATGTTTACCCACCCACTGTCCTTCTCAGTGTATTTCTTAAATTCATCTCAGTAATTTTCATTAGACATTGTGTTTGCTTAGTTACCTTATAACAGGTTAAAAGTGCCTATGATAGGACTTACTACTTCCTATAGAAAAGCAAAAAAAAATGTGGGGAACAGGGTAGTGTTACACTATCATCTCAGGTACTGCCGATGTTCGAGAACATAGAGCTGGTATGGTGAGAACAGGAGGTCCCTATGCCAAATGCATAGGGTATGAGTCTTTTGGCACCATGAGCGTAACTACAAGGTTTCGTCTCAGCTGAGAATTCCTATGGTGAGAACAGAACTGCTAATATTTTCATCTGTGGTTTCCTTGCAGTTCAGTCTTCCTGGATCATACCAGCTGGCCTGCTCCTAGCCTATCTTGTCCTTGTGGTAGCTGACTGGGTGGGAGAAGCCATGAAGTTATGCACACCAAGCATTTCCAGGTCTTACAAATTAGAGGAGTGCTGCTGCCAGTTCTGTGTGGCACTTAAACCTCCGTCACTCCACGGGGTCTCCTAACAGACGTTCTCTAGCACATCGGTACTCACAAGGCTTAAAGCAAATGTATTTCCTTGCAGAGAAGGAAGGTGCTCTCAGACTGGTTGATTAATTAGAGCTTGTAATCCCTGGGGGCTGGGAGAGAAACAGGGTAGGGAAGAAAGGGAACCGATAAGAGTCAACAGGTCCAGCTGGAGGAGGGGACATGACTTCAGGGAAGAAAAGTAGGGTGCACGGAGTTCATGTTCTGGAATGTGCCCTGAGGTGGGCACTGCCCCCTGGATTGGTTCCAGTGGGAGAGGAAGGTGGTGGTCTTGCCGAGGCCGGATCTCAGTCTGTGCCTACTCAGGGAATGACTTAGGTTCTCCCAGGTGTGGCATTCCTGAGGGTGGAAGAATTACTGAGGGACATAAGCACCACCTGGAAGAACTCGCATGTGTATTGAAGTGGGTCTCCAAGGGTGTCCTCTAATGCCAGTGCAGGTGAAACGATTTGTTTAGACTCCTGTGTTACTTATTGCATGAGCATCCACAGGAAAAAGCAAACTTCCCTCCTGTCCGTAAACAGGAGCGGATAGTAACTGATCAGAGTCAAGGCCATTGAAATAGAAGCCCTTGCGAAAGCAAACGCAGGGGCCACATGAGCACACAAGAAACCAAAGTGATTGGATAATGTGCTGCCTTTAAAAACTACCCCCAGGGTGGGAACAGGGGAGGGGAGGTGGTGGGGAAACCAGTAATACAATTCTGAGCTACATGGATGTGTTAATGAAAAGGGCCATACACAGGGATGGTAGAGGCTGGGGAAAGCGATGCGGTGGGGTTACACAATGGGGCGAACGTTTGTGTAGACTCAACAATGTGCTACAAATGTGATACTTAATCCTGAACTACATGTATTGAGGATTGTTTAAGAAAACAAACAACTTTCATTGAATCAATAAATTAACAGTTTTTCACTTGCTGGCTTTTCTTGCTGTAAATGGTGACTAAGGTTGGGACAGAAATCTTGGCACCCTGTGGGAAGCTTGGATAAATCTTCAAGAACCATGGAGCCCATTTTCCTTCTGTTTGCAGAAAAGCAACACTGCCTGCTTGGTGATCCTTTATAAGTGACTGCAGACACAGTTGGCCACCTCTTTGTATCACTGGATGACTGATGATGTTATGATTTCCATGCTGCTGCCCTTAAGGGAAAGAAAAATGCCATGTTAAATCCTTGTTCATAAATAAAATGTTGATCATCACCAGCCTTCCCAAGTGGGAGACCAGCCACTGCTGAGGATGAGCTTGTGTTTCCTGACGGGAGGAGACGAGGGATAACCCCTGAACTGCGAACACGAGCACGAGTGTGTGGTGGTGGCAGTTAACCACTTGCGTGTGCAGACTTGCCTTTAGCAGGAGGTGGCACTGGAGTGGCATAGTGGGGATTGTTGTTTGTTGGTTCTTGCTGCCTCATTGCACCCCTCAGACACGTGCTGCTTGGAAGTGGCCTATTGTGTTGCACGACTTCAACCTTTGTGGTGGCGTGTTCTGCATTTGTGAAAATCTGCCCCCACCTGTTCCTTGCAACACTAGCAGGCACACGCTGGTGCTTGGCAGATGGCCGTGTCTTTCATCGGAGTGCTCCCTTCTCCCTGGCTGGTCCCTCTTTGGGGTTGGACACTTGGAAATGAGTGGGAGCGCTGAAAGGAACATAGTGGGGTCTTTTTTATCCTTGTGCGCCATGCGGCCTCATGATAAGCAGTAGGGACCCCTTTACCCAGCAGAAGTTTTCACATGATACAATGTTTCTGTGTGACAGCTTCCCAGGTGCAGAGCCCTTCCCCTCGGGGCTGTCATCCCGAGCTGAGACACAGCGGCTAGAATGCTGCTGGCATCTCACCACCCACTTCACCATGCGGGCTGTGCCAGGCAGCCACTTCCAAAGGAGATTTAAAAATATGGGAGCTCCCTGTTTGCTCTGTGTTAGTGGTCTCGGCCGAGTCACCTCATTGTTAGTCCTCAGTAAATCGGATCAGGTCTGATGGGGGCCTACAGGCGGACTGCTGAACTTGTAGCTTGGCGTCCTGGTCCTGAGAAGGGAGAGACCCGGGCACATCGTGGCGTCCAGTGCTCTCCCCCTGCTCAGAAGGCGGTGCACAGACTGCCTGTTAGTGGTGATCAGAAGAGGAAGGGAGAGGGTACTGTTCGGAACCCGAAAGTGTAGTTCTCACGAGGTTTTCCACAGAGTGGCATGGGAAAGTCAAGCTTGCATACACTGCCCAGCCCTCTTCAAAAGGACGCCACGTGCAAGTGGACGCCTGTCCTCACTCCTGGTCAGATTGATTAATGCCATCTTTCCCCTCCTCCCATCTCTTTCCCCAGGTCTGTTGCGGTTCCTCTCACTTTTCCATAAGCAGAACAAGAACCAAATCAAACGTCTTAACGTGTGTAGAGAGATCACGTTCCGTGAGCAGACACAAAATGGTGGCAGGTTTGGCGAGCACGAACTAGACCAGCTGAAGGGCAGCCCACCACCGTATATCAAACCTCACTTCCGAATGTAAAAGGTTCACACGCCTTTGGTTTCCTGTTGACTTCCTCCTGACCCAGAAAGCATGGGAAATGTGAAGGGTATGCAAAACGGTTGTTGGTTACTGTTGCTCCCCCGTGCCCTGACTTGTCCGGTGGCCACCTGTTTTTCCAACAGACCACAGACTCCACAGCAGGGAACGGGGACATATATGGCATGATGGGCAGTGACATATTATAATTTTAAAAGTATATATTATTGAATAAAAGGTTTTAAAAGAAATGTATGGAGAGTTTTCAGTATGGAAGGGGCCATTAACCAAGACCCATGGCCACAGAGGACTGAGTCAAACAGAAGAGCATTCATTCATGCCAGGTTCTAGCCAGAGGAAAGGTAGTCCCGGAGGTGAGAAGGGCCACTTTTAAGGATGTACTTTACAGAGATGAGAAGTTGAAGGGGGATGGTGAGCTAACCCTGGGAAAGGGGCAGGGGATTCAAGGAGACTCGGTGAGCTAGGAAAGCCTGAACTTGAACACATCTGTCCTCCCTTGACCTTTCCTTCCAGAGCTGGTGCAGCACCAGCAGTGTAAGTGGTAGATAAGTGGCACCTCTAGTGAACTCTGGAAGATGCCTTAGCCCCTTTGCACATGTCTTCATTCCACTTCTCACTCATGTGCCCTCTCCCCATGTCCCCTTCTGAAAAAGCATCGTACCTTGGAGGATGTTGAATCTGCTGTCCTGAGGCAGGGAAGGGGTCCTGGGTCTTGGGTCCAGATCGGGGATGCTTTGGATTACACTTTGAAGCTCCCGTGAGCTGAGAGGAAAAGAGGCCCACTCGATGTGAAGGAAGGGAAGAGAAGCACTGGTTGTGTTTGTTAAGTGAACAAAACTAAACCTGTTTTACAAATGAGGCTTCGCTGCCTCCCTCGGTCCTCCTCTTCTTGGACAGCTGTGCCACAGGGACGTAAAAGCAACAACCTGTGACTGCCTAGCCTGGTCTCTGACAGTGGCCTGTGTCTTCCCACTGCCTGCAGAGAGCAGAAAGAAGTACCAGGCAGACGCCAATGTCCAGGTGGCTGGATGGGGCACCCAATAGTTCTCCACAAAAGCCACTTGGGCTGCAATATTTCTTTCTCCCGTCTTTTCTGCTACTTGTCCTGAACAGGTGACTGGGAACCCAGGTGTGGCTGCTCAGTTTTTGAAGCAATTATGGGGGGAAAGCAAAGAGGTCTTTTAGGACTATCACGGCGTCATGGTGTCCCTGGAACCAGCTTCTGTGGTATCCAAGCATTCCTCAGGTGTGGGAGCTCAAGACTGCATGTCCCGGGACTCCAGAGAGTCCCATAGGCCCACCCCCAGCAGACTGTAAGGCCAATGGGACACTGAATGGACGGACTTGGTCCTTTCCAGCTCCGTCACCATCCTGGTGTTCTCTCTCATGTGGTCCTTTTGACTTGTTCTGCACATTTCTGTTTGTCCCCCAGATCTCCGGGACAGCATCCCGTACCTCGTTAGAATGAATGTGTTCCTGAAGCTCCTGTGGACGTGGTGCTTCGTGTGTGCGTGTTTATGTGCACAGCATGTTATTGCCATGTTGACGCACAGTGTTCAAGGGTCTTCCTGGACAGGAAGGGCCTCTATGGAGCAGCCACACGGTAGTTGGCTTGGGAGTTCTTGAGATGCCACACAGAACTGGAATGCTAGCTTCGTCCTCCGGGCTCCCTTCTCAACCAAGGCACTCTTTCAACTTCCCTGTGTGAAAGTCTTGTTTTCCAGAAACCTCTCAGCCAAGAATCTTGGGTTTTGTGCATGATTATTGCTCAGTGGGAGAGTGTTTGGTTGTAGAAAGAAAGGGAAGGATGAGTTTTTGTTTAGGTGGTTTTGACCTTGAGAGAAGGGGACAAGGAACCTGTTAACCCAAGACCAATCTAACGCTCATCCTCAACGTGCTTGGAAATTCAGAACATTAATTCATCTGCTTGTGGTTGGGTTGTTTAAAGTAATACTTCCTGAATTTTCCCGATTACTAAAATAATATATGCTCATGGTAAAAAATTCATGTTCATCAAAGTAAATAAGGAAAGCCTCCCCACCCACCCCGCCAACCACACATCTGTACAGAAAACCTCCCTTGGAGGTAACCGTGGTTACGTTTGGTATATGCCTTCCAGTTTTTTTCCTATGCATTTACTAACATTTTAAACTAGAATGACTTATTTTTACAGAAATGTAACCAGACTACATTCTTTTTCTGCAACTTGTGTTTTCACTTGTGAAAAATCTCACTGTGTTAGCATGTATGGATCTACCTCACCCTTTTTCGTGGCTGCATAGTACTCCCTACATGATGTGCGGCAGTGGAAGCAATCCCTTATTAATAGACTCTTACCAATACTATTAGCAATATTTCTGTGGTGAACACGTTTGCACATACATTTGTACACAGTATGTCTGTTTGTGAGATAAACTCTTTAAAAAGAACTGTGCCATGTGATTTTTGATGATTCACAGAAAGCAGTCTTCCACTCCCTTCTTTCACTGGTGTAGGTTGGAACTGGGATTGATACCTGTAGCCCTGGAGTTCTTGTGGGGCTCTTTCAAGCACTTGGGCATGGTGCCCAGGGTCTTAGACTTTTCAGGGGCCCACAGAAATGTTTGAGACCTGAAAAAAAATCAGTTTCTCATAATTAGTGAAGAGTCACAGACAATCACAAAATCAGATAAATTCAAAAGCAAATTCTAAAGATCTTTTCAAAAAAATTTCAGTAAAAAAATAATCTTGAACATGAAAAAGGGCTGCCTTTTAATATGTTTGCAGTGCTGTGGGGACGCCTTCAAAAATAAGCTTGCAGAGGGTTGACAAACATTTTTAAAACATCCCTGGCCAGAGGGGCCTGGGTGGCAGAATGGATGAGTAACTCTCTGTGGAGTATTCCCACAAAGCTGATAAGATAATGTGCCTCTCAAACGCGTTGTGCCACGTGAAGAAGCCAGATGCAAAAGGCTACCTACTGATTCCACTTCTGTGACATTCTGGAAAAGGCAAAAGTGTAGGAGTGGAGAACAGACCCATGGTAACCAGGGGTTTAGGGGGCGTTGGTGGAGGAGGGGTTTGACTAGGGATAGCCTGTGGGAGTCTGGGGGGTGATGGAACTGTCTGTATCCTGTGTGGCGATGGTTATCTGACTCGGTGCCTTTGTCAAAACTGTACACCAAAAAGAGTACATTTTACTGTGTGGAAGTTTAAAAATAAAAACTTGAAAAGCACAATAATGTGCACAGGCCCAACAGAGTCCCATGTGAACCTCACTCTCAGATTAGCAGGAGCCTCATCGGCCCACCACTGGCTTTCTATTGATGTCGTCAGGGCTGGTGGTCTTTGGACAAAACCAGTGCAGCTGGGCTTCCGTGGTCTTCCATCTGCCAGCTGAATGCCCCAGTCATTCAGACATTCTTACATCTTTGCTGTCAGCTAAAGGGTGATTCTCCAGGCACAGCTCTTCACCTCATTGTGATGCCTCCCCATCCCCATCAGCAAGAAGGGCGGAAGAATAAACTCCGCCTTACAGTGGGTGTCAAGTCCCTGGTGTCTCTTGGAGGCCAGGTGCTCTGAATTTTTGGGCTTGGACTGACAAGAACAGACTCCACTGTCCACTGGGTTTTAGCATCTGACCAGGGCTTTTGTGCACTGAAAAGGATTCTTATAGTTCCTGGTGTTTAAAATAATATCTTCATTATTAAAGCTATACATTTAAAACTCTTAAATTTGTCTTGTGTTTTTAAAATCAATTTACAAACCTTGTTATAACTACAAACTAGTTGGTTTTGTATATAAATATGAACAATTCTTTTGCTTACTCTTTGATCAATGCTCACTTAATCCAAAAATTAATGGTTTAAACCCTAAACATTGTTCACACTTAATCTGTTTTTTTTAGACATTTCAAAGTCACCCACATATTTAATCTGATTTGCACGAACTTCCAGTAGCTAATATGAAAGACCTAAAATCTGATGAAATCTTCCTAAGCATTCAAATACTAACAATATCTTAAGTCTAAACTCAGAGATAAAACAAATCAAAATCTTTTAAACATTCATTGTTTACAAACTTAATTAAAATTTTTAGATATTTTTAAATTAAAACATCACAAACCTAATTTCAAATTCCTTTAAGCATTTCAAATTCAAAGTATCAGAACCTAATACCTTATCTTAAATACTTCAAATATCTTAAATAACGAACAAAATGTCCCAATAATCAGAAACTTATTCCTCATTTTGACATGAATTACTGAGAAAATGTGTTTGATTTACTTGCCATAATCTCTGTGTTTTGACACCCTGTCAAGGGGACATATTCAATCTCAATGCAGGACTGTGATTTGTTCATGGTCAGAGATTCTGGGCTGGGCACAGGACTGGTTGCTACTTTTGTGATGGTTCTACCCAAACTGCAGGTTAAGAAACAGCCCTTTAGAGTAAGTAATGGGATTCCCAAAATCACCATACTCACGCAATTACTTGACCTCTTGCAACTTTTAAAACTGGCCTAATTTGTATCCGTTGAGTTTCTGTACCCACTGCCCAGATTGTAATCGCTGTACTGCTTCATTAGATGCTGTCCTTTTATTATGTTTTAAAACTGACTCATCTACCCTATTCTAATTGTATAATCAGTGAAGGAAGCAACTTATTAGCAAGATTTTTGTGTTTTGTCGTTACATGCCTTCATGTTGATGAAGTGAAAGTGATCTTGAAATACAGTGTTCAATGCATGTTTCTGTGAGAGACATCTGTAGTTTTAGATTAACTGGGTGTCCATTACCTTTGAAATAAAGGTAAATGTCAGAGGTGACCATTTGACTAGTGCGTCCGTCTGTCCGTCCATCCATCCACCCACCGTCTCATGCAGGTGGTGGGGTGCTGGGTGCTGTGACACATGCGCAGAAGATACAGGCTGCACCTGGAAGAAGCATGCCAAAATCAAGTCTACATGTTTGCCTAACAGTAATTTCTGTTCTCCAAACTTTTGATCAAGTCATCTTGACGTAGCCAAGGCCGACGATACTTTGATGATACTTTGAATCCAATAAACTTTGAACCTCAACCTAAGGAAAAACAACACAGTTCATGTGGACACTCACTGAGGATGAGTAGTTAGAAGCAAGCACTTGCATTTTCTCCATCAGCTTGCTCATCAATGGGCTATCTGTTCAGGGCACTTAAGCCCACGCATATTTAAGGTGTTTCCATTTTAACTGCAGAGAGTGCATGGTTACTGAGAGAAATGTGAGCAGGCAAATGGAACAGGTGAACCCTAATTCTCAGCAGATCTCTATTGTCTGGACGGGTCTGGAGCTGCTGAGGCCAGGAGAGTCTGTGCTGGGCCTGCAGTGACCAGGAACCCCAAGTCTGTGACTTTCATTCACAGATTCAACATTTACTTAACTGTATACCCATTTTTTGTTTTTTTTTTTGCTGGCATTTGGTTTGAGTACTGGAAATACACCTATGAGCAAGACAGATCAAATTGTTTCTCTCAGAAGCTCAAAATCAAATGCAGGGAGACAGACAATAAATGTCTACATAGACTATCAAGTACTGATATGTGCTATGAAAAAAGAATAAAGCAAGGTATGAGAGACGAGTAGTTAGGGTGTGGGGGTGCTACAAAATTATTTTCACTGCCCAAAAGTCCTCTGTGCTCTGCCTATTCATCTCTCCCCACAACACCACCCCTGGCAAGCACTGATCTTTTCATTGTCTCCATAGTTTTACCTTTTCCAGAATGTTAATCAGACAGTATGTATAGCCTTTTGATATTGGCTTCTTTCACTTAGTATTGGCATTTAAGTTTCCTCCATGTCTTTCCATGGCTTCATAGCTCATTTCTTTTTAGCACTAAATAATAGTGTCCATTATTATAATCCATAACTATTGTCCATTGTCTGGATGTAGCAGTTTATCTATTCACCTACTGAAGGACATCTTGGTTGCTTCCAGGTTTTGGCAATTATGAATAAAGCTGCTGTAAATCCATGTACAGGTTTCAGTATGGACATAAGTTTTCAGCTCCTTTGGGGAAATACGAAGGAGTGGCATTGCTGTATCCTACGGTAAGTGTACGTTTAGTTTTGTAAGAAATTTCCGAACTTTTTCAAAGTAATTGCACCATTTTGCATTCCCACCAGTGATGACTGAAAGTGCCTGTTGCTCCACATCCTCGCCGGCATCTGGTGCTGTCACTGTTCAATGGAACAGAATAAAAAAAAGTCCTGCAATGGACTCAAGTGCGCACGAAAATCTAATGTATGATAATCGTGTGTCCCCCTAGGATATTTTTATAACAAGGGAAAAATTGTTCACTGCGCTCAAGTATATACAGTCCCCAGAAATCATTCAAAAATAACGGTTTCATATAAAAAGTTTTGACTTTCTACTGCAATAGGATCCATATATCCCCCCCCCACCCACCCCCACCCCATGCCTGGAAGTTCTGGCTCAGTTGTTCACCAGATTGCCGTGAGGATTAAATGATTTAGTAAAGCTAAGGCGCTTAGTATAGTGCTTGACACATAATGCTCGGTTGATGTTAACGATTATCAGCGCTGACGATGAAGTTAGCTGCGAACTCCTTTTCCATCAGCCGCCACGCCCAGCACGGGCCTGGGCACGGACTGTAATATTCAGGCACATGCTCAGTACGTGACTGGTCTTCAACATTTTGGATTTCTTCCACACTTGAAATATCATAGCTTATTTTATGTCTTTAAATAAAATGTTCTGAGCATTGATTTAAAAAAAAACACACCTGCTGTTGATTCAACTCAACCAACGTGACTTTGTTTTGTTTAATTTTATTAACGTCTGCTTTTCCCTTAACGTTCCGGCTTTCTTGTTTTGTAATAAGGCATTCAAGGCATACATTTTCCTCAAGCGTATTGCTTTGACTACATTCCCCAAGTTAAGATATGTGGTGTATTCATAGCGACGCTGTTAATAATTAAAGCAATGATGCCTATAAGGCGCTCAGTTGGTGATTGATACCGGTTAGCTGCTTTAATCTTACCTTGTACTCGGCCAACAAGCATTTATTTGGCATTCGCAGGACACCGGGTGAACACTTGCCTAACCAGGCATCCTCACTGGCCTTTCTCCGCTTCTCTTTTGTGCTTCTAACTTCTCCTCGCCCCTCAGGGGGCGGGGCTTGGTCTTCAGGCCCCGTGACCCCACCCTCGCCAGGTTCCCATGACGACACTGCACAGGTGTAAACAATCCATTCCATCTCCTGAGTCTCCTTCCGCTTCCCAAAAGCAGCTCCGAGCCGCGATGGGAAAAGTAGTCCCTTGGCAACGGCGTTCTTTGCGTGAGGAGGCGGAACTAGGGCGGGCTTAAGAGCGAAAGGAACAGGAAGTCCGTGAGCCCTGGGGCGGGATTGGCCCCCGCGCTCGCAAGGGGCGGGCTCAAGTAGGCGGAGGGATCCGTTTTAAGAGACGGGCGGCCCCTAGCCTCCATTTAAGACGAGAAGAGTGGCGCGCGCGGCGGTTACTGGGGCTTAGGTCCTGGGTTGGCGTGGTTGTTGTGGGAGCTGGAACTCAGGCACGGAGCGTCCTGTGTCCACATCCAGCGGTCGGGGGCTGCCGGTGCGGAGGTCAGCAGCGCAGCATCCCTCGTTCGGCCCAGGGCCGGCTCCTTGTTTTACCTTCGCCGCTTGGTGCTCGTATCTAGGTCGCTGCGGCGCGGCCGAAGGGAAGGCCGCCTGCGAGATGTTCAAAAACACATTCCAGAGCGGCTTCCTCTCCATCCTCTACAGCATCGGCAGCAAGCCCCTGCAGATCTGGGACAAAAAGGTAACGGAGTGGGGGGGCGGCGGGGCAGGGCCGCGCTCCCGCCTTGTCCGGAGGCTGGGGACCGGGTGGTGGCGGGTAGATGTGTCGAGTTGGGGCCTGGGGGGGCCAGGCGGGCGCTGCTGTGCCCTGTGCCCGGCCTGATGTGACCGAGGCGCGAGGTGGGGGCGTCGTGTCAGCACGGGGTCCACGTGGGGCTGGGGTTAGGTGTCCAGGGGCCGTGGCGTGGTGAGGTCACCGGTCCCTCGCCGCAGACTTAACCTGTCAGTCAGTTCCTCTGAGCAGCGGTGTCCCCACTTTATAGCGGGGTTGATACGTGGTGCCTGTCTCATAGCATGAAATTCAGAAACTTGCTTGAGGCTGCTTTGGAAACAGATGAAAGGAACTGCTGTTCATTGATTTAACAAACAGTATTGACTGATAAGTTGTGCCAGGCGCGGTGCTGGGCCCTAAACACAGAGCCTTTGTTCCAGACAACCTTACACGTAGACGCACAGCCAGAACCAGTTATGTTTGGGGCTGATTTATTTGCTTCCTTCCTTTCGCTGATTCCAAATCAGTCAGAATGTGGTGGTGGCCTTTGGCACCTGTTCCATCCACACTTCTTGTGACTGGGGGTCTGTGCTGTGCCTTCAGTGCTTGGTTTCAACGTCAGGAAAATTGCAAAAATTGGTGACCAAGTCTTGTCTGCATGAATAAAGTCACAGCCACGTACAGGCCTCATTCTCTTCAGGCATCCACAGGCTGATACTTCCACTGGCCCCAGGAGATGAGGACCTGTCCACTTTTTGGAGGTGCTGTGTAGGGGGCCTGTGTGTCTAGCAGTCTGTGAGTTGGTCTGCATTTTATTCCAGTGATATTTCGTTTCTCAAGCAACTTCCCGGACATCTGTATCCTTTTTTGAATATAAGTTAAGATAGGCTGGTTATTGAGGGTATAACGGTATTGCTCTCCTCTGGGGGGAGAGTGAAGAGAGGGGGTATGTTGAATGGTGTTTTTATAGAGATGGAGGTGGAATGATCTAAATAAGCAGTTTATTGGTAATGAAGCCAAGAATTTTGGATTTCATTTCAGAAGACAACTTTCTTCCATTATCCAGATGAAAGTTTGGGGCCTCCTAGAGATGGGGAGAGAACCCAATCTGACAACCTTCTGGCTGTCACCACTAGGGAGTTCTGCACTCTGAAAGCGCTTTGAGGCTGGTGTGTTCATACTGTCATTTTTGTAAGGTAGTTGAAAGGTTTTAATATAATAAGTTTGGGCTTGATGCATATGTGAAAAATCTGACTGACTCTGCTCTTTCACAATGATTCTATCTGCAAGCTAGAGCTAATGCCAAGACTCTTACACAGGAAAGCAGTTCCTTGACTTTTTTCCTGCATTACTGAGGTTTTCGGTTGCATGGTTTTGTTCACATGAGAATAAAACATTGTAAACTCTGAAATTGTACCTCTCCAAAGAGAACCCGGATTGAGTGTACCAGGAAACTCTATAAGAACTTTGTAAGGCTTTCCAGCTGTGGCTTGACTTCTTACCGGCTGTCAGAAGACATGAAGACAGGGGCCTTGTTTGCCAGTTGAACTTGGAATTATAACAATGTGTCATTATAAGGCAATTGAAATAGACAATGGGACTTGGTCTAAGAGGAGAGGTTTTCAGAGCAGGTCAGAGAACTTGGTAACACTGAAAGGGATTCCAGTGGTAGGGAGGCCTCAGCATTTCTATTAAGGGAAACTTATCAGAGTTGCCCGTTTTAACTCTTCTGGGCTTGATCTTTTGTAATGTGTTTTATTTTTCCAGTGCAGCTTTTTTTTGACTAGTCAACATGTTTACACATGGAATATTAAAGCAAAGTAACCATGGTGCCCTGTGTCCCTTAACAACGCCACTAGAGGTCGGACGGTACCCTGATGACATAAACACATGTGAAAACATTGTTAGAGCAACAGGCAGGTTTACATGGTTTACATGGCAGGTTTAAATTAAACAGACATTTTGGCAAAGAAAACTTTTAGAAGAACACTCATTTTATTTCTTATTTTTTATTTTTTTGGGGGGAAGGGGAACAGGACTTTATTGGGGAACAATGTGTACTTCCAGGATGTTTTTCCAAGTCAAGTTGTTGTCCTTTCAATCTTAGTTGTGGAGGGCGCCGTTCAGCTTCAACTTGTTATCCTTTCAGTCTTAGCTGTGGAGGACGCAGCTCAGCTCCAGGTCCAGTTGCCGTTGCTAGTTCCAGGGGGCGCAGCCCACCATCCCTTGCGGGAGTCGAGGAATCAAATTGGCAACCTTGTGCTTGAGAGCCCACTGGCCCATGTGGGAATTGAACCAGCAGCCTTAGGAGTTAGGAGCATGGAGCTCTAACCGCCTGAGCCACCGGGCCAGCCAAGAACACTCATTTTAAGCAAAATTCTTATAATAGGAAAAGTTATTTATATGTTTCTACTCTTCTTGTTTAGACTAGATTAAAAAGTGTTTAGCAGTGAATTTTTTCCCCTGGGACAAGGGAAGGAAAGGGAAGAAAAGGGAAAGTTTGGGGCCAGATGCGTAGGCTTTATTGTATGTGTGCCTTTTCTCAGCTGTGTTATAAAGTCCTCAGTGTTGGGAATCCAGCCCGGTCGGAAAAACACTAGAAATTGATCTACTTATCGGATTTATTGAGCAACAGTTAAGTGACAGGTATCATGTGGATTTGGGGATATACAAAGTTAGAGAAGATATTTTCCCTGCTCCCGGGAATAAGGCAAAGTTGTAATAAGGGCAGAGCTTGATAGAGAGTGGGAAGGACTGTCCACATTATCTAGAAATGACCCTGACCTTTGCTGGTAGGTACATACTGGCTATGGTATGGTAATAAAGCATTAGTTATAGTAGTAACTAAAAGTAGGTGGTTTTAGTAATTTTGATTCACAAAACTTTACTATTCTCCTTCCTGAGTTATATAGAGAGAATTCTTGTAATTTGTTTTCTGTGAAGACTAATCTTGGGAAAATGAGGCTCTGTCTCAATACCAGTGTCTCAATACCAGTGAATTTGTATATTCCATATTTGTGGGTGTGGTTATATTGATAACACCTGCGTTTATCCATCACTCTGAGGTTCACAGCCCCTCTCCCCATCTCATTTTACAAATCTCATCTTAAACCTCATTTCATTGGGAGCTTAAGTGAAGCATCTCCCTCTCGATTAGGCGAGAAGGGTGACGTCGAAACCCCACTGCTGGAGTGTGATCAGACGCATTGGCTTTGTGTCCTGGCTCTGTCTTATGTCCTCTGCTGTGTAACCTTGGCAAGTACTTAACTACCCAGTTTTCTCATCTTACAGTAGTGCCACCTCCTTCTCATGGTTATGGAGAGTAAATGAAGATGTATATAAAAGGCAGCAGAGTTATGGCATACAAATAGGGCAGGGGACTGAGGGCAAGAGTAGAAAAAGAAGTTTAATCCAGCCTGATGTGCAGATACCTAGGAATAGGAATTACAGTAAAACCAGACTTCTCAAATTACAGTGACTTAGTCATGGTACCATGGCTTTCCTATCCATAATCCTTAAGATGGTTGGTGCCTGGTCATCCAGTTCTCAGGCTCACCTTCCCCCAGGTTGCTGCTTAGCAGTGACCTCCTGCTGAGCTGAAAGGAATCCTGTTCTCTTCCCCTTCAGGCTTTTGTACTTGCTGGTCCCTCTGCTGGGATCCCCGCTTCCACCTCCACGTTAGTCTCTAGGTCACAGCTTAAAGGCACTTCTCCTGGTTAATTTATATTCACTCATAGAACCTCTACTTTTCATCATACTCATCATACTTGAAATTAACCTCTTAAGATCTGTATTCCTGGCTAGACTGTAAGCTTCCTGATAGAGACCTTTGTAATTTTTCAAACCAAGAGCTCGGGAGAAATTAATGTTCCCTTAACTTCTGGATCCAGCAAATATTACATTTATTAAAGGACTTTTATGTGTAATGTAAACATTACTTCTGGTTTGTAAAGAAAATTCCAGGAGGTTCTATTCCTACTTATGCCTGTGTAAAACATCATTTTCAGTCTTTACTGGTAATATCCTTAAAAGTCTACTAAATGAAAATGTTAATTCATACAAGCTTCTCTTTCTTTCCTCTCACCTTGTCTTTAAGCTGCTGCTGATCCTTCTCGATTCCCAAACTAAAGATTAGAACCAGAGTTTTTGTGGTTGTTGCTGGATAGTATTAGATTCCCATTCCCTGTTCCTAATTTAAAGATGAACAAAGTCTCCTGAAAAAAGTTCCCACACCTTAGTTTCTAATTAGTAAACGTTGTTGGTCCATGTTAAACTGATGCAGTTTCCAATAGTAGAATTGAGAGCACTTGGATATGAAGGTATAGTAAAACTATTTTTTCAGACTTGCCCTGGGTCGGTCTGACGATATTTTTCATTATTCTGAGTAATAGCTTTTACTATAATTGGGCGAAGGCCTGGGTTTTACTTATACTTCCGCTTTCCAGGCACTGTTAGGAAGAGACTGGTTAGCAATGCACATAACGGTCCTTACTTTACCCAAGGGGTTGTTGTATATGCCCAGAGTTGCCTGTTTGCTGTCTGGATGGGCTCTATGAAGTGTAACAAAGGATGAGAAGTCTGACCGGTTGGAGCCTGCAAGGAAGGCGGAGACCCTGAGTCAGAGCTATGCCCAGTTCCCCCCACAGAGGTCTCCCTCTGCCTGTTCTCTGACTTCGAGCCCAGCCCCTAGCCCAGAGCAGAAAGGTTCCTGCTGAAATGGACAGCTCTAATGGCTTAATGTAAATTGGAACATGTGTCATTAAGACTAGGATGCCAGATGGCTGAGGGCTCAGCTGTCTGCCAGGATAAGTGGGTGGAGCCAGAAAAAAGGAAAGGTGGGGGTAGGGAATGGACACAACTCAGATGTTATTTTTAAAGCACTTGCAGAGCCTGGGCAAGCTTCCTCCCTATTCCAGTAGTATTTTTTTTCCCCTCAGCTTGACCCTCCTCCCTGGGGCTTACATTGAAGGGGAAAGAAAAAATTGGTGTTCTTTATTAGTTGCCCCAGCAACCATGGAAGAAAGCCTGGGAGAGGGATTGCAAGAAGGGCTTGGTGGTTCCCTCCTTGGTGTCTGCAGAGGCTGAGAACCATTCTGATTTGTAATTGTCCGTAGCCTGGGTTCTGAAGCTCCTAATGTACCTCCAGTTCATAGATTTGGGGGTGGGGGGCGGTCATGAAATTTAAAAAATGTAAAGTTGGCTTTATTTATTTATATATATATTTATTTATTTATGGAGGAATAAAACACTGTAGGCCACATTTTGACAGTGGGAATGTGTCATGAAGTAACAAAAGAATAAGTCAGAAATAATTGGCATTTGCTAATTTAGAGAGAAAAGTGAAATATAACCTGCTTTCACCCTAAGCAATAAATGCTGACCAGTTCATTTTATCTTCAAAGCCAGGCCTGCCTGGTGGTGACCTTTGAACTGGAAGAAGCTAAGGAAAGGAAGTTGATGCTTTCTGAGGCCACGTATCTTGTGATACGCATTTGAAAGAAGCTGGACTGAAGAGGGGGTTGCTTCCTGTAAGATCTTTACCATTTAAAACAGTAACAGTCGGATTGCCAGGTTAGTTAGGAAGCCTTGCCCAAACTGTCCATCCCCCTTTCCCCTTTCTTCCTCGCTTGAGAAGAGGTTTGGGGAGATTTTCCACCCTTTAAGTGTTCATATCCCTGATTAATTGCACCCCCATCCCCACCCCACTCTTTTCTTTCAGTGAGTTTGCATTTGCAGCCCATTGAACTTAATAAAGGAGAAAAGTTATAATTTACTAACAAATCAACTCAATTTGATTTCAAAGTTCTGGCAGCTTGTGATATAAGAATACTTGTGTTTTTCTTCTTTGAGGACTGAACTTGCTCGTTGGGCAAAGCTCTGGCTTGCCTCACCCAAGCCAGGTTAAAACTCTAGAAAGGCTGACGGGTATTCCTTTGAAAAAGCTGCCCTGTTTCCTCTGAGTTCTTTTGTGTTGCGGCTACATTAATTAATTTTTTAAGAATTAAATTTGCAAGTGTGGTTGCTGATGTGTGGCTGAAAGAAATGTCTCTCTGGGAAGTAATGGAAAGTCCACCTGCAAGTAAGCTCGTCTCTGAGGCAGAAGCAGTGGAATATACAGTTTGTCTTGGCTTCCAGTCTGTTGGCTTCTGCATGCATGGAAGGCACTGTTTTCTTCTGTAAAGACCTGAATAGCCAGATTTGCTAGAGTGAAGTCATCTGCTCTAAACTTTGAGATGGACAGAAGGCAAGTTCCCTGTTCCTCCCTGTGAAATCTGGCCATGCTTCCTGCAGCCGACGGAATCTTCTTGTTGACTCTGGCAGAGAGACCTTTGGGGTTGTAGGATTTGAGGCCGTGCTTTCAAACAGTGCTGGATAAATTGCAACGTGTTGCTTGGGCCCTAATTTATCCTTTCAATGTAACCATCTGTTTGAGTGTTGCCTTGTGTACTTTTTAAAAAAAAGAATGAAGTTATATTATAGAGAATATTTCATAGTATGTTACAAAATTAGTGTCTGCATCTTGTTAGAATACTACCAGCTTTTATCTATGTGACTGTATCACATTATTTGGAAATAATTTCTTGATTAATTCCTCCTTCACCATTTCGGTGGGGAGCTTTTATATGGGGAATGAGGTGGGTAGTGTTGGCATGTGCTATACAGACCCAAGCCTTGGTCTCCTTAATCTGCCTTGGAAACAGGCCTAGAATCCAAAGCCTCTTAGGAGGGCATTGGGTGTCACTAGCTTTGTTTGAGAAGCACTTCGTGTGACGTTTGTGTCTTGAGAACCCAAGAAATGGTACATTTGCAGAGGTCTGTTGCCCATCCACCCAGCACTCTGTCTCTGACAATGGGTGCCAAGGGGTGATTTGTGGGAGAGCATCTTCCTGCTGGCAGCCTGATGGACTCTGATATGCCCCGGGATCTCTGGTTTCCTGTAATAGTCCATGGTGGGTATGTTCTCCAGGAATGTTTAAAAAATCCTCCTTGGGACTATTCACATGTGCCAACTCTTACAGAGACAAATTCCAGAAGTCAGCAAATATCTGAAAGCTTACTTTATGCCTAGCACAGCACTGAACATCGCAGAAGGTGCAAATGATGCTCAGTACTTTACTTGATCCCTGTCCTTGAGCTTGTACTTTTAGAGAAAGATGGGCAGTGATGTCAGCTGTCACCTGGGTGACACCAAGCGCACAGCGAGTGGATCAAATTCACAGTAACAGACCTCAGAGGCTGATTTCTAAAAACAGAATGACATATTATTAATAATCTGTTTTGAAAAATACAACTATCAGATTCGAACCTGTATTCTTACCCTTACGCAAATCTAATGGAAAGCCAAATGACTGTCATTGAATATGACAGCCCAACACAGCCGTTTTCACTATTCCTAGAAAAAGATCACGTTTGTCTTCTGATGAATCTTGTTTTAAACCTGGTTGATCTGTTTCGTGTGTTAATACATTCAGACCTAACCGTTCAGCCCCGTCTCAGAATTATCGTTGTATATCTCTGCTCTGTCCATATTTGGTGCTTAAGAGTTTATAGCTCGAAGATAATTCTTCTTCCCTACATATTTTGGGAGGAGGAATCTGTATTGAATGTTGATTCCTTCTCATCATGTATCTCCTACACATGCAGCAAACAATACAAAACAATGTAGGATGAAGTGCTAAACGATGCAATCTGGGCTCCACGAACCAGAAAAACAGATCAGAGAGAAAAGAGATAGGTGTGGACCCAAAATGCTGTAGAAGGCTTCTGCGTGCGGCACAGATGGGACTTGAGTTCATACTTGAAAAAGTAGAAACTTAGGGAAAAGAAAATAAGCATGAAGTAGGACTAAACCTGGGGAATAATGCTTAAATTTTCTGGTTGCCCCCTGCTTCTCAGTGACACTCAGCGTTTGGCCTTTCTAGCTGAAGAGTGTGAGGCGGCAGTACGGGGCAGTGGAACGCCTACATGCTAATCCTGAGTCTCTTACTCAGGAGCTGTCCTTTGCACTCCCTGCGTGTCAATGTCCACATCTGTAAAGTGGAAACAATACTACGTACTTTGTGGGTTTTGTTGAAATAAGTGAGAGGATGCATGGGAGTGTCCTAGTGTGTGGTAGGAACTCAGTAAGTGTTAGCTTGAATCTGAATTGAATTGATTTCTTTGGGAAGAAACTTATCCTGATTTACAGATCGCCACATTACCTGCAGTTCCTGTGATGGTTGGGACCCTGTATAGAGCGGGAATAGCATGGGTTACATACAAGCTTCAACATAGCATGTCACAAACTTCTACGTTATGCCCTTTGGGCCACTGTGGTTTTCTTTAAATGGTCTTATTCAGCCTTCAAAACCTTAGTAAAGTTGTTGCCAAATATTCCAGTACTAAACGGTTTAACTTTCTTCCTTATAGGTGCGGAATGGCCACATCAAGAGAATCACGGATAATGACATCCAGTCCCTGGTGCTAGAGATCGAAGGAACCAATGTCAGGTAGGTTGCCACTCTGTTCTCCCGGAGACAGGGAGGCAGTACATCACAGAGGTGAGTGGCATGGACTGCAGAGTCAGACTGCCTCGTTTGCAGCCAGCTCTGCTGCTTAGAGCTAATCTTGAACAAGTTACTTAATCCCCTTGGCCTTCATTTTCTCATCTGTATAATGGAAATAATAATAATAGTACATCTTCCATATGGGGTTATTGTGAAGATTAAATAAGTGAATGTATATAAAACACTTAGAATCTGCTTAGCACATAGTGTGCACTATGTAAGTATTAGCTACTATTATTAATATTTAACCAAGGTGTGTGTGTGGCAGGGTTGTGGGGAGATGTTGCACTACTCATCCAGTTGGTGGCCACTCTGGTTTTCAGTGCCACAGGGGTCTTAGTTTTGATTTTCTATCATTTGTTGGTTCTCTTGGACCAGAATTGAATCTTCTCTCAATGGAAGAACTTCCTCAGATCCACTGGTCTGGCTTTGCTTTTCGGGTATTTTATTGTTGATGTCTAGTCCTGTGTGAAGCTTTTGTTTCCGAGTCCAGCATTTTTCAAAGCATTAGCTGATTTCAGAGTTGAGGGATTCGTTGGTTGATGTGTCTGGATCTTTTCCATGCCTTTCAGTTTGTCCTCTTGGACCGTGTGTCATTTCTTGCGTGCCACAAAGGGAAAGTTAAGTAGTGTGTTTACTGGTATTTCCTCTTTCTACAGCACCACATACATCACATGTCCTGCAGACCCAAAGAAAACATTGGGAATTAAACTTCCCTTCCTTGTCATGATTATCAAAAACCTGAAGAAATATTTTACCTTTGAAGTACAGGTAGGTTTGTGCACATGACTGTTACACACTCTTGGCTATACCAGACAGGTACCACGTCAACATATAGGGAAAAGGGGGCCCTAGGAAAGTATCTTCATGCTTTCGTATGTCTTTTCTGCTCTGCTATACACGTCATGCCGCCCTTATTATTATGACATAAATGTGGTATTGGAAATCATAATTTAATGCCAGGTTTTTAAAGAAACACAGTAAGCATCTAGAAAATCTAATCAATAGCTACAAGATTCTAAAGCTTACGGGTTAGAGTAGTGTCCATTTGGGGAGTAACCATTTAATACCGGGTTATCATAGTATTTTATTTTTTAAAGGGAAGAATGTTTATGAAATTATTCTATGGTCTGAGAGCTTGATGAGTATGTCATACGTCGTATGCAGCTGGTGTTGTCTTGGCAACAAATAAGATAAACTTGCTACTTCCAGGCCATCTGTGTCCAGTATGACCTGTGCCTGGTGTGTTTATGCTCCTCTGGGTCTCAGCCTTGGGAAACTAAGAGTTCAGATCCTTGCCTTCCCAGGATTATTTGCTTCTTCTAAGATGGAGCGAATGACTCTTGCGTACATTTCAAAGGTACTAGATGACAAGAATGTGCGTCGGCGGTTTCGGGCGAGTAACTACCAGAGTACCACCCGGGTGAAACCCTTCATCTGTACCATGCCCATGCGGCTGGACGACGGCTGGAACCAGATTCAGTTCAACCTGTCAGACTTCACTCGGCGAGCATACGGCACAAATTACATTGAGACTCTAAGAGTGCAGGTACCGGGGCCTTCTCCACGTGGAGCCCCACATGGGAGAGGGAGTGCTGTCTGTTACTGGCTTGTGTGCCATATGACAGAACAGTGTGGGTTTCTGGCGCAAGTTCCCAAGTTACTGTCCTGTGGGCTTTGACCTCAGGGGGGTCCAGGACAGATTCCGGATTCTCCTTGGATATGGTAGGAGCATGCGGTAAGCAGAATGTCCCCCTTGTCAGAATCACCCCAGGCCAAGCCGAGGAGATGCAAACGGGACGAAGCTCCGACAGCACCGTGGAGGAGAACGGGGCTCTAGGACAACCAGGAAACGAGAAAGGACAGTCATGTTTAGTCTCTTAGAATAAGTGTTGTGTCCACAGATCCACGCGAACTGTCGTATCCGGCGGGTTTACTTCTCAGACAGACTCTACTCAGAAGACGAGCTGCCAGCAGAGTTCAAACTCTATCTCCCAGTTCAGAACAAGGCAAAGGTAAGGCCGCCTTCCTCTGAGAAAGCCCCGACAGTGAGCTGGGGAGGCTGAGTGCTGGGAAGTGCTCTGTTCTAAGAGCTCAGCTGTGGAGCCTCTGTCGACGGGGAGAATGGAGTGCCTTTCCATCCTGAGATCCTATGTCTTCTCCATCGTCGGCACTGACTCAGGGGTGTTCCTGTGAAAAGCTCTGTAACTGCTCCCTCCACCTGCACAAGCTGCTCCTGCCCCTTCTCACAGCCTTCCATCCGAACCCCTTTAGCAGCCCCACACTGCTATCCATGTCAGTCTCCTCTGACATGATGGTGGGTGCTAACCGGCCTGCACTTCCAGTGTCACAGAGGTGGGGTTAGTGGCACCAATCAGCTGTTCTCTGATAACTTAAACTGATGGCTCTTTTCTGGTTTGTTTTCCTCCAGCAATAACTGCAAAGCAACTCAAGGGATAGACCCTGGTCCTGACTCTTAATTTAAAAAGGAAACTATTTGGAGGACAATGCAAAAAACAAACATTTGTATTAGTTCACTATGCTGTGTTCTTGTATCTACTACTTGGTGTCCCTTGTCGTGGACACCAGTGACCATGTCATAATGCCATAAGTGCATCGTATAAGTACAGTGGGGTAAGCCGTCCTGTGATGTGTGATATGTGACTGCTGGACTTTATCCTGCTGCCTGCTGCAGAGTGTGGGGAGATCCACTTACCACGAACTTACAGAATTAAAGATGTACCATAAGGCAATTTCAGACCAATATTTCTTCCTACAGTTTGTTCTTTGTTTTATACATTATCGAAATATATGTATATGCCATGTAATAGTCATAATCTGGAAATGAATAAAATGTTATATTCTTGGTTTGTACATTTGTTCTCAGTTTGTGTCTTTCTTAATGGTGACATTTCTCTTTCTTTTGTGGTATGAAAAGAGAACTCTTTCCAAAGAACATCCCATATGGGCATGCTGTGAAATAACTTGTAGCGAGCACGGAAGGAGCAAGGTCTATAGATACTGATTTGAGCAACTTCCAAGAGAGACTAAACGGAAAAGAACACGAATAGTGAGTGTATGACTGGTAGAGGCAGCTTCCTGAGGTTGGTTATGTCCCAAGTTGAGCTCAAGACAAAATGGCATGTAGTCCGGATTGCTCTTGAACACCTTTTGAAGGTATCATGTTGGAGGTTCATGCCCTTTTGTAACAGTCAGCACAGCTAGTGTCCCTTAGCATTGGCACAGGTCGTCATTTCCCTGTTGGAGCTCCTGATAAAGTACTTGCCTTGCATTTAGGAGCTTACAGGAATAATGACATGAGAGAACTAAAACCTTGTACCACTCACACTTTTAAAAAAAAATATTTCGTTATTTTTCAATTACAGTTGGCATACAATATTAATTTCAGGTGTGCAACACAGTAATTAGACATATAACTTATGATGTGATCATCCCGATAAATCCAGTACCCACCTGACACTATATATACATATATAGTGACTGTATTCCCCATGCTGTACTCTACACCCCCATGACTATTTTGTAACTACCAATTTGTACTTCTTAATCGCCTCCACGCCTTCATCCCCCTAACGTCCCCCATCTGGCAACCATTAAAATGTTCTCTATATCTATAAACTTGTTTCTGTTTTGATTGTTCATTTATTCTGTTCTCTAGATTCTACATATAAATGAAATCATACAGCATTTGTCTTTCTCTGTCTGACTTACTCAGCATAATACCCTCTAGGTGCACCCATGTTGTTGCAGATGTCAAGATTTCATTCTTTTTTATGGCTGAGCAATATTCTGTTGTATATATGGACCTCTTCTTTATCCATTTATCCATTGGTGGATACCTGGGTTGCCTCCATATCTTGACCATTGTAAATAATGCTGCAATGAATATATGGATACACATATCCCTTCAAAGTAATGTTCTGGGTTTCTTCAGATAAATACTCAGTGGTGTGATTACTGGGTCCTTTGTCTCTTGCTATGGCCTTTGTTTTAAAGTCTATTGTCTGGTATAAGTATTGCTACTCCAGCTTTTGTTTTCATTTCCATTTTCATGAAACATATTTTTCCATCCCTTTACATTCAGTCTGTGTCTGTCTTTTGATCCAAAGTGAGTCTCTTATAGGCAGCATATGTAAGGGTTTTGTTTTTTTATCCCTTCAGCCATTCTATGTCTGTTGATAGGAGCATTTAATCCACTTACATTTAAATTGTTGATAGATAAGTAATTATTGCCATTTTGTCACTCATATTTTTGATCACTTTTTTTTCCATCTTAAAGATGTCCCTTCCATATTCTGTGTAGTGCTGGTTTGGTGGTGATCAGTTCCTTTAGCTTTTTCTTGTGTGGAAGCTCTTTATTTGTCCTTTAATTCTAAATGATAGCCTTGCTGGATTGAGTAATCTTGGTTGTAAGTCCTTGCTTTTCATCACTTTGAATATTTAGTGCCAATCCCTTCCGGCCTGCAAAGTTTCTGTTAAGAAATCAGCTGACAGTCTTATGGGAGTTCCCTTGTAGGTAACTAACTGCTCTTCTCTTGCTGCTTTTAGGATTCTCGCTTTGTCTTTTACCTTTGACATTTTA
Organism: Rhinolophus hipposideros; assembly: GCF_964194185.1. Lineage (NCBI taxonomy): Eukaryota > Metazoa > Chordata > Mammalia > Chiroptera > Rhinolophidae > Rhinolophus > Rhinolophus hipposideros. The sequence goes on along the minus strand of NC_138067.1, from coordinate 10,519,486 downwards.
ATTATGATGTGTCTTGGTGTGGGCTTCTTTGGGTTCATCTTGTTTGGGACTCTGTGCTTCCTGGGTTTGTATGTCTATTTCCTTTGCCAGGTTAGGGAAGTTTTCTGTCATTGTTTTTTTCAAATAGGTTTTCAATTCCTTGCTCTCTTCACTTGGTACCCCTATGATGCAAACGTTAGTACACTTGATATCCCAGAGGTACCTTAAACTATCCTCATTTTTTTGGATTCTTTTTTCTTTTTGCTATTCTGATTGGGTGTTTTCTGTTACCTTCTAAATTGCTGATTCAATCCTCTGCTTCATCTAATCTGTTGATTCCCTCTAATGTATTCTTCTATTCAGTTATTGTATTCTTCACTTTGGACAGGTTTTTTATTTATGTTTTCTATCTCCATTTTTATGTTTCCTATCTCTGTTGACGTTATCACTGAGAACATTGACCATCTTTAAAACCAGTGTTTTGAACTCTGTCTCTGGTAAATTATTTGTCTCTATTTTGTTTAGTTCTTTTTCTGGAGCTTTGTTGTTTCATTTGGGACATATTTCTTTGTTGCCTCATTTTGGCTGCCTCCCTGTGTTTGTTTCTATGTGTTAGGGCTGCTGTGCCTTTCAGTCCTGGTAGAGTGGCCTTGTGTAGTAGGTGCCCTGTGGGGCCCAGTGGCACAGTCTCCCTGGTCACCTGCTCCAGGTGCCCCAGATGTGTCCTTTGTGTGGGTTCTGTGTGCCCTCCTCTGGTAGTGAGCCTTGTTTGCTGTTTGCCTGACCCTCAGGCTGACTGGATGTGAGGGCTGGTCTTGACTGCAGGGGAAAAGCTGTTGTGCAGGGCTGACCCTCCAGAGCAGGACCTGCCGCAGCTGGACTCTGGTACCCGCCCGATCTGTCCTTTGGCTGTGTCTTGTGGAGGTGGTTGGATGGGGCTCTGGTGTGGTCTGAAGCTGGCCACCAGGTTTGTTGATCTGAGGCTTCTTGGGAAGGACTCTGTTGCAGGCCAAGGTCAGCCGCTGCCTGTGCCCTTCCTGAGGCCACTTGGTATGAGCTACAAGGTGATATGCAGATGGTTGCCACTTGTGCTGGGCTTGGAGGTGCCTGGGAGAAGCTTAGCTGCAAACTGAGATTGGCTGCCATTAATGCCAGGCTTGGGGCTGCTTAGCAAGAGGTAGAGAGCACGCTGAGGCCAGATGCTGCTTGTTTGGGGTTTGTGAACCTCTGAGATTCAAGTCCACAGCATGAAACATAACAGGCCATTTGTGTGGAAAAGCCACTGGAAGGAGCTTGGATTGGGTAGAATGTCAGGGAATCACCAGGTCAGAGTGAACAGTGTTAGCCAGGTTGATGGAAATTCAGATATGGCAGCTGCCTGTGTCTGCATGCTGGGAGGGGAACAAAGGAACAATGGATTCTGCCAGCACTTCTGTCTGGGAGAAAGCTGCCCCTCCAGCGCCTGCCCTGAAACCAGATAATTTAGTTCCTCCATGTATGTCCCTGGTGCCTTTTGAGCTGCTGCCCCAGCGCTGGAGCTCAGAGCGAGTGAGTCCATCAGCGAGTAAGTCTGTGTGCAGGCCCTTTAGGAGGAACACATGAGACTCCAGCGGCCCTTCGTCTCACTCAGCCACCCCACAGCCAGAAGTTGTGGGGACTTCTCTCCCTGGCACTGGAACCCTGGGCAGGGGAGCCTAGTATGTGGCTGGGACCCATTGTTCCTCAGGAGGGACTTTTGCAGCCAAGATATCCCTCCCAATTTTTAACTGCCACACTCCGGTGTGGGGCCAGCCCGTTCTGCATCTCCACCCCTCCTATTAGTCTCGACATGGCTTCTGTATGTCCTTAGTTATAGGACTTCTGTTCAGCTAGACTTCAGGTGACTTTCAATGATGGTTGTCCTGTAGGTTAGTTGTACTTCTGATGTGGTTGTGGGGGAATGCAAGCACAGTGTTTACTCTGCCATCTTGACCGGAAATCCACTCGCACTTATTCTGGGGCATGTGCTCAGTGGATCAACCCTGGCACAAATAGTTACATTTATAAAAGTTAAACACAACTCTATTGTGTGTAACATTTTGGGGGGGGCCATAGAAGAGCATATGTAGATACACCTATATGATCTTGAAGGATACTCCAGAAGTACAGTGATTACATATGGAGAGAATGGTTATTATATGTATATTGTACCATGAAAAGAATGTTTTTGGAAAGGTAATATTTATGTAATAAAAATTTCAAAGCCAAAAAGGAAGAAAAGGCCATCCCAGATACCGTGTTCTCTCCAGGCTCTCCCTCTGTGTTTGGATCCTTTCCACAGAGATTGAGGCTGGAACTGTAGGCACCCGCCATTTTGACTTTGATTAGCAGTAGACCCTTGGAGCGTTGAATTCGTCATTACCCTTGCTGCCTTCTGAGAGGTTAAATGGCAAGAAGCACTCTCCTCACAGGTCCTTACCATCCAGAGTCTGCTCTGGGTAAGCATGACCAAACTTCCGAGGAGGGCAGAGGCTGCAGGAGGTGGAGGGTGGAGGCCCAGTTGCTCCCCTGTTACCTTCTCTGACTCAGTTTCATTGCCCCTCACAATTGTCAAGTGTCAGGCGCTCAGGAGGGCTCAGACAAGGTGACTTAGCTCTTTCTCTCCCTGCTGACAGCTGCACTGGAGCCACCTTTTTCACGGTGCTGCCCCTCTCCTTTGACAGTGCCGAGTCCTTCAGCATCACAGAGCACTCATCAGCCCGGGTGACAGCATGCTCTTTCAGGGCCAACCCCAGTCACACCTGAGCGTTGTCCTGCTTCTCCATCCTTAAACATGTTGGTGTGCCTATTGTTAGACTCCCGGTGCCTGTCTCGCGAGCTTTCCGGGTTACAGTAGGAATCCTCAGAAATGAGTGGGGGTGGGGTGGTCAGGGACTTCCGCAGAGCTTCCTGCCTCTGGCCGCTGTGGAGTGAAATCTTCCCCCGAATCTGGAGTCTGTTGGGATGAAAGATGCTTTTGTGGAGGCAAGAAAACCCGGTTAACTTTTCATCTCCCTTTGGTGCCAGGACATCCGTGAAATGCTCCTGAGAAATACAGTAATGCACTCTCCTCCACACAGAGCCCCCTTCACGCCAGGCACTTGTCAGACTATGTATGGGGATTACCTCACCGTCCTCTTTGGGGTGGAAGGCAACAGCTGTTCCTTCCCAGATGCTTCACATATCCATCTGAGAGGAAGTGAGGGGGCGTTGAGGGTGATGGGATGCATTATCTAAGCTGGCCCCAGGCCAGTGTGAATTGTGGCACCAATGACTGCTGGCCCCTTACCCTTCGCTTTCCAGCTCACCAGGAAGATGCTGGCGACACTAGTTGTGAGGCCCGGGGTAAGGAGGAAGGAAAGGCTTGGCTGCGGGGGGTAGAGGGACTTCAGATGGAAACTGGAGCAGGCAGCCACATTATCCAGCTCCTTGGTGTGTTTTAGAAGAACTTGCCTTCCAAATCAGTGTTAATTGGCATGAGCTGGAGGGTACATTTGTGTAACCATTCCCAACAGGGCTCGTCTTGGGGGAGAGGAGATCCACTATGGCCCTTATTTGCCACTGGCCCATTGACTGCTTCCCCTGTAGCCAGGCCAACAAGACCTTCCGTGCCAGTCCAGCCCCACCCCGTTCTCAAGGAGGCGAGTATGCCAGACAGCAGCCCCTAAGCCGATTTTCCTAGCACCTCAGCAGCTTTAACCAAAAGACTCAAGTGTCAGGGAATTCACTGAAAAAGACCTTGGTGCTCTTCTTGTCTTAGCTCCCTCCTTCCCCTTTTACTGATGAGGACACTGTAGCCCCTCTAAGAGTGACAGAGGTGGAGCAAGGACCGGAATCACCTGATAGGAGTCATACGCCAACCCTGTTCTCCTTTGTGTTGGCACCCCTGGCTTCCTGAGTGGCTGGCTCAGCCCTTTTAATAGAGGGCATTGACAGGTCAGATAATATCCACTTGGGTGGCTGGGCCAGGCCAGACTTGGCTGCTCCAGAGGGCTCAGACGACTCTCCTTGCAGTGAGAGCTGCCTGGTTCATCACTCCGTGGTTTGCCCATGAGCTGAACTCTAGGGCCTGAGGCTGAGGGTAAAAGCTGTGGGGCAAAGTTTGTGTTTAACTAATAGACCACAAAAGCAACACATGCGTTTAGTATCTCAAAGCTCAGGAGAGCACTTTACCTAGAGTTGGGGGGGTACACGAGATGGGAGAGGCACTTTACGGGGCTTTCAAGAACCAGCAGTGCTTTATTTCCTAACCTCAGTCATATTTACACATGGATGTGAGCTTCATTACTATTTGAATTACGTACACAGTTGAATATATTCTGATTATACTTCTCAATTTAAAAAAAAAAGCTAAATTTAGATTACTTAACCCTGGCCTATTAAAATGCAGGCTCTTGGGGCCCAGCTCATTAAAATGCAGATTCTCTTTCAGGAGATCTAAATCTGGCCCAGAAATCTGCATGGTAATCTTCCCCCGGTGATTTTTGGTGTTTCTGTCACTTGAGAAGCTGCTCCAAGCTTGAACGAGAGAGATGATGTGGTACCCCTGGGTGTCGAGAGGCCAGATCCTGGGAAGGAAGAAAGCACAAAGCAACCCCAGACACACTGGCAGATAGCAACCTCTCCTTGCCCCTCAAAACTCCTTAAGTTCCCTTTATACAAAATTCTAGTATTTAACTTACATCTATGCTATTTCCATAACCTGAAAATATGGAGCCCTGTAACGCAAACGACGAGAGGCTCTGGGCTGTAATAGAGGCACTCCAAGCTGTAAATCTGAAAGGCATTGAACATCTGGATGGGACATAAGCCTTGGAAAAATTGTGCGTCTTGGTATCCATGGTGTCTGAAGCATGCACAAATAACTGCGAGGGGTGGGATATGGAAACACACTGGGCAGAACCCCTTATTAAAGGGGCGGAAAAAGTCCCTGAGAGCCTGTGCTTTTATTGCAGGCGGGTAATAAATGTTAATAAGGGCCTTCATGAGTTCTGTCATCACTTGGGTTTCCCCCAACTCTTTCTTCCATTAAGTCTTAAGTTGTGAATCGTCTTGGTGTTTGGGAGGGAATACAGTAAAGTCCATAAATACAGAAGAATCGGCCCACACACATTAGCTTTTGGATTCCAAGTTGCGCCCCAAAGCCGCCTCCCCTCCTCTGAGACTGCCCTCATGTTCACTCTGAAGCGTCCGTCTAAGCCTGGGACCTCTTTAATTGGTACTGGAAACTGACCTTAGCCAGCACATGCTGGTGTGCTATAAAAGCAATTCCAAATTGACTAATGAGCGTGCCAAAAAAGATCCATGCCACCTGTTTCTAAAGCTCGGCGAAGAGTCCGGTCGCTCTCCGTGGGGAATGAGGATGTGTGGACAGCAGGAGCGGACTGAAAGGATCCCGAGGGACTCCTCTGCTAAGTGTGTGAATGGGGGTGGGATGAGCTGCAGGGCTTACAGGAATTTCAGACTAAAACGTTCTGAAGGTCTTCCGTGGCTGGTCTTGCCCAATTCTTATGCCCCACTTTAATAGGGACAGAGGTACCTATATATTTCCGGCTCGTCACACGTTTTGGACATTTCACCAATGAAAAGTTGTTTCTGATATCGATATCGCTGTTCTAATTATAGGGAGTCGAGATTCCTGCCCAGAGGTGGTGCTCACGTTAGTTGGTGTGTTGGCACTGGAGTGGGGAAGGGAGGGAGGTGCTCTACACTCAAAGTTTCCTTCAGGCCTCCTGCTCCCAGGAAACAGAAGCTACCTCGCATAAGGGAAATGAAGAAGCTGGGCCTTCCTTAGGCAGCTGAGCCCCACAGGAACCCCTGGCCTTCCCCTGGGGGATTTGGGCATTAGCTGTCCTACTAGCCCACTTACCCCCAACGAAGCTGTTGAGGCCTGAAGGGTATTTCAGGGCACTGCTCATTCCCCAGGAGGCGGAGCTCACCTGGTGCGAGGGACCCAGGGTGGCTGCCACTCTCCCCTCCCATCTGGGGCTCCCTAATCCTCAGAGGCACCAGCTTTCTTGCCTCATCTGTGGAATCGTATGAAAGATACATTTCTGTTTCTTCTTCTACTCACACTCAACAATACTTCTGACACCAGACATGGGTTTTTTTTCCACACTAAACAATTCTCCAACACAAGCTGGGTATCCTGCGGTTCAATTCTGACACTGTCTAGCTGGAATTAGCATCAGGTCCCACAGATTAAGGGCTTACAAAACTGCCCCCTCCCGCCTCAGACACCAATTGCGAGTATCGGGTCCCCAGATTGTCCACACTTCTGTTTGAGTTGCCTGCAAACTGGGGATTCCCAGGCCCCCACTCTGCTCAGGTTTGATACTTTGCTGTATGGGTCACAGGACGAAGGGAAACACATTTACCACTTTATTAAATATATAATAGAGAGCACCATAAAGGATTCTGATGACCAACCTCATGGAGAGATGCGCAGGACAAGGTCCAGCAGGGTCCCGCGTGCAGGGACTCTGTCCCCATGGAATTACAGTGCATCACCATCCTGGCACGGGGACGTGTTCACCAACCTGGGGGCTCTCCCAGCCCCTTACTTCAGGGACTTTCATGGCAGCTTCATCACATAGGTATGATTGAGGATTAACCCTGGAGGATGGAGGGTGGGGGCTGGAAATTCCACACTTCCCATAATGGCTTGGTCCTTCTGGCGACCGGCCTCCATCCAGGAGCCCAGTAAGAGTCGCTGCATTCAAACAAAAGACACTCCTAGCACCCAGAAAATTCCAAGGCATTAGGAGCTCTGTCTCAGGAAATGAGGCCAAAGACCAAATATTACAACAAAAGATACTTCTAGCCCCTTTATTGCTTAGAAAATTATAAAGGTTTTGAAAGCGCTGGTTGGCAGCTGGGGATGAAGACCAAAATATATATTTCTTCTTTGATTACAATGTCACCTTGTAACAAGGAATGTGGAGAAGGGAACCAGGTGGCTATGTAAAAGCTCAAGGACCTTTAAGAAACAAAGTAGATTTTAAATATGTGCTATACAGTAACCATTGGCTGTGTAAGTTTTAATTAATTAAAATAAAATTTAAAATTGAGTTCTTCTATGACCCTAGCGACATTTCAAATGCTGTATGCTACGCGTGGCTACTGGCTACCACATTGGGCAGTGCAGATATAGGAACTTTTGATTGGACAATGCTGTTTTAAATGCTTGCATTAAACAAAATAAGACTTTAATGACCACCACCACCAAAAAAAAAAAAATTCAATGTAGTATAATCATGTCCTCAATACATGGATGCGAGCAGTCCGCAAACGTTCACATGCATGTGAGTCATCTAATGCGAGTTCTGACTCAGCAGGACCGGGGGGAGGCCCTAGGTTCTGCATTTCTAATACACTCACAGGTCCAGCTAGCACTGCTAGTCTACAGACCGCTCTTTCAGCAACAAGAATTTAGAGAATTAATTAAAGACACTTAGGGTGCATTTTAGGTGCTGAGCCTTGAGAAGTCAAGGCCAGTTCAACCTTGCATGATGGGTGATGAGTATCTCTTTTGTTCCTGACCAAATACCTTCACCACTGTGTGACCTCATTCAGACGCGGTGTGTCAAGTCTAAATTGCAGGCCTGTTGTAAATGTGAGGCCCAGCCCAATGGCGACTCAGCCAGAATGGTAGGCCCTGGCGACAGGGATAGTTTCATCGTCCTCTCATGTTAGGGCCCCGGAGACCAGAAGGCCCTAACTCCCTGGGGACCAAAGGGACCTACCATGACAGCTGCCTAGGACTGCTCTGCTCAGATCGGTGAACTGGATGTCCATTTTAGCCTCTCCTTCTTTTGTTGTCTTTTTTCAAATGGAAAAATGGAAAAATACAAAGTACCCATATTCTCACCACCCGCAACATACTCGTTACAATTTTTCGTGTATAGCTTCCCGTTGTACCACTTGTTACAGCCTGCAAGTTCGGTTGCTTCCAGTGACTCTTTCCTGCTCGTCTTCATGCCTTGTGTAATTCGTTCCCCTGGTATTTGGGCTGGCACTGCAACTTGCTTTAACTATAGAATGTGGCAGGGAAGACGCTGTGCCACTTCTGAGCTTAAGACTTAAAGAAGCCTAGCACTTTCTCTTTTTTAATTGTTGGAAGCTCTTGGCTCTAGGCTACTCTGCTGGAGCCATCATGTAGGGTGACTGCGTGGAAAGACACGTGGAGAAGGATTGGGAGGCCCAGACTGTACGGGGAAATAGAAGCATGGCCTCAGCTTCCAGGCGAGCAGAGCTACGCAGGTGATCACCAGCAAGTTCAGCCTAATAGCTGTCCACAGAGCCCAGCCAAGATGGAAGAATCAGGAGCAAATAAAACGGTGCTTGTTTTCAGCCAGAACGTTTGGGGTGGTTCCCTAAGCAGCAGCTGATGACCACAACATAAGTGACACAGGACACAAGTAATACCCAGCCCCTCCCTTTTAGTGTCCCTCCTTCCCTGTGCTTCCCGTGTCTCAGACACCAAGTGCCCTTAGGCAGGGGGAGGCAAGAATAAACTAATGCATAGGAGAAAGGGGGTAGTATGTATTTATTTACTAACTAACGTATATCTCAGCTCCAAAAAGTGCATGAGGTGTGGTTTACCAAAAATATATATAATGTAAGTTTTTCTGGAAAGTTGAAAGGATGAAGGGGAAGGGAAAAAGCTAGGCTGTAAGGGGCAGGGCAATCCAGGTGGAGGGAACAGCAGGAGCCACGGCCCAGAGGTGAGAACTCTGGCATCCTGCTACAGCAAGAGCACGTGGCCACTTTACATCAACTTCCAGCAGCATCCCCAGGTGTGGAGGCAGACCCGCTTCTGGCCACGCGTGGGCCAGGCGGGGGTGCTGCACTGGGGGAGGCTTCTGCCCTCCTGCTCCTGCTTTCACCTCCTGTCCCGGGAAGAGGACTTTGTTCCCGGAGTGGGGGGAGGCAGCCTCGGACTCTGGGTTGGACAGGGTCCTCACCCCCACGCCTGCTGCCCTGGCCTCCAGCTCTGTGGGTTTGGGCCTGGCTGGGGGGTTCTGTGATTCTGTTCCCCACCTTTAATCCCTGGCAGCTGCCATCCTCCCCAGGAGAGACAGTTGTGTCAGAGGGCAGGGAAATAGTTATTTTGAGTTGGGCACTGGCTTCTGATCAGGCGACAGGGATGGCCACATTGGGGCCTGGCAGGGGTGTGGGTGAGTAGGAACAGAGCTGGGCGTGATTGGGAGGGCAGCCCACATGATTAATTACAGGGGACGTTGGGGGGTAGGACGTGGTCCTCACCGAGATGGGGGCTGTAGAGGACAATGATGGGCTAAGGAGGAAACAGGCTCGGGGGGGGGGGTGCATAAAATGGAGCAGGTGCCCTGAGCGTAGTCTGGATTGGCTGGAGGGGGTGGGGAAGGTTGACACAGCCTCCCCAAATTGGCCGCTGGTAGTACTCAGGAGGAAAAGGAGGCCCCTGTGCCCGTGACGGGTTTCGGAAGGGCGGAGTCTCTTACTTGAATGAGTTGCCTGAATGAAGGGACTGGACTGGTGGGGCCGCCTGTGGTCACGGTCCCCCTCTTCCAGGCACCTCCTTCCCAGGAGAAAGCAAGTTTGGTGGGGACCTAACCTTCTGGTGGCGTCTGTCCTTCCTGCCAGTGGGGTTACTATAGGGCAATGAGATGAATGGATGTGCCCACTCGGCCTGGCAAAACCAAGAGGCCAGCAGCTCAGCCCTACCTTCAGGGCTTACCTGCCCCTGCTGCTGAGCAGCCGGTGACCTCAGGGTGCAAAGCTGACCTCACAGCACCTTCCCATTGCACATAAATGGGGATGACGATAGCGACAGTACCTCATGGTTGTGGTAGGGATTCACAGAATGAGTGAAAGGAGGACCCAGCACTCAGTAAGCGTTGTCATGGTGACAGGGGCTGTCCCCAGTTCATCATCCTCATGGGTGTCTTTCCTCTTGGACAACAGGAAAGCCATGGTTGGCTTTCCTCTTGAGCCTGCATATAGGGCTCCAGGCGGGGTTTTGTGGGGAGGAGAGGAGAAACAAAGGGATCTTCACCAGGTTGGAATTTGGAGGTTCCCAGAAATTTGAGGAAAAGGGAGGAGCCCACTGGGCTGTGTGGCCCAAGAGTTCAGGGCCCATGTCTTTTTCTTCCCTGCTGTACCACCAGCGCCTGGGATAGTGCCCAGCACAGGTCTGGTACTCAAAGCAGATGTTTTGAATGAATGAATGAATGAATGAATGAATGAATGAATGAATGAATGAACGAACAGATGGATTTTGAAGTCAATCACTAGATGCCTGGCGTGTGGATCTGCCCTGGGCCCCTGGCTTAAGACAAATGGATGATGAATTATTGGGCTGGTTCATGACCCAGGACATGGCCATCAGATCCCTCTGTCTGGAATTTAAACAGGGACATAGAGAGAAGGGGTTGGTAGCAGCAGGGGCTCAGGAAGCAGAAGTGAGAAATGGGCCCCCGAGAGAAGGAGTGGGCCCTTCCAAGAAGGGGCAACCATGGAGGAGAGAGTGGCACCTCCTCCCTCTCCCAGGTGTCCCTCCATCTCAGCAGCTACCTTGAGTGGCCAGAGGAGGGAAGTGAGAGAGGGACGAGGGGCGTGCTCCCCGTGACCTGCCCCCTCCTAGAGACCCTCCACCACAGGGAGTCCTTCCCCTTCATTCCCAGGCCCTCTCACTGAGCAAACATCAAGCCCCTGCTGTGTACCAGTCATGACTGTGGGAGCCCTATACAGAGTAGCTTCAGTGGTGGATAGGCCAGAGATTAGCCCGTAACCCTGGCTTCATGGGGCAGGAGAAGAGAGAACTTCTTGGAGGAAGCTACTTCTACTGTCTGTGCTGAGAGCTGAGGGATAGGTACAGGTTGGACAAGGAACAGAAAGGGGAAATGACTTTCCAGGAAGAAGGAACAGCAGGTGCAAAGACCTGGAGGCTGGAGAGAGTCTGGCCAGTGGGGGGAACTGCAGGAAGTTCCTTGTGGCTGGAGCGTGGGGTGGCATTGGGGGAGAGGAGGCTGTGGATGGGGTCTCCACTCCGGGGTCAGAGCCTGCCTGTGCGGAAGGATCCAGTCTGCACTTGAGTGACCTACGCTCAGCTCTGCCCCTGGCTGGCTCTGTGACCGCAGGCCACTCATGGCTCCTCCCTGGGACGATTTCCCCGTCTGCACAGTGAAGGGCTAGCTCCTTATTCTGGAAGGCCCTGTCCTTGGGTCAGAGGGGCCCAGAGGGGCACTGTGGGCTGGTGGGGAATGGGGGATGAAGGCAGACCGGTGGGGAGGGGGCAGGCAGTCCAAGTTTGCTCTTTACAAGGAAACTCCTTTGCCACGGACTAGTATGGCCCAGCAAGCACTGCGAGCATGTCACCAGGTCTTAGACCAGGCTCAGGAGACACGGATCCCACCTGGCTCCTGGCCTGGGTAGCTTTGTTCTTCCCCCAGGGAGACCCTCTCCACCCTCCCATTCACAGAGGCGTCCCAGCCCCGGCCTCCACCCCTGCCAGGCCCAGGCTGCCTGGCTGCTCAGTGACAGCCGACTCACAGCTCTGGCACCCCTGGCTCAGCTTCTTCCTCCCTCTGAGGCCCGACCTGAGCCTTTCTCTGGTGTCCTTCCAGCCCCTAGCTTCCTGCCGGCTTCAGGCCTTTGCAGAGAGGTGGGGGTCACTTTTACACTCTGGAGCCTTTCCCCCCCACCCCGCACATTCTCACCCCACAGCAGGTGTTACAGCCCCACTTTGGTGGAGGGGAAGGGGGGACACTAAGATTCCAGAGGGAGCAGGAGCCCTGCCCGACTTTGCACAGCTCAGCTCTGCAGTGTCAGACTCGCAGGGGTGAGGTGTAGAGGAATGATGGAGCTGCTCTCCCCACGGACCTGGCACTGGGCCCCATCAAACTGCAAGGGAGGGATTGGGCCACCTGAAGCTCAGCGCTACCTCCAAAGGGCACCTTAAGAGCATTCCCTCAGGGCTGAGTCCTCTCCTGGGCAGGGGCCTGGTGTGTGGCTGGCTGTCACAGGGAGGTCGGGAACACACTGGTTAAAGGCCTGGCTTTTGGGGTCAGACGCCTTGAATCTGAATCCCAATTCAACCTCTTTCTCACAGCGTAGCTTGAGACCCCTCAGTTCCCAGATGGAGAACACTGTGCCTCCCTGTCAGGGTAGCAGAAAGGGGAAATGCAATGATCTGTTTTCTTCGTCCATTCAAAGTAGTGCTCATTGTGCACTGGGACATAAAATAAATGAAATAAATGGATGTAAGTTCTCTCATCAAACATACATTCTAGCTGGGGAGACCGACAATAGAACGTTGACATAACAAATTACACAATAGACTGGAAGGTGAGAAGGTGGGATAAGGGAAAGCAGAGCGGGCGAGGGAGGTAGGGAGCAGTCCGAGTGGGCTCCTTTGAGAAAGTGATGAGCAGTGCAGACTCTTGGGGAAAAGCGTTCTAGGTGGAAGGAACAGCATTGCAAAGTGCCGCGGTGGGCTGTGCCAAGTGATTCAAGAAACAGTGAAAGCGATAGGTGAGGGGAAAGCAGGTGAGAGTACGGTCAGCGAGGTGGGGGGACTGCCCCTCTGTGACCAATCCCACAGGAAGTTGCTCCTTGGCAGCCGTGAAAGGTCAGGGTCTGTGGACACAGGACGCGGCCGCTCTAGCTCCACTTCCGCACCCTGCTATTTGAGTGTGTCCTTTCTCCTTTCCTGCCATCACATGGCCTCTTCCTTAGGTCCTAGGGCCCAGAGGCCTCCCCAACTGTGACCTGTGACACCCCCCCCCACGCCCTGGACAGAGCCTCCTGCCACTGCCTCCTACTTGGGGAGGGCTCTGTGTCTGCTCTGGCCAGGCTGGGAGCACCACAAAGGCTCCTTTCACCAGAAGGCATTGTAGGGGGATGGGGAGGGGATGTGGTGCCCTCCTGCCTGTGGGCATAAAGACCCCCTTTCTCTTCTGCTGCACCAGCCCTCTTGACTGGCGGGTGGAGCAGTGGGATGCAGGGAGATTCTTGTCCTGCATGAGCAGACAGGGTGGTGATTTACAGTCTGACAATGGTGGTTTTACAGCCAGACAATGGTGGTGATTTACAGTCTGCTGGGCTGCCGGGCCATCTGCCGGGGTGGCACTGGCCAGCAAGGAGCGACTAGGCGCAGGGAACCCCATGAGCAAAGACAATGCTGGGTCTGGGGGTGCTTGCCTAGGATCCCACAGTGGGAGTCCCGACTCACCTGTAAAGTGAAGGAGTTGGGCTGGTAATTTCAGAGACAGAACCTCCCACCCCTCCCCGGCCCAGAATAGGGATGAGCCTGCAGTGGAGATGTGGCTGTAGTGGGCGAAGGTGCCTGGCGAGGTTGTGGGGGAGCAGCAAGTTCTGCACCGGAGAAGGGACCTCATCAGGAAAGCAGTGGGCGCTCACCAGGGGTCTGATGTGAAGGAGGAGACTACAGGGGGAGACAGAAGCCAGGAGATGGGTCAAAGCACAGGGGAGACAAGAGTAGAGCCAGTGGGCATTGGGGAGGGAGGCTGAGGAGGTAGGTGTTTCTGCCCCTGATGAGGCCCAAAATTTAAGTAAGTGGTACCAACTCAGGACAGTGCCTTGGGTTCCGGCCTGGGCAACAGAAGAGCTGGGGGAGCCACCAGTGGGGCTGGGATCCTATGGGGGGAGGAAGGAGGCTGGCTGAGGACTTGTGGAACAACATGGCGACATGCGCGCAGGACAGCTGAAAGGTGGTGGGTAGTGCTGGGGAGTGGGGGGAGAGAGACGGCGGGGGAGGAGAGGATGGAGAGACAGAAAAAGAGAGAGAGAAGGGATCCTTCCTGAAGGAGAAAGCCAAGGAAAGTGAAAGTGAGTTGCTCACACGTAGAGAGAGAGAGGGGAGACAATGAGAGGGAACAAGAGTTAAATCGATTCAGAGGAAGAGAGAGGGAGAGCGCAGGAGAAAGCACAGGGAGGAGGCAGGAGGGGGAGAGGGAGAAAGAGAAGACGAGAAAGAGCTGGGCCAGAGCTGCAGGGAGTAAAAAGCAGAGAGAAAAGCCAGAGGACTTCTGTGTTGTCCTTGCTAGCCTTGACCTCCCCCTGCGCTTGGCCCCCGGCCCTGCTCCCCCAGCCCCCGGCCTCGATGGCCCGGGGACGGAGGCAGGGCAAAGTGGATGCTAGTCTGTTCTCCAGCTCATAGAGGAGGAAATGAGGTGATCCAGGTGGACATAAGCATCGATTTCTGGATTAAGCAGGAGAGCAGGCCCACGGGGAAGTGGCCTTTGTCACTTGACACCTGGCCTTCCTGAGGTGGGACTGGCGGCGTGAACCCTTGTAGGGCGTGGACTGTACCATGTTACTCTAGATTGACAGAATCCAATGTGGAAGAAGATGGTTTTCAGACCACCTGCCTCAGTTTCTCTCCATGAGGCAGAGTTGTGGTTAAGGGCAGGGGTTCAAAGGTGGGGTGGGGCGGGGGCTCTGGAGCTGAACTGAAGCCGGGCTGGTGAAGTCGCAGCGTGTTCACATCCAGCTGGACCTGGGAAACTTCTCCTCTCCAGTCCCAGCCTCTGTTCCAGGAAAGGACAGCTGGGGAAGAGGGGTGGAGGGCAGGAGTCCACTGAGTGTTTCCAGGGAAAAACTGATCCTCCGTGGAACACATACAGGCAGCGGGCGCCACCTCCTCCCCTTCCCCCCCCCTTCGCCCCTTCACTCCCATCCTACCCGCCTCCTCCCGCCACCGCCTCCATTCCTTCCTCCCTCACTTTCTGGCAGAAGGAGCCCAGCAGCTGCAAAATCCATGCTCTTCTCCCAACTCCCACCCTTAACACTGCTGAGCCCACGGTGGCCCTGCAGTGGGGGCAGGGTGTGTGTGTGTGTGTGTGTGTGTGTGTGTGTGTGTGTGTGTTTGCGTGCTGCCTGGCCATCATCAACTGTAGTTATGGGGTGGGAGAGGCAGGGTGTATCAATGAGGAAGGAAGCAACCACCTGGGGCCTCAGTTTGGTCATCTGAAATATGGGCGTGACCCTTGACCTGTTTCCCTAAATACAGCTGATGTGAGGGTCATAGAAGCCATGGTGGGAAGGGCAGGAACCTGTCCCTGAGCCTCCTGGATGCCAACCCTCATAGCAACCAACAAGGCAGGTACAGTGACTGTCCCCACCTCCCAGTGAGGAGCCTGCACCTCGGAGATGTCAATGGCCCACAGCTGGCAAGTGGTTGACCTGAGACTGGAACCCAGATTTGACTGACTACAGGGTTACTGACAAGGTCCCGAGGGATGGGGAGGAGGCGGTCACTTCTTCCTCCCTCTGAGGCGCAGGCTGCGTGCCCGCCACCTGGGGAGTTGCCTGTGCCCTGCCTGTAGGACCTGAGGCCCTTCCTGACTTAGGGACTTTCTTCAGGTTGTTCTAGGCCATGGGCTGTTTTTCTCTCTTCCTTCCTTCAAGCACTAACGCGTTTCTAGAGGGGCTAGCCGGGTCCCTGGTATGACTTCTGTGGGTGGATGCCCAACAGGGAGAGGAGTGGGAGGTCGATAGGGCTGGGGAGAGGTCCAGAACCCCCTTTGCTTGACACACAGCCAGGCTGACACACCTGACCAAGACGCGGGAAGGTGGGACCTTCCAGAAGGAGGTGAAGCCCAGGGGCATAGACTCCAGGCCTGCTGGGAAGGCACTGTGGCAGGGCGTGATGCCCACATACCTGGGCTCAGGTCGAGAAGTCAGCCACGACCAGAACTGAAGCTGCTGCCCTGGGCTCAGCTGCCTGTCAGATGCTAAGTGCTCTTCGGTGCCCGGCTCTGAGCTCCGCTGTGCCTCAGATACCGTACCTGCCCTGGGCAGCTTACACTAGGTGGGGCCCTGGACACTCCCTGCCACAGGTGCTGTCCACATCTGCCCAGATCCCCAGGCTGGTGTCCCCTTCCCTCAGCTACTCTCGGTTCACCCCCTTCCAAAGGCTGCCGTTGACTGATGGGCGTCACATTACCTGGACACACGGGGGAGGTTCTGAGCAGTGACTGAATGACGTGCATGTATAGCAGCTCTGTCCCTTTGTTTCCAGAGTCCATAAATTCTTTGGTACAATTCACAGTCCGGAGCTCCCCAGGGGATCAGGTTGAGGCAAGGTTTCTCCTGATTCCACATCTGACTCAGTTCGTCCTCTGCCCTGCTTTGCTCTCCTCACTTTCAGAGGGATTGAGGCTCTCAGCCACTTGCACAAAAATTGTGTCTCCAGCTCTGCTTCTAGGGAACTTGACCTGAGACACCCACAAACTTGACCTGGTGGCCTCTCCTGTAGAACGGTATCAGGGCTGGATGGCGGGGTACGGTCCAGTCTTGGGGGCACAGGAAAGTCTCCCAGAAGGGACATTTGAACTAGGGCCTTGAGTAAGAATGGTGGAGCTGAACAGTGTCTGCTCCATTTGAGACATCTTGCCTGATTTAACTGCTGAGGAGGAGGGACAGAAATAAGAGGCCAGAAGTCAACCGGAGCCAAGGTTCTGAGACAGGGAACGGCGAGGCCTATTTCGAAGAGAGCATGAACCTGCAGCTCGAGGGGACGGCAGGCAAAGCAGGAGGAGACGAAGCAAGAAGGAAAGTTGGGGCCAGAACTGTCACCATGCTGCAAGCTCGTGTCACTCACCATCACACAGCGGCCACGGTAGATGGACTGTCATACTTTTTCTTGCTCAGCCCAGATCGAGCCTTCGGATCTTCACCCTGCGCCTGGCAGACTCTCTGAATCTATTGAATTAGCATGTGAGGTGACATCCATCTACTGTCCCTGCCTTAAGGCAAGCCCAGGCTGGGCCTGTGATGTGCTGTGTGGGCTGAGTCCAGAGGCCTGCAGAGGATGGCCCAAGTACAGTAGGGGCCTCCCATGGCAGCAGCCATTGTGGCCCATAAATAGGTTAGGCGGTCAGGAAACAGGAAATCCTGACAACACAATGAAGCCTGAGGCGCAGGGGTTTCCTCCAGGCTGGAGGGCTGGACCAAGGATGTTTCTTGGGCCAAAAGCCTTGCTGAATCAAGACTCCCTGACTGCTGGCCCCACATGCCTAGCTCTTCCCACAATCCTCAGGGGCCTCAGCGCCTAGCCTCACCCGACCCGGCCCAGTCAGGGCAACTCAGGACAGGCCAAGACAGGCCAAGACAGGCCAAGGCAGGCAGAGGAACCCTGAGGAGAGAGTGATTACAGGCTCAGCTCCCAGCTGAGAGGGAGGCGATGGGGGTGGAAGGGTGCTGTTGGGGCAGCCAGACCAGGGACCAGGTTAGACACGCCCCAGCAGGATCTGGGGTATTTCCGCCAGACCCTCTGATCCCAGGAACCCCAGGAACCTGCACACCTCTGTCTGCATCGGGGCCCTGTCCCTGCCCTGGGCTCTCCAAGGGCATAGCAAGCACCAGGCTGACCCTCTCTGGACCCTAACAATGGAGAAATAATATGGTTCCTCATTAAAGAACCAGGCAGCCTGTAAAACCACATCCCAGAAGAATTTTATTAAGAAAAGCAAGGCACAGAACACGATGTCCTGTAGGATCCCAAGTTTTTGAAAATACACACGTGAGAATCTGTGTGACTGTGTGTGTGGACGCCCACACTTGTTCGCAGAAAACACAGGAAGAAGGGCCAACGAAATGTCAAAGTGGTAGGTTTTAGGGGATTTTATTTTCTTCTTTATTCTTTTCTGTACATTCTGTTTTGTACAGTGAATTTTGTAATCATACAAACCCCGACCCAAAGCCTGCAGTGCCTGTTTCCTTTGAAGTACAATGTGTACAGAGCTCTTAAAGTGGGGAAATGCGGATCATCTAATGCTGAGGGGAAAACAGGATACAACCTTGTATACATCACATGTAGGGGACGAGATTCTCAGGGCAGGAAGGGGGCAGGAAGGAAGCACACGGGGTGTCAGGGCTGACGGCTTTGGCACAGCCACCGGCACAGCCCCGTCCACCTCCAGTGTACGAGGATCCCACACTCTTGTGCACACTGGGTATCACAAGTCTCGAACATTTTTGGCAATCCGGTGAGTGGAAGTTAGAGTCTCGTAATTTGATGGAATGGGTTGAAGTTAGAGTCTTGTAATTTGCACATCCGTGATCACGGAGCCTCTCCCCGCCCCAATTTATTTTGTTATGAAAAATTTCAACATACAGAAAAGAATTGTACAATAGCACCCATTTGCCCACCATCTATGTTCTGCAATTAACGTTTCACTAGCCCGTGGCTAACGTGAGATGAGCCACTGGGGTGCACGTTTCCCTGAACCAGTTTCAACCCTTTCAGTCTCTTATTCACTCAAGAAGACACACTGGGCAGGCACAATTCTAGGGTGTAGCAGGGGCGGTCGGCCCCCTGGTCTTGACTGGCTTAGGCATGCTGGCCCAACTGCCAGAGGCCAGCTCCTGTGTTTCTTTACCTGAGGAATTGCTGTAGCTGCAGGAGAGGTGAGGTCCAGACAAACAGCAAGACCGAGGTGCCAGAGAATTAACACTCCCCCCACCCCCTCAGCAGCCCTCAACCAGTTGTTGATGGGAGTTGGTGTTTGGTGTTTGGTATCCCCAGCTCCTTCACTCTGAGGCGGGATATCTCTGATGTGTGTTCTCTATCAGCCCCCAGAGTCCTTGAGGGGGATTAAGCTCAGGTTACCTGCAGTGGTAAACCAGCTTGATAACATACTCTTTATTTTCTGTCTTCCCTTATCACTTTTCCAGGCCTGTACTCTGTTCCTGGGTCACCAGCAATAGTACTTTCCCTGGAATCCTTGTCTCAGGGTTGGCTTCTGGGGGAACCCAAACTGAGACGCAGGCGTACCCTTGCAGCTGCTTCCACTGGTTTTGAAAAGCAAATCATTGGCAAACTCGTGGTGAGAAACGATACAAATGTGTGTGATGTGGAGCCCAAGGGAGTTCCAAGCCTGGGGAGCGACTGTTTTGAGAAAAGTACTTTTGGCTGCCTCTGTGGAGAGCCGTACAGAGGAGAGGCGACTTGGGAGGGGAGTCTCATAAGAGGCCTGAAACAGGGCTCTGTGTGGGAGTGGCTGCTATGGCCCTGGAGGAAGGGTGGAGGGACCTCACTTTCCACGCAGAGGACCAGGGACACTAGAAGGGCGCATTACAAGATGGAAGCATTTGATCACATGCTGGCATGGTGCGCGTGTGGGGAAATGGGCACTCTGACACACTGTTGGCGCTGCTAAGAATTGAGGCAACCTCTGTGGGAGACATTTGGTGAATTTAAAAATGCGCATGTCCTTTGATTCAGGAATTTCACTTCTAGAAATATATCCCACAGACATGTATATTTGCATATGTATGTTAGGATTTAACATAGCGCCCAAATATATGACAATCTTCTGTTTCCAAAAGAGATCAAAAACAAAAGCAAGATCACATCTAGGATGTGACACTGTCACGGTAGGATGGCTACTATGAAAACCCAGAAAACAAGTGTTGGCAAGGACGTGGAGAAGGCGGAACCCTTGTGCACTGTTGATGGGAACGTAAAAGAGTGCTGCTGTGAAAGCAGTGTGGTGGTTCCTCAAAAAGTTAAAAATAGAATTTCCACACAGGATCCAGCAATTCCACTTCAGGGTATGCAAAAAGGACTGAACGCAGGGTCTCAAAGAGATATTTGTGCACCAATGTTTATAGCAGCATTATTCATAATAGCTAAAAGGCAGAAGCAACCCAAGTGCCCATTGATGGATGAGTGGATAAGCAAAATGTGGTATATCCATACAATGGAACGTTATTCAGCCTTTAAAAAGAAGGGAATTTTGACACTTGCTACACTATGGTTGAAGGACAGGAAGCTAAAGTGAAATAAGCTAGTCGCAACATGACAAATACTGTAGGAGTCCACTTATATAAGGTAGCTAGAAATAGTTAAAGTCATAGACAGAAAAGTAGAATGAATGGTGGTTGCCAGCGGCTAGGGAGAGGAGGAAATGGAGAGTTATGGTTTAAAGGGGACAGAATTCAGTTTTACAAGATGAAGAGTTCTGGAGATGGATGGTGGTGATGGTTGCACAATAGTGTGAATGTACTTCATGCCACTGAGCTGCACACTTGAAAATGGTTAAGATGGTAAGATTTATGTTACGTGTATTTTACTACAGTTTAAACCAATAATCAAAAACGAAAACAAACCAACAACATATTCATGGGCCAGCTCAGATCTATAACTTTTAGATTGAATATCAAATACTTAAAATATTTAATGTATTAATTTAGCTACACATATATATTTTAAAATCATGTATTAAATAAAACAATACATCACTTCAGAGATAGCTTGTGTCCACTCTTTCATATTCCATTAAATAATTATGTTCTACTTTTTGCATTAAACTTCTGCCCACTCATCTCTGTCCTCTGTTTGTCACTGTCACTGTGATCACCCTCTGAGTGTCTCCCTCAGCTTTCCAGTGTTACTGCCATCTAAGTGTTTGCAACAGGCACCTAAGATGCTGTCCCCCAAATTTAACCCAGGTCCCAATTAGCCATTTTCAAAATATTAGTTTCTCCAGGTATATTTTATCTCTTCATATGCATACAGAAAAACACACAAATATTTTGATGAATTTCACAAACAGAACCCATCCATGTAGATCAAGAAACAATACGCCCAACCCACCAGAATCCCCCTCACACCCCATCTGGCCAATCTCCCCCACCCCAAGGGGAACCACTCTCTTGACTTCTGTGACCAGAGGTTTGGTTTGGCCTGGGTTTTTTTCCCCCTCTTGACTTCATTTCTTTATTTGCAATATAGGGATCTTTTCTTTTTTAAAAAAACGTTATTTATTGGTGTAGCATACATACTTTTAAAGTTGCCATTTAAAGCATTTTTAGGAATAAATTTAGTGGCGTTAATTACATTCACAATGTTGTGTAACCAATGCCATGACCTATTTCCAGAGCTTTTTCATCACTCCAAACAGACCCTTTAAATCAAGAACTCCTTATTCCCCATCATCTCAGCCCCTGATAATCTCTAATCTACTTTCTATCTCTATAGTTTCATCTTCTAGACATTTCGTATAAATGGAATCATACAATATTTGTCCTTTTGTGTCTGCTTCCTTTCACTTAGCATAATGTTTTCAAGGCTCATCATGTTGTAACACGAGTCAGAACTTCATTCCTTTTATGGCTGAATAATAGTCCATAAAAGGATACGTGTTCGGACATACCGCATTTTGTTCATTTGCTCATCTGTTCATCAGTCGTACGACTTTTTGGCTAGCTTGGCCTGCTGTTGAATTTTATACAAATGGAATCATATAGCCAGCACTCCTTTATGTCTAGCTTCCTTTGCTCGTGTTTTTGAGAGTCTTCCTCGCCATTACCTCTACTCAGAGTTGTTCAAGTTCAGTGCTCTATATATTTGTATGCATATTCCACAATTATCCACAGTGCTATGGGTGGATACCTGGTTTGCTTACAATCTTTGGCTGTTACAAATAGTACGTCAAGATCCTGACATCAATTCTGCTGTGTGTTTTCTCCAACACCACTAAGAATGAACTCAATTCTGACATTGTCTACCTGGAGATAGTATTAGATTCCCACAGGTTAAGGGCTCAGTCCTACAAGACTACCAGTCAGACACCTATCAAAAGTCCAGGTTGTCACCTGTGCTTTTCTGCCCAAGCAGCTCTAGATAGAAGGTTCCAGCAACCACCTCCTTGGTGTTGATTAATTTGCTAGAGCAGCACACTTGATATTGTCTTCCCTGCTGGCTCAGGAAGTTGCACGTGTTTTCTTATGTTTATTGGTCATTAGGATGTGCTTTTTTAGTGAAGTGCTGACCATGTCTTTTATCCATTTTTCTTTTGGATCATCTGCTTTTTATTTCTTGTTGTTTTGTAGGAGTTCTTTATATATTTTGGATATAAGTCTTTTGTTGGACACCCACATTGCAAGCAATCAGCTTCTCCCACTCTGCAGCTTCTTTTTCGTTCTCTTAATGATATCTGGTGAATGGACATTCTTAATTTGAAAACAGTGCTTTCTAAAGTAATCTTTAAAAAGTTTGTTTACAGTGTTATTTAACACTTGCAACTGTGAAGTCATATCCCCAGGAAAAACTACTAAATGTGTGTTAAATATCTGCCTCCTTTCCCCCCCAACCAATTCTGTTGGGTGTCCGCCACAAACCTCCCAAATTAGAATTCACTGAGGTCATTTCAGGCTATTGTGTCTTCCGTAAATAGTACTTCCTTGTTTAAAATAAGGAATCAGAAAGCATCAGGTAACATTAGAGCCTTTATCAGAACTTGTGTATAAGGGGACTCCTCTTTTGAGGGATTTTTTTGGAGGGAAAAATAAATCGTCTAATATTCAGGCATAACCAGTCTGTATAAAGGTATGCTCTGTGTTACTGTTGTAATAGAAAAATATTGGGCATACTCACGTGTCCTAATTGTGAATATTCATTCAATGGAATACTAAAGAGCCATTCAACAAAGAGGAGATGGGTTTATGCCTAAGAATACAGACTTATATTCCTCATTGAGGGGAAAAACCCGGCAGTGAAACAGCATGTGTGATAAAGCTCAGGGACCCACCTCTTCTTGCGCACACACTGTCTGCTTGGAGGGAATTGCACCAGTGGTTGCTAGGGGGCTGGGGGTGCAGGGGTGGGAAGGAGAGTTACATTCTTTTGCAAATCATCTGGGGCGCGTAAAATATGCAAAATATTTTTTGACCCTTGTGCATGTATTATTTATTCCAAAAAACTAATTCAATTTTTGAAAAATACAAAATATAGCAATTTGAAAGGGAACAACCTTTTCCATCCTAAGAAATGTATGCAGTTATTTTTGCCTGAGCCCTAAGTGGTTTCCTTCAAAGCCATTTCTGCCCCACTGCCACCTACTATGTGGGTAAGGACCAAGGGGAGGGCTAAACACAGGGGTGTCTCCTTTGGGGGTCTATTCGCAGCCACGTGGGCCCCACGCGTGGCACACTCAGGGCTGACTTTTCCATGAGACATAGTGGGGCCAGTGCCTAGGGTCCATAGTAGTTTTAGGAGCTCATGGAAATGTTGGAATTCATTTAAAGACAGTAGAAAAAGTGAGTACAACCCAACCTGGATTATATTTGTCTTTATACCAACACAGTCATAAAATATAATTATATATTATATAATACATATTAAATATTGTGTAGATTATATATAATTATATTGTATATTCATATTATATTAATTTTATTTTATGTTTATTTATTATACATTCTATAATTGTGTATTATCTAATATGTATTATACTAGATATTATATATTATTTTATTTTATTTTATATATATTTTTCTGCAATGAAAGTGTTCATAAAGGTGCAAAAGCGCCTAGAAAGTCACAAAATAGCCCTGGGCAAACTTTCTGTGATGGGTCCCATAGTAAATATATTAGACTGCGGGCCAGATGGTCTCTGTTGTGACGGAACTCTGCCCTGTAGCAGAAAGCAGCCATAGACGTGCACAAATGGATGACAGTAGCTGTGCTCACAAACTTGGTTTACAAAAACGTGCAGTAGGCAGGGTTTGGTGGGGGGCCAGCCCTCTGCAGTTGGTGCTGGTAAGTCTCAGTGTTAGCTGAGTGAATGAATGTTAGCTGAGTGAATGAATGACTGGAGGGGAGGGTGGCTGCTAGGCTCGATCCCTGTCTGGTGGTTCAGGTTGGGTGGGTGGGTGGGTGGGGTGGACGTTGGGCTGGGGATCAGTTTTCACACTACCCCATCCTCTTGTTACGTGACCTTGGGCAAGCTGCCATCGCTTGCTGGGCCTCAGCCCTCGTCTGTAAGGTGGAGGCTATACCTCCCATTTGCTGGACTATGTTGAAAGAATGAAATATTAACAGAGGATATGGAAGTGCCTGGAATAGGAAAAGGAGATTCCCACTGGGCAGCTCAGGGCAGGAACGGCCAGCTTCCTGGAGGCCTGGCAGCCCAGGGAATGTCACTTTGGCAGAGGAAAGAAGGGGGTTGGGGCAGCCAACAGTGTGACCCGAAACACAAACAATCCCAAAGAGAGGCCGAAACTCTCAGCTTGGTGAAAACACGCTTGTCAGGTTTTTGTCCTGCCTCTGAGCTGGACAGGGGAAGGTGCCTCAGGCTGGTCTCAGTTGGCAGTGGCTGTTAGTGGCTGGCAGGGCCTGGGCCCCTCACGTGCTTCTGGGCATGCGTCCAGCCAGAGGTGGCCCTGGTGCCCCAGTGTGTGATTGTCGATCAGCCAGGACACTCGCTCCAGAACCTGAGGTTGCAACTCGGGAGCAGCCCCCCAGCTCCATGGAGGGAGCCCCATACCCCCATCTCTCCTCAGGGCTGCCCAATAACCTGGTCAGACAAGCTGTCACGCGACCTGGAAGGGCACTTTGGAAGCATGTATTAAAATAGACAACACACATTTCCAGGGATCTAGGAATTTCACCTTCTCTCCAGCTGGATCAGTCAGAGCCCTGGCAGGACACAGAATTCACTCCAGACAGGCCAGACAAAGTGTAGAGTTTTAGTGACTTCCAGAGGTGTGGTCAGGGTCACTGGACAATACAAGGGAGGTCGAGGTCCCAGACTATCCCAGTGGGGTGCCATTGCCGCCCTGGGCCTAGAGGGCAAGGGGAGGGAGAGCATTCCTTGAGTCCAGTGAGGGCTGCAGTGTGCAGGCCTAGGCAAGGGTCTGGGGTCTGCCTGCGGGGAGCTGTACGGCCATGGCCAGACACTCTGAACTCAAGCGGGGATAGGGCTGGAAAATGACCCCAACCCCTCCCTTCTCCACCCTCCAGTCTCCTACAAGCAGCTCCTATTGGTGGAACCTAACTGAAGCCCGAGGGAAAGAGGAATACAGTCCGTAAGGGCCAGGCCCCCAAGGCAGGTGGAGTGGAGCAGACATGGAACTAGAGGGGCAAATGGAGAAAAGCTTAGAGAAATACTCGCGAGAATGCACGAGGAGGCGTGTATGGGAAGAGTAATTGCACCACTGTCTGTAATGGAAACATGTTAGGGGGATTCTTTTAGTGGAGGGAACTGTTTTAAAAGCGATTACACCCAGGCTGTGTACATCAGGTCAGGCAACATCAAGCTGCAGAAACAACTTAACTCTGAAATTTCCATGATTTAACACATGGTTTTCTGTGTTCTGTGCAGGCTGGGGTCGGGGGAAAGGCACATCCTTGGCTCTACAGAGTCACTGAGGGACTCAGGCCCCACCTTTTCAACAAGAGGCTTCAGGAATCAAGCTTCCAGGGGGAGGAGAGAAAGAGGGTTGAAGCCCTTCTTTTACTGCCTCTCACTGAAAGTGATACTTGTCACTTCTACTGACAGCCCACTGGCTTCCTCCTAACTACCTAGGAAGTGGGCTGCCTCCCTATACCCTCAGGGTGGAGAGGAAAACTTGCTACCCTTATTTCTAGTAATCTTTACTACACAAAATTGGTAGCATTACAAAGAATGAGGCTGATCTTTAGGTACTGACATGGAAAAATGTCCAAGACATAATAATGGGTGAAAAAACAAGCTGCAGAACACTGCACCCATTACGACAACATTTATGTTAAGCAGACAAACCACTCACAAAACAAATACTGTCTCCATGATGAATACATAGATCTATAGTATGTAATTGCATAGAAGTGGTCTGAGACGACATGAGCCACAGTGAAAGAGCGGTTATCTCTGAGGAGTGAGAGGGGATCTGGATTCTAGCATTATCCGTAACGTTTTCACTTTACACACAGAGAATGCACGCACACGCTGCATTGAGCAGTTAGGAGTGAGGGCTGGGACCTGCTCCATCCTGCAGGGACCACAGGACCACGTCTCAGTCCGACTCTGCCACTAACTTTCTCCGGAACCCTGGGCAAGCCATGGGTGCCTTTTTGGACCTCAGTTTCCCCAACTAGAAAATGTACCAGATGCTCTTGAAGGCCCCTTTCCATTTAGACCCCCTGTGGTGCTAATTGTCCCTTCTCACCCCTCCATCCTCTGTCAGTGCTCAGCAGAGCCTCCCTGCCCTGGTGGCCATATTCCATGTTTCTGCATGGACAATTTATAGCATCACCGGCTAAAACTTGTTGCATGACATTCCATCAAAGAATATGCCACAACTTATTTAACCAATGTCCTGTTGTTGGACCCTTTGTTTCCAGTTACTTCCATTGCAAATAAAGATAAATAAACATTTTTGTGCACAAAGGTTTTCCTATGCTTTGAAAATATACTTCCTCAATATTGATTTGCACACGGCTCAATGCATTTATGACCCCGAACAAGAGCATGTGTTTGCAAACCTTTTGTTAACTTGCAAGGTCACGTAGATGTGAGGGACAGGGATTAGGACTGCATATCATGTAAACCGGGGGACCCCGGTGAGCAGGGCACTGTGGCGGAGGACGGTGTGTCTGGCTTTCTGTGCCCTCACTCTCCTGCTAAGTTATGTCTGACCTGGGATCAGTCTGTTCTCATTGAGCCCTAGACTTTGATGATGAAGGACTGGATTAAGTGACAGTTGTATTTGTATTTGTTTTCAGTTTCAAATAACAGAAATTCCAAGTCAAACTGGATTGATCACAGAGAGTATTTATTGACTCTCACAAAAGAGTAAGGGGTGACAGTGTCAGGTCTGGCTGTATCCAGGGGCTCAAACAATACCATCTTTCTGTCTTGTGTCTCTGTTCCCTCGCGTGATGGTTATTTTCATGTAGGCTGTTCCCATGTGAGGGCGAAGGCCAGAGGGGACTTGAACCATTGCCCATCCCCGGTAGGGATGAGGAGGGGATAAGGGACTCGCTGTACCTGGGTCATACCTTCCCCTAGAGCTAAGGAGAAGGGCAGCCTTTCTGCAACTCATGAACACATAGTGGGAGAGGGGTGGTTCCCTAGAGGAAAAGCAAGGTGTGTAGCCAAGAGATGGGAGGATGGGTGCTAGGTGGACCAAAACACTGATGCCACCACAGTAAAGACAGCCGCATGTTTGCACGCATTTAAGTCCATCATTTCGCCGATTCTTAGCACCAACTCTGGGAACTGAATCCCCATGTTACAGCAAAGGCTGAGAGCTCCAGTGAGTTCCCGGATAGAGCTGGGCTCCGGCCCAGCGTTTCTGAGCCCTGATCTAGGACTTTTTCCGATTCACCTCACTGCCTCTTCCCTAATGCCCCTTTAATGTCTGACGGCCTGCTCCTGCAGTCCGGCACTGCATAGAACAGAATACTGGTGAAGGGAGTGTGTGGTAAGCCTCCCAATCAAATATGTGGCCCCTCCCGTTATCTGGGGACAAGGGGAGAACAGGGACACCACCCCCTCATCCCCCACCACCCACCCCAACCAAGAAACTCAGCTCTGTTCCCTGGGACCCATTCCTCCATGGATGACATCATCTGCACACAGAGCCAGTTGTCTGCAGAATGTCTTCCGAGTAAGAAGCTCTGGTGGGGAAGTGGGGGTGGGGGCAAGGGAAGAACCTGGAGGGGCTGGAGGGAGGGGAGGGAATCTCTCTAGGCAATGAACAGAGATGGCAGAGCCATCTTTCTAGAACAAGCATGGCTCCAGAGAACTGAGAACACTGATTAGAGCCAATGCTCATCCTTGTCTGAGCCTCAGTTTACCTATCTGTACACGAGGGGCTTGAGTTAAGAACTTTCTAGCTCTGAAACTCATTGAATCACAAAGGGGCAATTTCCTCACGCTATAAAGAGTTCCTACAAATCAACAACACAAGTCACCCCAAAATAAAACGGCAATGGGCATGAGCAGGCAATCCTCTCCTCCCCTAAAAAAATCTCCAAATAGTTAATAACTGACATGAAAAAATGTTCAAACTCAGCGACCATCCAAGGACTGCAAGTAAAACCAACAAAGCAATATTACTTTCCCTGATCATATTGCTAAAGATGATCTCATACGAAGTGTGTATGTTGGGGGTGGGCATTCAGCCACTGGGGGGAGCAGAGAGTACAAACAGGTGCCACTTTCTTTCTAGAGGGTAATTTGTCAGTATGTAATAAAAGCCTTAGAACATTGTGGGCTGGCAATTCCACTTCGATTCTGCTTTTAGGACTCTCTCTGAAGGCAAGAATCATTGATGTTTGCAAAGGATGTTTGCAAAGGTAGTTTATACAGTAGCCAGAGAAATATTCTTAAAATCAGATTATGCCACCTTTTCCCCCCATCCCTTAAAATGCTCAGGAGCTTTCTTGTCAGGCTTAGAACAAATTCAACTCCTCACCCTGGCCCTGATCCCTCTCTCTCTTCCTCTCACACCCTTCAGTACCCTGCCATCTCCTTGTGTTCCTCATGCCAGGCCTGGTCCAGCCTCGGGGTCTTTGCACTGGCTGTTCCCTCTGCCTGGGATGCTCATCTCCCTTAAATGTGAGCCCCAGGAGCGAGGTCTCTGCGTGATTCACTGCTGGATACTTGGCCTGCTCCCTGATATCAATAGATTGTCAATGAATAAAGGAACAGCTAAAAGCATGAGCTTTGGGGTCAGACACAGGTGTGGGCTTGAGTTCAGGCTCCATCATTGATTAGCTGTGTGACCTTAAGCAAGTTCCTTCACGTCTCTGAATCTTGGGGTCCTCTGGTGGGGAATACAAACAGAAGTACTGCCCTGTGGTGTTCTTATCAGGATTAACTACAGTAAAGCATATAAAATCTGGAGCAGAGTGAGCCCTTGAGAACTATTTGTGATAATTATGGATGTTTCCAAAATATCATCTGCAATTGTCCTGCCGTGGGTTGAGGAAACTCCTTGGGGCCATCTGTAGGACGCATCCACTGAAAGGATGTTGTAGAAAACAATTCGTGGACATGAAAAGTGGTCAAAGATACACTGCTTACTCACTTATGTCATCATTATGGGCATATAATGCATGTTCATGAAAATTCAGGCAACAAATAAAGGGAAAGTCTCCTACATCTCATGTTTCTCATCCAAATCTCATTCTAAATGAAAAAGGCATGACTGCTATGAACTCGCGTTTTACAGATAAAATATATTAATACATATTCATAAAGGAAAGCCTGTAGGATTTACCAGAAAATGTTAAGGTTGTTTGGCAGGAAAGAAGAAATTGCTGGCATTTTTCAGAGTCATCTTTGGGCTTTTCTGTGGTTTCTTCATTGTCCTGATGGCCGATTATGTGTTACCATTTGCAATCTGAAAGAGCCTTTGTAACAGTTAATGGAGCCTTCCCACACACCTGCCTGCCGCCATCTGGCTATTTGATTCCCAGGGCCTCTTGAGAAGACTCAGGTGTCCTGCATTGTCTTAGGCAGCTGAGGTGTTGTGTCAGGGACCCCAGAGCAAGCCTTGGTTCTCAGTAAACATTCAAGGGTTGAAGAGATGGGTGCCTTGTGGTCCGGGGTTTGGTGCTATCCTGAGAGGAGTCTTAGATTGGCAAGAATGCACTAAGCTAAGCACACTTTAGAACTCAGGGTACGCTGGGCATCAGACAGGAGAAAAGTTAACAAAACAAAACCAAAAGCAACATTAACTCACATTGGCTCAAGAAATAAGGGGAGTTTATTGGTACATGTAACTGAAAGCCTAAGGCCCAAGAGCTTCAGGCATGGCTGGATCCAGGTGCTCAAATGGTACCTTCCAGAATCTGCAAGGCACTATTTTCCTCTGTGCTGGCTCTGCTCTGAGGCAGGCTCTCTACATGTGGTGGCAAGATGACCCAGGGTCCGGGCTCATGCTCCAGTTGCATAGCAATCCCACCAGACACAAGGCTTCTCTCTCCCAGAGCCTCCAGGAAGAGTCACAGGGAGGCCCTGATTGGCCAGACTTGGGTTTCCTGCCCACCCCTGAACCATGCACTGGGGCGCTGATTGGCTGGTGCTGGTTCACAAGGTCATCTGGCCACCAACAGGAGGGGTCAGCTCTAGCAGAACCCATGGACTGAGAGGGAGGGAGGGGTTGTTCTCACAGGATAGTGGGGAGCTATTTGCAAAGGGCAGAGCTCAGCAACACCAGCCAAGTGAAAGGCTGTTCTCCACGAAGCACAGAAAGGCTCTTTATCAGGAAAGCTGGATTCATCAAAACACCCTGCCCTCAGCTCTTCTGAAGAACAGAAGAGGGAGGCCCCATGTGGGGTTGAGGTGTGAGGGTGGCCAAAGGGGGGCTGTGCAGGAGAGCCCTTCCTGGGGACTGGAAGACATAGTTCAGAGTCAGTGTCCAAGCCTCAGTATCCCCATCTGTAAAGGAAGCTGATCTGACTGAAGCCCACAGGTTTTAGGATGGTGCTATGTATTTTTTGATGAAAACTTTGGGGTACAGCTGCCCCTCCCTTTCCACTGACTCGGAATGATCTCTTGATGGAATCCAGTTTATTGCTGTCATCCATGCTGGCAGGGCAATGATATCGTTTTTCCAGGAGGGGCCTGTTAACTTGGCTATAAGTAGAGTTTGGAGACTATTTCTGGCAAAGACTGAGGTGGGTGAAAATGTGGAGGTGGGAGGTGTCAGGGGCACTTAGGGAGGAAACCTGAGCAGGGCCTCCTGCCCAGGGTCTGGGAAGCAGGGCTGTGCTGGGGTGAGGAGGGGCTGGGCCAGGGCAGCCCAGGCCCAGGGTGGGCAGGGTGAGGCCTCAGCAGCTGGGAGAGGAGCTGGGGGACAAGAATGTTCCTCCTCCCAGCACCTGTCCCAGGCTTGTGACCGTTGACCTCCTCCCATCAACGGTCCTGGAGAGGAAGGCAAGGCGGGGAGCCTCCTCAGGACCCACCAGGTACCTGCACCGAAAATAGAGATATCCGTAACAAACCATTGAGAGCCATGAGCCGGTCTAAGTCTTTACAAGGATCAGCTCAGTCAAAACTCACAACCACAGGAAACAGGCTTGGCTATTAGCTTCAGGCTACAGATGGAGAATCTGGGAGAATCTCAGAGAGGTAGTGACTTGTCCAAGGACACACTCAGCATCTCGGTACCTGTAAGGATGGGCAGGATGGGCTCAGAGGCAAGGGATGGCCAGGGTACAAGTGCTGGGTGAGCCTGAGGGGGAAGGAAACTCAACCACCTTGAGGAGGGAGGGTGAGAATCTGGAAACACAACCCTTAATCTGGGCCCTGAAGGATTTATGCAATTTGGACAGGATGAAGTGCACAGAGAAGGGTTTTCCAGTGGGAGGGCAAAGAGACAAGCAAAGTATAGGGGACGTGTGGGACAGGGCGAGAAGCCTGGCAGGGACCTCTGCCAGAGTTTTGTGGGTCACTTGAGCAGTGGGCTGAGGGTGGCACTGCTGTGTCCTCTGAGTGCCTTGAGGCCTGGAATCCCCAGAATTTTCTGGGACAGCCGAGAGGTGGCTGACCCCAACCCATTGTGTGGTTTCACGGGTTGGGAGGCAAAGCCTGGCAGCCTGGGGCCCCAGAGGCAAGACTGGAAGGCGTGGAGGGTGAGGAAGCCTGCTCCTCTCGGACCTACACGGAGGAGTCCATAGAGTCTGGGCGGCTGTGATGAACAGGAAGCCAGCCATTCCTCCCCGTGAGCTGGAGGAGAATGGCTTCTGTGTGAGCCACAACAAAAAGGCTTTTCTGCCAAGTCCGAGGGGGAGGAAGCGGCCAGCTTGGCCCCTGCCCCAGCCTGAAAGGAGGCTCTGTTGGTGGCCCTGGGGTCTTCGATGCCTAGAATGAGCGGGGAGGGAAGGCCGACATGGGCAGGGCCTCCTCATTTCTGTCTCAATTCTCCAGCAGCACCAGGATGGGGTGGGGCTGAGCTTCTGTGCAAGTCAGTCCGCCTGGGTTCTAATCCTGGCACGGCCATGTCCTAGCTGTGTGACCTTGGCAAAGTCACCTCACTGCTCTGAGCCCGTTTTCTCATGAGTAAAATCTAAGTGGGGGAGAATGCAAGTCGACTGGGGTTGCGCTCGCACACGGACCCAAGTGCTGGCCAGGCACTATCACCAGCACTTTACAGCCACCTGTCCTCTATTCATCTTCCCAGCAGCCTGGGAGGTAGGTCCTGTTACCCACTCCATTGAGGTCTAAGTTCTGGCAGCAGCAGGGCTGAAACCCAGGCTGTCTGACTCTGAAACTCCAAGCTGTGCAAATGCAGAGGAAAAAAATGCTGGAAGGAAACACAAGCTGTCAACAGTGACTTGGGGGATTCAGGTGACTTATATTCTTCTTCCTTTTGTTTATCTGTAATATCGTAATTGTCTTACTTGGGAATTAGCAAATATAAAGGAACAAACAGTGCTGAGGGAATGGAGGCTGTGAGAGTCCCAAGGTAAGTTTAGGTTACAGCCATAATAAACAGAAAAACAATTTACAAGATGCAGGCTGCTGTTTAATGGTGGGAAGGAGGGGTTCTCAAGCTGGGGCCACAGGGCTCTCTGGGGATGGGGGGGCAGGCTGAGGTACTCCACATCCCTGCCCATATACCTCCTTCTCATATCTGGTCCCAGAGGGAGAAAGGGGCTCCTGAGATGGGCTGTTCCTTCAGCCACTGGATTTCTTTGAGATTTTACCAGAGAGCTTGGGGGTGGAAGGCTCCTCAGGCAGTTTCCTGAGGAGTTGATGCCTTTGCCAGGTTTCTCCTCTGGCCTGGGCTCTGACGAAGGGCTCAAGGAAAAAAGGCCTTTCATCCTCTCCTTTCTCGTCCCTGTATCCCCACACTGCCTCCACCTGCTTGGTGACCTCTGGGCTTCTGGGAGACTCTCAGGCTTCAGGCTTCAGGCAGACCTGGGTGGGGCCCTGTGGCTTCTGCCATAGGAAGGCTGACAAGATGACGTCTGCCCTGGACCCCCAGGCCGCCCACCAAGGCCCCTGTGTGTGGGGGTTGCTCGCAGGCCATTTCCTAGCTGAGCCTGAGAGGCCTTTGGGGCTTCCCAGAGCCAGCATTTCCTACTCTCCTCAGCGAGTTTTCAATACAAAGAGAGGAAAGGGTGGGATCGATGGGGGCAAAGGAGGGGGTATGCAGCTGTGGGGGAGGGTGGGGCCTAGAACAGGTTTGAAGGACCCTGCTGAGGCGTTGTGAAGGCCTGAACTGCTCCACGCTTGGGGGGGGGGGGAGCCCACTACAGCTGATCATTGCATTCCGGGGTGCAGGCCAGAACCCAATAGGTTTGGCTCAGAGGATGGATGTGAGGTTCAAGGCTCCCCCAGACCTGGGGGAAAGCAATATTTGTCTCCTGCTCTCCTGGGCATCATCTGCACCCTGCTCAGGGTGAGATTCTCTGCTGCTTCACAGAGGAGAAGGCAGACTTTGGGTGCCCCCTCACCCTCTGAGCAGAGCATGTGGTGAGGGGAACTTTTGGAATCCACCATTGGCACCATTTCCCATCTTCTTCCTATCCACACTGGGTCTTCAGTCTGCCCAGAACCCAGTCTGGGTAGGTGGAGGGACGAGTGGCCTGGCCTGGTTCTCCCACCCCTCCTAGACATGCAGGAAATATGGGAAGCTGAGTTGTCCTTTCTCACCATGAATGAATGGCAAGCATCTTCCCCATTCCTTCCTTCCCTGTCCCACCCCAGTGGGGCCACCTCCAGTGCTCTACCCAGCCCTCCTCAGGTCTATTGAGGGCAGCCACCTCTCACTCTTACCCCAGCTCCTCCCCTTCCAGGACCAGTAGGAAGGAGCCCCCGCAAAACTGGGAATGAGGTCTCTTTGGTGTGGGGGCAAGTTCCCTAATCCCAGCATGCAATCCCGTCACCTGCAGCCCCTCCAACTGTAAGCTCTGGCGTGGGGCCACTTACAAAGGAGGTCACACTCGCCGGCCGTACAATTTAATCAGTGCAGATTATTTACAGAAAGAAACATATGGGGGTAGACATGGACCCCCCTCTACCCCTTGGCTGACTCTCCTGTTCTGAGGATGAAGGGGGAGGAAGCTGCTGGACCTGCAGTCTGGGGTCAGCCCATGAGAAGCCCCTCCCTCCGAGGGCCTCCTGATTCTGGGTGGCAGCCCCGCTTGCTCAGAGCTGTGGGAAGCAGAGGGGACAGAGCCGGCTGTACAGTACCATTTCCCACAGCAGTCTCCCTCTGCTTGCTTTGGGAAAGAAAAGGAGGAAGCGTCTCTGCCCTCAGGGCCGAGCCCAGGAGGAGGGGAGTCTCCAGGCTATAGTGCGCTCCTTGGGGGAGCCCACAGCGCTCCACACTCTGCATGGGGGACAAGCTACTGACCTCTCCCACCAGTGCCCTGGGAGACAGGGAGCTGGAGGGGAGGAAGCCCCCAAGCCTGGTTTGGGGTGGGCTGTGGACACCCACACAGGTGGGCATACTCTATGGACATCTACCACCTCAGCCTGGGCACCTATCAGCCCCCTGTCTCCCAGAGGGAGCCAGGACACTGGCAGCTGGAGACTGAGGATGGCGGGGTTATGAGACTCCCGAGGATGGTGGTGTGGGTGAGACAGGATGGGAGGAGGCCCCGAGAAGGAGCCCAGGTGGGTCACAGCTCAGAGGAGAAAGTAGACAGGGAGGGGCTTGGAGGCCCATCCTGGGAGGCTAGGCTCCTGGGGTACAGCGGCCTTGGCAGACCTCTTTTGGTCCTTGATAAGGTGGCCCAGAACCCCTTCTCCAGAGAGAAAAGGAGGCATGGGCTCAAGGGGTATGCAGCAGCTGGGAGCTTCTGGCCCCTTGGCTGGCCCGGGGCAGGGTGGGGTGGGGTTCTTAGGCACAAGGGGCCCGGGCTACTGGGGTTGTCAGAGGTGGGCTGGGAGGGACCGAAATGCAACAGAAACTCACAGCCAGTGGTCACCTTTCCCTCTGTCCCCTCCCACCTGGGACTAGCCCTGGGTGAAAGCATTTCCTAAGGCAGAGAGAGACTCAAGTGGGTGAAGACCAGTTAGGCCCCACCAGTCTCTAAAGCCAACCAGTCTCCTGGGGCTCAGGCTGAGGAGGGCCCAGGGTGGGAAGAACCTGGACAGCTCGACAGCATGTCAACCGCTCTCCCACCTGGGCCTGGGCCTTCTGACCCTCCACTAGGCTGGCTGTTGCCAAGCCAGAGGTGGGTGGGGGCCCAATTCCCTGTGTGGAGCAAAACTCCATTAAGAAAGGCCGAGCCCCCTACCCCGAGGGACTGCCCCTGGTCAGGAAAGTAGAAACAAATGCTCAGTTAGTGTGCAAAAAAAAAAAAAGATACCTGGGTATAAATAAACAATGGGGGTGGGGCTGGCAGGGATGTGGGAGGGCCTGGGGCCCCCCCAGGGGCTGAGGGAGCCACCAAAGGCCTCTGCTGGGTGCCCCAGGAGCCACTGTCTCAGAACCCCTGGCACCACTGGCACCGCCAGCCTGGCCCCTTAGCACCGTGAGGAGCAAGAGGGGCCGTGGGGGTCAGACCCACTCCTGCAGGGAGCGCTTGCAGTAGAGGAGCATACGCGGAGCGCCCTTGCGCTGCAGCTGCACCAGCGCGTAGGTGAGGCCCAGGATGAACAGGAGCAGCAGCAGTGGAGGCACTAGCACCATCACCATGTTCACTGTCCGTGTCACTTCTTCCATCTGCACCACCACGCGGCTGCCCCCATCCACGTCTGGTCCCTCCCCAGAGTCCCCCTCGCCAGCACCTGGGCCAGCCTCATGGCCCTCATCACCGTCCTGGCTGTCGCCGCCTGCCCCAGGCTCTGCACCGCCGTCGGGGTTGAAGGGCGGACGGGCCACATCAGGCCATCGGGGTCCCAGCTCCACGTGCTCTTGGCAGCCCATGAAGTCCCGCAGGATGGACTTGGGGTAGCCAGGCTCCATACGCATGCGCTCGTTGTCGAACTTCCAGTATTTGGTGCCTTTGTAGAAGTAGGTGTAGGCTGCAGGGGCAAGCAGGCCAGAGTGGTGTCAGGTCAGCCAGAGACACTTGCAGGAGACCAGGATATGCTGAAAGAACCCTGGCTCTAAAACACCCTCCTTCTCACTTGTTTCTCTGAGCAATTTCAAACCTGCCGCTTCCCAGCTCACAGGAGACAGACCCGGCTCAGAGAGGGGCAGGGTTTGTGTCACGTGCACCGCTAGCATCCTACGCTTCCTAGCCAGGCTAACACTGATGGGCAGCACAGGGCGGAAGGGTCCTGAGCTTGCTGGATGGGGGCTACAGTCAGGGACCCTGCTGTCCTGTTCCAGCACTGGCTTCACCCCACATGAGATAGGCCAGTGACTACTCGAGGCCACACAGCCAGCCTGCAGAGGGCCTGGGGTGCACCTGATACGCCTCGGCTCAGCTCTCTGGCCTTGGGGACTCAGCCCCAGGAAGGGCCAGGTTTGAATCATGGGGGCGTCTCTGCTCTGCTGAACACAGTGAGATCAGAGCAGCTGTAGAGTTACGCCGTCACACACAGAAGCCATGTGAACTGCCCGAGCACTGGCAAAGGCTTTGAGCCTAAAAACCTGGAATCTCAGAACCAGGGCTATGGTTTTGCTTACACTCACTAGAGACCCTGCTGGAGAAATAAAAGCCACAGCGCCCTGTCATTTGGCTATAATGACAGAGATTAGGCTTCCCTTTCAGGAGGGTCAGCGGGTACCCCGGAAGGACTCTCACTCGATCACTCTGAGCCAAGTTCAGGCTCAAGGCTCCCTGTGGGCTGT
The DNA here is from genome assembly GCF_964194185.1 of Rhinolophus hipposideros. Classification (NCBI taxonomy): domain Eukaryota; kingdom Metazoa; phylum Chordata; class Mammalia; order Chiroptera; family Rhinolophidae; genus Rhinolophus; species Rhinolophus hipposideros. The sequence continues at coordinate 10,483,003 of NC_138067.1, read as the reverse complement.
GCAGAGGCAGCTGGACTCCGCCAGGAGAAGGGCAGTTCCAAGCATCAGCTCTGGACACAGGCAGGCCTGGGTAGGACTCCTGACTCCACAACTTTCTCATTGTAGGATTTGGGGCCCTTTACTCAGTGACATGTGTTAGTGTGGCTGTCTGTAAAAAGGGGATGGTGACAATCCAGGGAGAACCGGGGGAGTCATGCTCCAGAAGCTCCTAGCAGCCCAGGGACTGACACAGCTGTGTCCCCCATATATGCCATTGCAATGTCTGGTGACCTCGGGCAAGCCCTGTCCCGTGTGTGGAGGAGGGGCATGGTGAGTACTGGGCAGACTGGGGGGTGCTGGCCTGGTACCTGCATCATTGCTCAGGAAGGCCCCTTTGGGGGAGACGGGGATCCCTTGCCAGATACTGATGGGCTTGGGGTAGCCAGGATCTCCACGTTGCGTCTCCTCATTGAAGCGCCAGTACCTGTGACCAAAAGCATCAGGCTGTGGGCCTGCTTGGGCCTGGAGTGCATTCCCACCTGGCAGTGCGTTCTCTCTGGCTAGGTCTGAGGGTAGACAGGCCTCCTTGGGGCCTTTTCCCTTTAGGAGACAGGGTGCTCACCTGTCCTCTTGGAAGAAGAAGGTGTGCCCTGTGGGCTCCCACCAGATGGCCGTGTCGATGCGGTCATAGGGGATACCCAGGCCATAGCTGACCAGCGGCTGTGGGTAGCCAGGCTCTAGATTCGCTTCTCGGAAGAGCCAGTAGCGGTCACCTACGGGAGGAGAAGGAGGTGGGTGAGGACAGGCCTGGGGCTGAGGGGAATGGGCAGGGAGGGGGCACGGGGACTGCTATTCTGGGCCCACAAATCCATTCACATCCACTGCCACACTGACCACACACACACACACACACAATTACATATACGCAAACTCACACAGGAAGGCCCTGACACCCACATGCCCACGACAACACACAATGCAGCTCACCTTTGCTTCACACCCATTCTGCACACATGGACACCTGTGACATGCTCCTTTACACACACACGTCAGATGCTCACACCTGTGCACACACCACAGTCACACTATACATGGGCCCGCATTCCCATGTGAACATCTGCCCCCCAAACATGCTTCTTGTAGAGAAAGGAAATCGGGGGAGCCCTACCTGCCTCTGGGTCTAGGGGCTGCATCCCTGGGGCATACCAGTCCATGGCCCAGGGCTCCCCACTTTTGGTATGGGCCCAGCCCTGTCCTTGGGGAGCTCCCCGTGGGGGCTCTGGCCCTGTGGGTGCTGCCCTGATCCATGTAATACCGCTCTTTTGATCTCCTCAGGCCCAGGTGGGTCAGAGGTCGCGGCAGGAAGGCTGCCCAGCTCCTCCCACCTACCCCAGCTTACCTTTGAAAAAGACGAAACGCCCATCTTGGCGCTCATAGGCAGCACTGATATCACTGGGCAGACCACGCCAGAAGTGCCCGATGGGCATGGGGTAGTTGTCCAGGACGCGGTTGTGCCGGACCCGCCAGAACCAGCGGCCCTGGGGAGGGTGTGGGTGTGAGTGGGCAGGGCATCCATGCTGCCTTGGCTTGGGGGAGGCCCCTCCCGGGACCACCCTTCCTGGGTCAGGGAGTGCCCAGGGGAGGCCACTGAGGTCCTGAGGGCAGCACCAGGGCAAGAGCCCTGGGTGGAGGGGTGGGTAGCTGGGGTGGACCCCTGGGCTTGCTCTGTGACCCCGGGCAAATCCCTCAGGCTGGTTTCTTTTTGGACTAACATCTGATGGCTTCCCAGGGAATGCTCAGTGAGGGAGGGGTGGGGGTGCTGAGTAGCTAGGTGGGGCAAGGCTCTGGGGTGGGATGGGGTGCTCTCCTGCTCTGAGCCTGGGCCGAGGCTGAGGGAGGCAGGGGCAGGGGCCAGACCTTGAACACGAACATTTCCCCGCGCAGCATGGCCACCGTGTCAAAGTCCCCGTCGCAGATGTTGGGGCCATACTGGTCAGGCCGCTCCGTGGCTCGGGGCTGGACAGGGGGCCCTGGCTTTGGGGGCCAATCCGGCTTCCCACCTGGGGGTGGGGGCTGGGGAGGTCTGGGGGGCCGATGGTCTGGCCGGCCTGGCCGCCGGGGTGTCACAGTGGGGAGGGGCCGGGTGGGCTGTGGCTGACCGTCTGGGGTGCCTGTAGAGCCAGGAGGGAACAGGAAGTGAGGGGCAGCCGTAGAACCCGCCCACGACTCCAGGTTCTCCTACTTGGAACCCTAGGACCCCAGGGCCCCCAGCCTGGAGAGACACGTGCACCAGGTGAACGGCCCTGTCTGTCCACAATAGACTCCTCCCTCCCCTTCATTCCCCCCATCAACCTCAGGAGGACCCTATCCTCTTCTGTACAGTCCCCTCCTGGACTGTAGCCCCACACTGGGCTTGGGTCACTGAGCTTCTGCCTCCACTACCCTTCAGGTACCCACCAAACTGGCCCTCAGGAGACCTCCCCACTGGAGGCTTTCTCGGGTAAGGCCTGGTGTGTGGGGGTGGGGGTCACCTGCCTCAAAGCCACTGGGAAGTGGTAAAACAACACTCAGCAGAGATCCCAGGACAGACTCGGGCTGGGAGTCGCAGTGGGAGGAATAGGGTCCTGGAAAGCCAGAGGCACCTCAGTGTAATAGGAATATCATTGAGGCTGAGGAGGAAAGGGGGGTCAGTGAGGGGCCCTGGGGCCACCTGTGTCCCCTAGAAGTCCAAGCCTGGAGCCACTGTGAGAGCTCTGGGTGTGAGACTTGGGTGAGAGCTAGGCCCTGGAGTCGGTTGGCTAGTCCTGAGTTTGATTTCCAGCACCATCATTTACTCACTGAGTGACGTGGACAAGTTACTAATCCTCTCTGGGCCTCAGTTTCCTCATCTACAAAATGGGGACAGCAGTTGTACTTATGCCTCGTAGGACTGGGAGTTGAGAGCAGGCGTGCAGAGCCCACTGGCCACACCCAGGCCGCCCGCTCACCATAGAGCTGCTGGATGCCCCGGAGGTCGTCCTCAGGCAGCTGGAAGTTGTCGGTGTCCATCCACTGGTAGAACGGTGCCATGATGGCGCTGGGGTTGTTGGAGTGCTCCAGTCCCAGTGCGTGGCCTAGTTCGTGCACTGCTACCAGGAAGAGGTTGTTCCCTGCAGTGGGGGCAAGCAGCATGGTCAGCTCTGGCCTGGCACAGGACCTGGCCACCCCAGACTGTAGGCAGAGGCTGCGGAGGGTCTGCCCTTGTTTTACTTTTAGAAGAGGCTGAGCTGCTCCGACTTCTGGACCTCCAACTTCCCCATCTGAGAAATGGGTCCAATGATCCCTTCCCTTCTCTACCACCCCTTGATTATAGCCTGAGACCAAGTATCAACGCTCAGAGAACCTCACAGGGGAAGCTCTCCCCTCCCAATCCAGCAGCTCCTGTTCTGCCCGACTGCCCTCACACTGGCCAGCTGATCTCACCATCTAGGTCAGTGCTGGAGAAGGTCCAGGGTTCATCTGCGTCGAAATGGGTGTCCCCGCCCAGACCAGGGCCAGGGAAATAGGCGTGGGCCAGAAAGCCACCAGTGCCATCAAAAGGTGAGCTGTCGCCATGGAAACCAGAGGCAAAGAGTACCATGATGTCTGCCTCCTTCTGTCGCCGCAGCCTGATGTCCTCGTAGGGCACCTCCTGGAAGACCAGGGGCGTGGCCTGCTCCCACACGTGGAAGGCCCTGCGAACTGCCTCCAGCGAGTGGTACCAGCCCAGCTTCTCTGTGTAGTTCTGGATGCTGCAGGGGGCGTGGGGAGACATGGGAGTGAACCCAGAGCCTGGGGCTACTGTCCACTGCTGGCACCCACGGGATTGGAGGCTGAGACACATGGTTCCAAGGTCTGAGCTGGTTAACGGACAATGCCCGGTATCAACCATTAGTTCACTTCAATGTGAATTTGAAAAAGAACTAACATGTCAAATCCAGGAGTTCATTAGGATATCCCCAAATAAGGTTGCATTGTGCCAAATAAGCTTATTTTAAGTAAGAAAACATTAAGTAAACTAAGGTACATAGCTGAGAGAAATACCTACAAAGCAGGTGCAAATGGCTGAGGTTTGGGGAACACAGGCCACACACGAGTTCTGAATGTTGGGCTCCAGGGTCAGGCTGACCTGAGTTCAAGGCCCGGCTCTAACATTATCTGTGCAACCTTGGGCAAGTGAGTTAGTCTCCCTGAATTTGAGTTTCTTCATCTGTTCAATGGGAAAAGGAGGGTAGTGCTTTCATCATGGGGTCCCTGTGAGGAGTAAATGAATTAACTCATGTAGAACACATGCTATGGAGCCTGCATGTGGTAAAGTGTGAGGAGCCTATTATTACCCGTGTCAATCAGACTCAGCATCTGTGTGCTGGACAGACGTCCAGTAAAGCTGGTTGGACCATGAATTCCCTCTGGGGGCCTGAGGTCTAAGAGGCCGTGGGAGCTGCTCTTCCTCGAGAGATGGAACTCTGGTGGGGCCATGGCGGGACTGGGACAGGAAGAGGAGCCCTTGGGGACCACCACGTACTGGAGGCTCAGAAGAGTTTCTTGCCCAAAGGCTCAGCAGAAAGGGGCCGGGCGCCTGAATCAGGGTTTCTGTAGGTGATGCGCTGCCTGCCCATGTGAGAGATCCTGGAATGTAGGCCCCCCTGCCCTCCTCAACCCTTCAGGTGTCTGAAGCCCTGTGCCCTGCACTGTGGGGGCCTCTAGTTCATGCTGGTGTAGGAGTCCATCTGGGCCAGTGAGCCAGCCAGGGCTGCTGGCGGGTGCGGGGAGGGAGGGAAGGAGGCGAGAGCAGAAGCAGCTCCAAGGTCCTGACCTGCTCTGGAGGAGACTGCCTGGGGTGTGAGGCCCTTATCCTGTGGGAGCGGGAGCGGGAGCCGGGTTCAGGCTGTCTATGCCGGGCACCCTGGAGGGGGTGTCTGCTGGGAAAGGAAGCCTTCCAGACAAGCCCACTGGGAAGCAAGCCTGAGGCCTCAGCCCAGAAGGGGAGACGCCCTGGGAAGGATGCCACCTTGGGCAGCTGCGGTCCCTACCTGAAGGTCAGGTGGGGGTTGTTCCACTTCCTGCCGGTGAGAGCATAACGTTTCCGCCGCCGCCGCAGATTGGCTTTCACACGCACCCCGAACTGGTCTGGCACCCCACAGCGGGGCCGTTTCATCCACCTAGGTCATGGGCGTGGAGGGGTGAGCCCAGAGCTTCCTAGAGGCAGCCCACCTTCTTCCACCCTCCTGCCTCTGGCCTTCAGCTGGCTCTCATATGGGTGTGGTGGGCAGTGAGTGACTAGCTAAGCTTCGATTTCCTCATCAGGAAAATGGGCACAGCAATCTTGTACTGGAGGACAGGGTGCCCAGCAGTGGCTCCACAAAGGTGAGCCCCTTCGCACCAGTGTCACCCAGGACGGGGACAGTCCTTCCTGAGGCCTCCTGTCATTGCTCATCAAGGATGTGGCTTTGGGTCACATTCCCTTTGTCAGAGCAAGGCCTAGCTGGCTGTCCCATCCAGGGCATGTGTACCGTGTCTGCCCATTCCCATGCCTACGGCAGACATTGCTAATCACTTCTATGCTCCTTGTGGCCGAGCCAGGATGTGGCCTCAGGAGCTTTCTCAACACAAGGCTTTAGGCAACCCCTCCCAATCAGAGCTAGCACGGAGGACCAAACCATCTGCTATCTCTTATCTAGGCCACTCTTTTCTGGAGACCGCACATGCCAAGGACTCATCAGAGCAGGCCAGAAGGAGGGCAGGTGCCCGGGGGGTCTGGGTTCGGCCCAGCAGAGGGACTCACGCCTTGGTCTCTTCGTCGAGCACACCAGTGACAGGAATCCCGTAGAAACGCTGCATCTCCGCGAGGGCCGAGGCCAGGATCTGGGCGGAGCGCATGGTGGACATGTGGCGACTGGGTTGGGGCAGGTAGCCGTAGAGCCGCAGCCAGTTCTGCAAATGAGAGGCCATGACCCAGTCAGTGGGTCCTGGCATGGCTGGCTCCCAACATGTACAGCCTGCGTCCGACCACTGCCTACCACCTCCTCCATGGTCACTACCACCTCCCTGCTCCTACCTCCTGTGCTCTGCTCCCACACAAAAGCCAGAGCAAAAGGCCTTCTCGAGTCAGGTCTGGTCTCCAAAGACTTCTCATCTCAGAGGAAAAGCCAATTTTTCAGGAGCTACCAGGCCCTCACTACCAGACCGCACCCGAGCTGTAAGACCCTACTCCTCCCATCCACCCAGCCAGGCACTCTCCTGCCTCAGGACCTTTGCACATGCTGTTTCTGAGTGCTCTCTCCCAGATATCTGCATTGCCCATTTTTTTCAGGTCTCTACTTTAACCTCACCTTACTGGAGGGGTGTCCTCTGAGAACACTATGTAAAAAAGACCCTGACATGCCATACCCTGCAGCCCTTCTCCCCCTTCCCTGCACTTGTCACCTTCTGACACACCATACGTTTCACTTAGGTATTTATCTCCCCCATTAGGTTTGTCTCCCCCATTGGGATGGAAGGAGGCGATCCCCAATGAGCCACAATGAGTTCTAATAAGAAAGGGGACTCCACCCTGCCCACTTCATGCCCCCAAGGCCATGAGAACATGATGACCACTGTGAGAAGCGGGTGGCACCGAGGCCAGGGACTGCTGTGGGCCTTGGCCACATGGAAGTGTGTCCTCTGCATCTTTCCCGGCCCACCCTGGGTCTCTGGGGGCCCCCAGATTGAGGGGACCTGAAGGTCTGCTCTCTGAGAGGCCCTGGAAGGGGAGGGCTGCACATCAAGGACCCAGAAACAGGCTGGTGGCCTGACATAATGGTTGCTCTGGGCGAAAAGCCACGTGTCAGCTGGCCAGGGCCACACCCATAGCTGTCTGCCACTAGTGTCACAGCCAGCTCCTCAGGTATTTGCTCTCTCAATGCCACCCGTCAGCCCAGCCCTGGCATCCAGCCAGGACCCCGTGTGGAGGGGCTGTCACATTCCCTGGCTCAGCAGCACCCACACTACCACTGGAGGGAGCGGCTGCTGAGCCAAAGAGGAACTGCCAGAGAAACTTCCAGAGCCTCAAGGCCTCTCAGGGCCATGGGTCGTAGCCACAGAACCAGGAGGCAGAGACACAACCATGCTCTGGTGACAGACGGGGTGAGGACATATCCCAGCCCAACTTCTGAGACTCTGTGCCTCCCCATGCCTCGTCCGTCAGCAGTGAAAGGGGGTTATAGTAGGACCGGCCTCATCTCAGGGGTTTCTGTGAGGATTAAATGGGGACGTCCACACTAGTGCTTGGCATTGTGCTGGGCACGGGAAAGTGCTCGATAAACGTACCATTAATGACCGCGGCAGGGGGACGACCTGGTTGTCCCTCGAGCGGCAGCCTTTGCCTCTACCTACAGGGCTAAAGGTTCTAGGCTCCAGCAGGGCCCGAGCACAGGGTAGCCTCAGGAGAGGGACGGCAGTTGGGGCAGGCAGAGGAGCCCGTGGCCTTCCCTGCCAGCCCGTCTGCCCTCTGGCCTAGGGCTCCTTCCCTGGGTTCCACCAGACGTTTGCACCGTCGTGGGCACCCTCCCCGTTCTTCCCCAGCACAGGAGACCTGCCTAAGCTCCTGTAAGGGGGACGTAAGGCGGACGCCCACGGTCCTTAACGGATATGGTTTTCCTGAAGAAGCTTGGAAAGCTCTAGAAGGCATCCAGCCGGAGGGGGGGGAGGGGGGCTGCCTGCTGCTGGCAGAGGAGGGCACCTCTACATCACCTATTTGCATAAGGTAAAAATATCTCAGGGAGCGCAATCACAGGCCACCAAGGGACTGATTAGCAGTGTCTGCAGAGTGACAGGAGGAGGGCGGGGAGGAGGGCAGGGAGGCAGAGGTTGCGGCCCTGGGGAGAAGAAGGGAGGGAGCCTGGCCTGTCTGCAAGGGAAGGCTCCAGAACCCAGTAGAGGGCAGTTCAGGGGCTGATGGGAAGGTCTCCAGGGTGCCTGTGGACCCTCCTTCACACAGATGAGCACCTTTGAGTCTCAGGGAAGTCAAGAGCTTTCATCTTGGTATCAGCCAAGCCTTGAACCCTCAGTCTCCTGGTGACAAATGCCTTGTGGCCACTGCCACAGTTGGAAGCCGAAGCTGAGGACCAGTGGTATGGGGGTGGGGGGCGGGCGGTAAGCATAAAACGCTTTGGCCCAGAGCAGCCAAACCTCCAGCTGACAAGGCGAAGACGCTGACAAAGCCTGCCTGGCTGCCAGCACGCACTCGGGCTGACCACCAAGTGCCAATCAGTCTATGCCACCAGGATAGGGCTGTGGGCTTTTCCTTTCCTCATGCCCAGGAGGAAGTTTCTAGCACCTTACTGCTGTGCTAAGTGTGACAAGGCCAGGGAGTGAGGACTCGGAGGGAAAAGACAGCATGGGGCAGGGGTGCACAGGTGCATAGCAAGGGCTGCTGCCTCCAGGTGAGAAGGGGCTGCTTGTACCCTAAGCTCCGGCTTCTTGGGGAATTCTGCTGCCATGGAAAAAAGTGGGGAGTGATTTCCAAGGTCATGACTGACCTCTCGGTCTCAAAGCAGGGGAGGGGCTGTGTTCAAGCTCTTGTTGCTCCTGTACTTTACACAAAAGGGCCTCCTTTTCCTCCCTATCACCTAGTCTCACAGGTAGAGTGAGTCAAGCAGGTGAAGCTTTGTTTCTCAGGTAGGGAAACTGAGGCTTGGGGAGGTCAGTGAGCAGCAGAAGAAAGGACCGCCTCTACAAGGGTCACCGTCCTGTGGGAGGCAGGGAAGGTCCTGAAGAGAGCTCTGGGCCCATGAGGGCCCTTCCTATCTGCAGCCCGACTGGTTCTTTGAGCCATTTCTTTCTTGAGCTCCAGACCCCGCCCCATAAGTATTGATACATGCTTCAGGGGAGGGGCTGGCCCCAGGCAAGGAGACCTGGGGCCATGAGGAGGCTGAGGGGGGATTCCTGGCCTCCTGCCCCTAGAAGAGGCCATCAATGCAGCAGCCAAGGGCTGAGAACTGCCATGGGCCAGGCCATCTGCTCATCACCCCATTCAATGCTCCCAAGTACCCCCATACTCATTATATAGACTGCAGGTTCAGAGAGGGCGAGTGGCCCACCCAGGGTCACACAGCTGAGCTGGCTAGAACTAGTGCCCATAAACAGTACTATTGGACCACGCTGTTTGTGAAGTAGCATCAGCTCCTCTTGGCCTGAGGTGGGGACAATGGGCTCTGGCCTTCTCAGGAGCAGTGCCCAGCACAGGACTGGGGGACGGCGTCTAATCCTCCCCACACTCACATCTCCGACTGGGTCTGGGCACTGGGCCACATCAGCAGGGCTGCCCCCCAGGACTGCTGAGACAATGCCAATGCAGGCCCGCAGGGAGGGTGTGTCTGAGAAGGAGCTTCCAGATCAATACTGTGCATTAAGCAGCGGTGGGGGCAGGGGGTGAGTGCTCAGCCGCCACCACAGCCAGCTCCTCCAGGGCTCAGCGCAGTGGAGCCCCGCCCACCGGCCTTATCAGACCTCGTGCACTAAGGACAATCTCTGCTAGGCTCTGCTCTGCCTGTCATCCACTGCTCTCTGTGCAGTCCAAGCAGACGCTGGCAGGGCTGCCCAGACAGACACAAAGGGCATCTTGTCAGGCTCGCCAGCAACGGACAGACCTTTCAGGATGCTGTGAGGACCTCACCGTGCCTATCTCCCCACCCGGTATCGCGGTCTGAGGGCTACTGAGAGCAGACCAAGGCCATGCCGGGCACAGGGTTGGTGCTGAATGGAGCATGAGCCTGGAAGAGCAGGGCATGGACCTCAGGTCCGTTGGGCCCACCTCGGTTCAGGGGTTCTGAATCAGGAGCCCATTCGCTAGCCAGGTGACTCTGACCAAGCAGGCCTAGACTCTTCCAGTCTCAGGCTGGAAGGGACCGCAAGGCCATCAAGTCCAGCTACCCCAAGGGAGCCTCTTGGACCACAACTGGGCCAGGGACCCATCCAGGCTGCACCCCTGCAGAGACCGAGCACTCACTGCCACCGAGGCTCCCCATTGTCTTTGGGAGCATGACTGTCAGGTGTTCCTCAGGCTGAGTAGAAATCTGCCTCCCAGGAACATCTGCCCCTTGGTCCTGACTGCTTGTCCACAGAGCAGGCCTTTGAGGAATGGACGAGGACTAAGACTTCTCCGAGCCTCTGACCCCTTCTCTGCAAAATGGGGTCAAATTTTTCACTTCCCAACTGCCTCACAGGGACGAGAGCACAGAGGACATAACTAGCCCCAAGACGAGTGAAGAAAGGGGGCATCAAGCCAGGGCACCCTGTCTGTGGTGGATCATTTACTACCTTTAGAGGCAGCACTAATCTCCTTCTAGAAGAACTGCCCTCCACAATGGGACAGTTGCAGGTGGAGTAAGGGGCTTTGGGTGGCAGAGAGAGTGGGCAGCGTGGGGCATGTGCAGCCAAGGAAGCAGGAAGGAGGTAGACATCCTGAGTTTCTGCCACTTCTTTACCCTGTCGCCTCCCAGCTTGCCTTGCACTGGAGGAAGAAACAGATGGGTCCTTTCGCCAGCGGGCAGGCAGGGATGGGGTGGAAAGAGCCCCGTTTGCCGGGGGTTTCGGGGTGGCTGGGGGCCAGACCTGGGGCTTCACCTGGAAGCCCCCCTGTAGGGGTTGTCTCCCACATGTGGTGGTCCACCGGGCAGAGTCTGGGTGGCTGGACAGGTTGGGGGGAAGGCTTCAGGCTCACCCAGCCCCCCCCCTTCCCACTTGGCTCAGGTCCAGCAGGCTCCTGCCTGGCGGCACTTCCACAGGATGGCATTTTGGGCTCTGACCTGCAACCTTTAACCCAGTACAGGGGTTGGGAGGTCAGGCTCCAAACCAGACTGACTGGGTTCAAACGCCAGCTCTGCCACCCCCTGGATAGGGAATTGGGCATAATTCGTCCCACCTCGTCTGGGGTAATGATAGCACCTGCACTGAGAATCAGTACCAGGATTAAACGTGAACGTGCTTACAAAACAGCCCTAGACAACGCCCAGGACAGAACCAAATATGTTGCAGGTGCTCAAAAATAGCACCTGGTCCTACTGGGCCATGTGAGGGCCACCGCACGGCATTCAGCATTTTACACATAAACACACTGAATGACCCCTATAATTCCATCCAGTAGACGCTATTAGTAGTCTCGTATTGTAAAAAGGGAAACTGAGGCTCAGATGGATTCGATGACTTGCCCGACAGCCAATGCCATTTGCTTCTCACTGTCACTGTTTTGCCACTATCTTGCAAGTGCTTGCTACATACCAGGTGCTATGCTCACAAGAGCTGGACACGAAACTGGGCTCTCATCCCTCCAGGGTGGCAGTCATTCCTGGGAGGACAGCTCCGGCAGCTCCACCAGCAGATGGCAGTGGGGTACAGGGCCCCTCCAAGCACTGGCTCATGGTGGGAACCAGGTCCTCATCTGTCTGTCCAGATACTGGAGGTTGATACTTGCTCGTTTCCTGCTGTGCCCACGAGGGCATGGGATCTGGCGCAAGCCATCCCTCCTTGTCTCTCTCTCTGATCCAGGCCCAACTCACTTGCCTCTGCTGCTCTTGCCCAGGGCTGCCAACTCTGTGCCTCCTCCCCCAAAGGGCCCAGGCATCCCTGGAACCAGTGTCCTCCTGGGAAGTGGCCGGCCTCCTGTGAGCCCTAACTCGGGGCTTGTCTGGCCAGAGTGTGCCCATTGAGTGAGGAAGGCCTGGAGCGTTTAGCCACCTTCAGGGTCCCCGGTCCTCACATTCATCTGTAGCGTCCTCCCAGGCCCCTCTTGGTGATGGAGAAGGATCCAAGCAGAGAGCCCCTGATCCTTCTCTGCTTCTGCTGACTCAGCAAACACATCACACCTGCGGCAGAGCTGGCCGTGGGCCTTGGCCCGTGCCTGAGTGTGAGCCGCATAAAGCTTGGGACAATATTGAAGAGGCCAACTACCTCAGTCCATTTGGGCTGCTATAACAAAAATGCCATAAGCTGGGTAGCTTAGAACAACAGACATTTATTTCTCACAGTTCTGGAAGCTGAAAATCCAAGATCAGGGTCAGGTCCTGGTAAAGGCCCTCTTCCTGTTGCAGACTGCCGGCTGCTCACTGGTGGAAGGGGCCAGGGCGCTTTCTCCGGCAGCTTTTGTAAGAGCACTAATCTCATGCTTGAGGGCTCTGTACGCCTGACCTAACCACCTCCCAAAGGCCCCGCCTCCTAATACCATCACCATCTTGGGAGTTAGGTGTCAACATATGAATTTTGGGGCAACACAAACATTCCATCTTACAGCAACAACTCTAATGTGAGCTGGGGAGCAGAGGCCTCACAGTGATCACCACAGCTGGCCTCGGGTAGAAGTCAAACTCGCAGCTGGGCAGAGGTGAAAATGGCAGGGAACATCTGGATTAGCCGCAAATGGGGCATGAAGGGGGTGGCCAGGACCAAGCACCTGGCAGTGTTGCCTTTCGGAGTTGGCATCAGAGAACATGGGCAGTGGGTGCTGGGGTTCAGAGGAAGGCTGATTTGCGGGGGGGATCTGGGTGTGTTACTGTGTTGTTTCCTCTCCACCTCCCGGGCGTGGGGCAAAGGAAGGTGTTTGTGTCCAAAGGTCATAATGGCAGGTGGCACCCATGCACTGTTCAGACCAGGAGCACACACTGGGCCGTTCTCTCCAAGAAGGCAGCCGACTGATGGAACCCCAGGGCAGCCCAAGCACAGGGACCTGGCAAAGGGCTGGGCATGAGGGCCACGGCCCAATCGGATCCCGGGTTCCTGGCTGTGTGTGGGGACAGAGCCAGGAGTGCAGTTTCTAGGCTCTCGGCCTCACATGGAAAGGTGCTGGCTCAGGTAGTAAATGGCCATCAGCTGTGAGTGGATGGCCATCGGCTGTGGCTAGTTGGTCGTCAGCTGTAACCAGTGAGCCATTGGCCACTAATATAACTGCCATGTCTACGCTAGCAGCAAATGGGGGGCTAGCAAGAAGATGGTGGCTGAGCTAGCAAGAGCGGATTGCAGTTAGCACAGTGGATTGTAGTTAGCATGGCAGATTGCAGCTAGCAAGTGGGGTTGGTTGGCAGAGAGAAGTGGAAGGCAGGTTGTGGGTAGAGTGGCTCTTGCTTCCTGTGTCTCCAACCCAGACGCCAGCGATAATATAGTGGTATGACTCCCCTACCTATGGCTCCGTGGGTGTTTCATTTTGGCCTCACCATGTCCTGTGTTCTTATGAGGGGAGCGGGAGCTGAGATCCCACATGACACCCTGTATGACACTGTGTCAATCAGCCTAGTTCTCTGGGGTTTTGAGATAGATAGTGGAGGGCTGGTTTGTTAGTAGTAAGAGAACAACAGACTAAAAAGCAGGGATGGGTAGGAGAAAGAGGGAAGATTCCGCTTCTGTAGGTTCCCAATGACAGGCTCTCACATTTTCCTCAAGGGTGAGGATGGGGCATCTGACATTTCTGTTCCATACTCGTATTTAAGAAAGGGTATTAAGAAGAATGCAGGTACGGGGCCCCCAGGGGCCAGCATGGAAGTGCCAGCAGAGACTGGAGCATAGGAAGCCTGGGGCTATGGCTCACCAGTCATATCTGAAGGTCAAAATCAGAATTCAAGCTGATCCCCACCCCTCTTTTTGCTTCTCCTGCTCAGCTGCCAGTCAGGGGCAAGGAAGGTGTGGGAGTCTGTTCAAGGAAGGTGAGTATGTCCATGTTTTAGTGGCAGTTGAATCACACCTGTGAACTCAAAGCCTGAGTCACCTGTATGGGGCAGGCTGAGGGCCTGAGGTTATGTCTGGGGAGAACGGGGTGGTGGGAAGAGACCACGGCTTCTCTGGTGAAAACCAAAGGCCCTTAAGCAGGTGAGGTGAGGTCTGAAGGGGGTCCTGGACTCTCAGGCCAGGGAGGCCGCAGTCAGCTGAGGCCTGCAGCTGTGCAGGGGAACGAGGCTCGAGCCCAGAACAGCTGGAGACTGGGACCTGACATCCAAGGGAGGAAGTGCGACAGGGCAGAGTAGCTCAGCGGTGGCTTCCCCCAGGAAGACACCCTTTTCCAGGCTGGGGCCTGGAAGGTTGTACGTGTCTGCTGGCTCCTAGCACATGCCAGACTCCCTGATGCCTTAGTCTAGTCAAACTGCTGTGGTTTCTGCCCTAGGAGGGATGAGGGGCTTTGGCTTAGTTACCAAGATGCTCTGAGAAGGTCCCAGCTATGACCTGATCTGATGTCTGGAGCTGTGGGGATTCTGGGAGGCGCTGGACACAGGATGCAGGCCAGGCCCAGGAGTCTCTGGGGCTTGTCCATGGAGAGCGTGGACCTGAGGACAGTTGTCTCACAGCCTCCTGGCAAATGCACTGGCTGCTGAAGCCACTCAGTTCTTTAGGCCTAGATCTTGCTAGACTTGATGGGACTCCAAGGAATAGCCTGTACCCCAAAGTCAATTCTAGGAGCTGGGATCTGTCTCTAGCCCTTCATCTACCTTGGCTCCCAACATTCAAAGGTCCCCATAACCTTTCAGAGTCTCTTCCAGCAACAGCCAAACCCAAATTTCCCCCCAGGAAAGAGGCTGCAGGTCACTCACAGAATCTCTGACCAGTGCCACCAAAGGTTTAGGGCCATGGTCTGTAGCCCCAATGCAGACCCTGGGCTATGGGTACTTTCTCAGCTAGGAGAAGAGGGGGTGATGGAGGAGCAGAAGGAAAGAAAAGAGAGAATGAAGACCCTCAGACCAAAGGTCCCAGTGCCCCAGCTCCTGCCCATCTAGGATGCATGGCCACCAAATTCCAGGTTGGTCCATAATTACTTCCTGTGTGGAGATGCCCTTCCTAAACAGATTATAAACTGCTCAAGGGTGGGTTTGTGACTTGCAATTCTTTGGTACTCTACTCCAGAGAGTGGCAGGTGGGCCCAAACACTCTTCACCCAGTGCTGGGATCCCAGGCTGAAGGGCAATCCCCACCAGCAGGAGTCCCCTGCTTGCCTGTCAGTATGAATGAGGGAGAGGCAGCTGGACTGGGCATGGGCTGGGCAACCACCCCACCTCCTGCCAGGACCTGGCTCCCTGCAGCTCTTCTTGGCCTGGCCAGGGAGGGAGGGTAGAGCAGGTGGGGAACTGGCTAAGAGGTGTAACTTGAGCCGGGAGGAATTCCCTGCCCTTCCTCCAAGCTTTTATTAAAGTAGGGCGGGGAAGGGCAGGCTTCCATCGGAAAAATCTCCCAGGCAGTAGGGGGAGGTGGGGAACCCGTGGGGGGCTGGGAGGGAGCACCGGCCCCGCTGCAAATAGAAACGGCACTCGGGCCGGCAGCCGGAGGCTCCAGGCCGGCCCAAGGGCACTAAGGCCTGAGCCTGCCCCGAGAACGCAGAGGCGGGTCTCCCCCCACTACCCACTCTCCTCTCCTACTAGTCTGGCGCAGGGAGCGGGGGTTTTAGAAGTCGGTTAAGAGTGGACGCCGCTTTTGCTCTGGGGCAACAGAGCTGGTGCCCTCACTGTCCCTGCTAGGGCGGAAGGCGGAGGGCTACCCCATGAAGCCGGGGGCGCTGGCTGGACCCAGCTCTGCGCCAGGAAGCCGCGCCTGATCACCGGCGGGACCGATCCAGAGAGGCGGCTCGGTAGAGGCGTCAGGCATGCTCCGGGTTAAAAGATGCGGGCAGTCTGCCTTCTGCGCACCGGGCCTCAGATAGGGAGCTCTGGTGGGAGGAAGCGCGGGGAGACTGGGTCTCTCTCTTAGACTCCACCTGGCCGCGGCGCGGCTTCCGTGCAAGAGCCCAAGAAAGTCGCGAAAGCGCCCCTGCGACCCGAGTGGAGGTTCGCACCCCTTCTCCCCATCCCGGGCCGCCGCGCGCGGCTCAGTGTCGCCCTGACCACAGGCTACCTAAGGCGGAAGCACCGCCTGCTCGGCCCGTGGCACCTCCAGGCTAGCCCACTCCCCACTCGCAAAGAACGTCATCGCGCCCGCAGGGCTCTCGAGGAATCGGCCTCCCCGGGGAGAGAGCAGGAGGAGAGCAAGGGCTGGGGGCGGTAGAAGCGGCTCCCAAACGCTGGCTGGGGCGGCTCAGTGCCCAGGACAGGGCTGGAAAGGTAGAGAGAGGGCGCGAGCTACGCCCTCCAGGGTTTGGGAAGAGGTGCGCGGCGGAGAGCAAGCTGGGGAGGGACAGCTTGCCTGGCCCCTTTCTTCTGCTCCCCTCCCCTGGGACAGGTGGCTCTTCTCCGCGCCCAGTACCTCCCAGGCGCAGGCTGCGGGCGCGGCTCCTACCCCAGCACCCCCCCCCAAGTCCCCCAACCCGAGGCAGGGGGACAGGGCTGGGGTCCTTACCTCGGCATTGACTTCTGCATCGTCCGCCGCTGCGTCGCGGCCCAGGCAGCCCAGAAGCACCAGCAGCAGCGGCAGCAGTCGCGGTCGTGCCGCCTTCTCCCGGTCACCAAGTAGGCTGCTGGCCCAGAGCCGCCGTCCGGGCGCGCTCCGGTCTCTGCCCATGCTCTCCGCGCCCAGCCGGGCCCCGAGCGCTGCACGCGGGGCTCGCCCACTGGTCGGCGCCGGGTCCCCACACGCGGCTCGGAAACTTGCGACGCTCCCTGGCTCCCCGCCCGGCGGGCGCGCGGCAGACATCCCGGTCCCGGTCCCCGGAGCCGCTTAGGTACCCTCGGCAAATTCCCACGCTCGAGAAGAAGCGGGCAGGGCAGGTCCGGGCACCCCGAGCCGGCCCACTGGGAGAGGGCAGCCGCCGGGTCCCGCAGCCTGGGCGCCCGGGGCCCGGTTCCCGAGAGCAGGCGCAACTCCCGAGCCTTTGTTTGGCTCAGCGCTCCGGCCGCCCGGTCCCGCGGCGCCCCCTGCGCGCCCAGCTCCCTCTGTCCATGCCCAGGGCCGGGCGCTACCCGGAGCGCGCGCCTCCCGCCCGGGGACTCTGCTCGCCCCGCGCCCCCCGGGCCCGGGTCCCCGCGCGGTCCCGGGAGGAGGCGCAGGGAGCCGGTCGGAGCGAGCGAGCGAGCCAGGGAACCGGCGCCCGACGTCCCCGGCGAGTCCGGCGCAGCTCGCGGCGCTCCCAGCCCTCCGCCCCGCGCCGCGGCCGCCGCCGCTCTTAAAGGGCCAGTGCTCTCCAGGCGCGCGGCCCCGGCGGGGGCTGGGGGCGGTACCTGAGCCAGAGGCTTCTCGGTGGCAGGTGCGGACGGTGGAGCCAGGCAGGCAGCCCTTTGACTCTTTCCAGACAGCGGCAATCCTCCCCAGCCCGCCTCCGTCACTCCCATCCTTGTTTTGAAGAGAGGGGATTGATCCCCAAAGCGACCCCCCACAGAGGGAGTAAGGAGGAATGAAGACTCCTCTTCTCCCAACTGGTGGGGGTGGATGGGGTATTGAGGCAGCAGTGTGCAACACGGAGGGCTGGGGGAGGAAGGACCCAAATGTCCTGTTTTAGGCTTAAACAAACAAAAAAAGATAAAAACCTAGAGATTTGTTATTTTCTCAAAAGCCTCAGGGTGTCTTTGGCACTTCAGGGACTTTCTTCAGTTGCAAAGTGAGGGGTTCGTACCTTGGGTGCCCCGTGAGGTAAGTCCTGCTTTGCCATTTACCTGCGGCACGGGGGGTGGGCAAGCTACTTAACTTTCCTGAGACTCTATGACCTTATCTGGAGCGAGGGGCAAAGTTAAGACAAGGGTTAGGTATGCGTTTGGTTCCGGGCCTAGCACACATTAGGTGCCTAAGTAGAGGACACTATTTGTGCAAGTGAAATGTGACAATGCTGCATGACAAGGCTCTGGGCAGGGCAGGTGGGCAGAACTCCCCACCCCAGTGGAGTTTACACAGCTAGATTTAATTCAATTCCAGGGTCAACTTGAGATCTGGTGGGTGTGGAAACAGAAGGCTTGAGGTACGGGGGGCCGAGGCCTAAGGTCTGCAGAGGCTGTGTCCAGACCAAAGGCAGCCCTGGCCCAACAGACTGGTGGCAGGGGCAGGGGCAGGAGGTGAAGGTGAAGGTGCTCAGACAGGGTAGAAGGGCAGAGATCTCCCCTCTCCTCTGCCACCTCCCAGCTCTGGAAATGGGCAGAGATCCGGCAGGGCTTTAGAAACTGACCTGTTCACTGACCTGCCAGGTGAGAGGGAAAAAAAGCACCGTTAAAGAAGACAGATAGAAGTTAAAGTGGTGATGACAGATTTTATTCAAACAACAACACAACAAGAAAGAACTATAGCAATAGGGAAAGAGAGACTCACTATAGAACTGGGCCTGGTTCCCAATACAGCCACTAACAAGTGTGTGTGAGGGGGTGGGGGTCGGGGGGCACGGGTAGATGGAAAATGACTAAGAGGAGATATTGAGTCTGGGGGAATTCTGGTTGAAGGCAGGCCAGGGTGGTCAGAATCACGGGGTGCACAGGTAGTGGGGATGGGGCGTTTGATCAGATATCAAGGGTGGGGAATTCTCACTAACCTGATTTAGCAGGATTCTGGATAAACCTGGATTTTAGAAGGAAGTACATGGATGGGCCTTGCTGGGGAGAGGGTTCAGGGAAGCCAGAGTAAAGTTTGGTCAAGCAACAACTCTTTGTTAGTCCCCCTTCTTGTTTCAGGGAAGAAGAGGCATTCTTTGCTTTGATCAATGTAAGTCCATTTCTCATTTGGGTGCCTTTGTTCATGTGGAACCAGCCTAACCATCTGGTGAGACTTAGTGACAGTTGATAACTGCTGTACTATACGACCCACAAGGCATTTAATGAGAGGAATACTTTGAAGATAAATGGAAAGGTGAAGATTAGAGGCTGAATCTATTTGTGTGCCCAACTTCATAGACCTTCAGGATCTACCAGAAGTCTAGGAGCTGTTGTCCTTCCTGGTGTGGTCACCATGGCAGTGAGGCACACATTTCTTCATTCACCTCTCAGACCTTCCTGGTTATGGCAAAGATGTCAGGTAGATTGCTGGGGACAAAGGTGTAGCGCTTGCTTCTGACCACTGTGCAAGTGTCCCCCTTCTGCACCCAGGGTCATATGGAGGGCGATGCAGTTATAGAGAACAGCACACTGGATTTCTCATAGTCAGCGAGTCACCAGTTCAAGGCCAGTGGTGAAGTTATCCAGGGAGAAGGTAAAGTGCTTCAGCAATGAGTCCTCCCATATCCATGATTTCACTTTCTGTGGTGTCAGTTACCCGCAGTCAATTGTGGTCTGAAGATATTAAAGGGAAAATTCCAGAAATAAGCAATTCATATGTTTTACATTGTCATTGTTCTGAGTAGCATGAAGAAATCTCGTGCTGTCCTGCTCCTTCTTGCCCAGGACATGAATCATCGCTTTGTGTAGCGTATTCACCATGTACATGCTACCCGGTAGCTTAGTAGAATCTTCTACTAGACTAGCTGAAGAAGGCGTCTTCATGGGCCTTCCCAAGATAATTTCAAAAGATGGTCGTTTACCTGGAGATAGGGGTGAACATCTCAGAGTCATAAGAGCAATGGGCAGCCATGGTAAGTCCAATTCTGGCAGGTTAGCCAGTTCGGTCTTGAAGATGCTGTTGTATCTTTCTATTGCGACTGATGACTGAAGATGGTAAGGGCAGTGGAGACTTTGACTAATGCATTGTCTTTCCGATTTTCTGTGTAATTTTCCCAAAGAAACATGATCCCCTGCCACTAGAGATGGTAGAGGGGATACCCCAGGTGGGGAAGATTTGTTCCAGAAAAACTTTGGCATCTGATGTTGCCGAGGCATTCGGCAGGGGGAAAGCCTCTAGCCATTTAGAAAACGTGCGCATGAGAGTGAGTACATATTGGTAGCCTTGTCCTTTTGGTATTGGATAAAATCCATTTGCCAGTGAGGGTAGGGTCTGAGGGGAAGCCACTTCCCTTCCTTGCCCACTTTTACAGTTTTTCCAGAGGTGTGTTTCTGGCATTTGAGGCAATTGGCAAATGCTTGGTCCAAAAAAAGACCAAAGGGCCTAAACTACTGTTTGTCTGATATATCACACATTTTGTCCTTTCCACGTGGTGTAAACTGTACACAATGACTCCAGGGAGAGACAAAGAATGCCAAGCCACCATCTTGGTGTTTCCAGAATCCATCTGAGTGGCTTGGTCATCCAGTTCTTTCCCATCCAGTTGTTTCTGAAACTGAAGCTGTTATTCGGGCCATGTGGACAGATTTCTTTTGTGATGTCCCAGGAGTCATCCTAAATTAGTGCTCTCCCTCAAGGGAAGGTGAATAACCCCACTGGGGTCTAGGCCTTCCAAGCGGCATACAGGGGGCATAGTCCCAAGGCTTGGGAAACACTGGGATTTCTTTGCTGACTGGGGAAGAGGCTGCTAGTTTAGCATATTTACCAGCCCATCTTTTTCCTTGGATCTCATCTGGATTTTTTTGCACTATGTACCTCAGTTTTACCTGTAGTGGTCTGCTGGGATAATAATAATACCTCTAGAAATTCTGCTATTAGGGGTTCATTTTTGACGGGGGTACCAGCTGCTGTCATGAATCTTCTGTGTTTCTATAATGTACCCAAATCATGTATACCCTGAAGGCACAGCAGCCATCAACGTAAATGTTAACCTTAATTCCCTCTGCTTTAATGCAAGCCTGAGTAAGAGTAATTAACTTGGTTTCCTGGGCTGGTGTGACATTTGGCAGGGTTCGGTATTCTAGAAGTGTATGTTGATCTGTAATGGCATATCCAGCCTGGAAGGCCCCATCCTCGTTCCGGAGGTATGAGCCATCGACATGAAAAGTGAGGTCAACTTGGGGGAGGGGGTTTTCTGACAAAGCCAGCCTAGGACAGGATAATGATCTAGTGTTAATGACAGTCATGGTGTGTCCCATCAGGGAATAAAGGAAGCAGGGTTAAGATTTTGATGGTGATATATGACGATGTGAGAGGGAGAGAGGAGTAAGATTTCACAGGAGGTAAGTCGAGATGCAGAAGAGTGCCGTGTTTTCATTAAGCGATAGGGTCTGCACAGCCTGAGGGGATGGATGTCAAGCGGATGACCTAATGCTCAATCAGAGGTAGCAGGGACACGTTTGGTGGCTGTAGCCATGGCTCACAGGGGGCTACGCCTTGGCAACTGGGTCCAAGGCCAAACTATAATATGCCAGAGGTCTTTGGTGTCCATTATGCTTCTGGGATAACATTCCCAGGGCATGACCTTTTGTTCATGCTCAAAGAAAAAGGCAGGGAGTCATTGGAAAGTCCAAGGGGGGAGGTGAGAGTCGAGAGACCATTGTTGGACGGGGGGTCCCAGACTACTGCGTCTGGGAATGCCTCCTTGATCATGGATGGCATAGAGAGGGGAGGCAAACCGAGAAATTAGGTACCCATGTCCTATCCCGCCAGACCTCAAAAATGTGTCAGTTGCCGTTTTCTGTCAGGAAGAGAAAAATGTTGAATAGTAGAGGCTGTCTGTGGAGGTAGCTCTACCTGCAGCTGAAATATCGTGACCCAGATATCAGACACATGGAGAGAACTGTGGGATTTTGTCTCTAGCCACCTTGTGGCCTTTTCTTGCTAATGCCTTAAGAAGGTATTCAGTGTCCACAGGAGTCGTCCTAACTGTCAGAACAGAGAAGAAGGTCATCTACCTAGTGGATTAAAGTGGAATCTCCTGGGAATTTTAAGTCTCCCCAATTGGCATTTAGGGTGTGCAAGAGTAAGTAGGAACCTCAATAAACCCTTGGGGCATAACAGTCTAGGTTGTTGTTGGTTATCCCAGGTTTAGGTAAACAAGTATTGGGATTCCTTCTGAAGGAGAATTCTACACCAGGCGAAAGTAAACCAAGGACTATGAAATGTTGGGTGTTGGGAGGAATAGCAGACAGGATAGTCAGGATTAGGCACCAAGGCAAATCTGGGTTTGACGATTTTGATAGATCTCAGATCTTGGACTAACCCACATCCTTGCCTATTTGGGTTTTGGTGGTGACAATGGGAGTATTGCATGGACTAGATGTGGGGACTAGAAGGTGAATGCACTGTTTTGTCTAATAAACCTTGGAGTACTGGGCGGAGTCCCTCAAGTCCTTTTGCCTTTAAATGATATCGGGGAATCACGGGGACAAAAGGTCTAGGTCACACTGATTGTTGCATCTGAGTGTCCAGTGGTGGTTCTGGTCCAGATCTGAGACATGGCATTAAACACAGGGAACGAGAAGCAGAGATGGACAGAAGTTAAAGTGGCAAAGATAGATTTTACTTAAGAAACAAAAAAAATTGCAATAGAGCGACTCCAGTATCCCATGGGGCTCGATCCAAACACAACCAGAACAAGTGGAGATTTATAGCTGAGGAACAAATTGTGTGTGTGTGTGTGGGGGGGACGGGCATTGGTGGATGGAAAATGACTAAGGGGAGACATCAAGTCTGGGGGGGTTCTGGCTGAAGGCAGGCCAGGGTGGTCAGAATCACGGGGGGCACAGGTAGTGGCGATGGGGCGTTTGATCAGATATCAAGGGTGGGGATTCTCACTAACCTGATTTAGCAGGATTCTGGATAAACCTGGATTGTAGAAGGGAGTACATGGATGGGCCTTGCTGGGGAGAGGGTTCAGGGAAGCCAGAGTAAAGTTTGGTCAAGCAACAACTCTTTGTCAGCATCGACAGTGGGTGGACATGATCTGGTCTTCGGCAAAGTTTTCTCAGGGAATGAAAGTTGGGGCAATTTCACCCATTTCCACTGACTATATTCTCTGTCGCGTCCCTCTTCTGGGAAATAGATTTCTAAATTTTTTGCTTTGAAATTTCTTTTTGGGAAATGTACAGTGGACATCAGAAATGGACAACAGGGTTGTCTCAGTTTCACTGAACTTATCACAATCGCCAATTAGAAAACAGTCTGCGTTTGGGGGGCTACCTAATAGAGGAGCCCAGGAACCATGAGCAATGTGCCTACAGGCCAGCAGTCAGAGCAGTTTAGTCATTGTTTTCTCTAGGCTGCAGCTTCCTCTCTTGGGGAGAATACTGCCTTAAGGAGATGGCATCCCTGTGACCAGACCTTGAAGCTCCCAGGGATTCGTTCTGACTCCGACAGGTAGCTTGAGGCCCAAGTGGGTTTGTACATCCATCCATCCCAGGGTGTGGCCAGCAGCCCAGGCCTGAGGGGACCAGAGGGACTGACATGTGCGAACTCCAGCCCTTTTGTCAGCCGACTTTAAACCTTACCCACATTTTGCCAATGTCATTTCATCTAGACCCTAACCTCCCCCACTCCCTTTTTTTCTTGGAGCCTTTTGAATTAACGTCCAGACACGTCATTTCACAGCAGTTTCCTTCTGAGACCCTGATGTGGTATGAGGGGTTGTTTAAACAGCTCTGGATTAGAAGCCAGGCCACAGGGTTCCTGCCCCAGCACGAATTGAGTGGCAATCTTGAGCAAGTGATGTCCCCTCTTTGGGTTTGTCTCCTCATTTGGAAAAGGAAGGTTCTGGCTCAGGTAGTGGCCCAAGGTCCCTTGTTTAGTAAAGGAAAGGCCCAGTGGATTGGGACCAGGCCCAGGGCCCCCACCCCCACCCCTGGCCTCTCAGGCTCCTGGTACCAAGACAAGGAATAAACAAACAAGCCGAGGTAATTTCCCTCTTCCTTGGAAACAAAGCTGGGGTGGTCTGGAGAGGCGTGTGGAGAGCCAGGAGTGCCAGGTGGAAATGGGCCAAATAGGCCGAGGGATGACCAGGACGATCATTTCCCTGCCCCGCAGGGAACATCCAAGGACACGAGGCCAGATGTGTTGATTTTGCGCTCTCCCAGTGTGATACAATCCCCACCAAGAGCATGTCTTTACTCCGTGCCAGCCTGCCTGGGGTGGACCCGGGCTGCTCTGGTCGTGCCTCTGTCTCCAAGCACATCTCCTCTTATGGAAGAGCCCCAGCTGCTCCTGCACTGTCAGCGGGGCCTGTTCTCCAGCAGCACACTCAACGTCTGGGCACGTGCCAAGCCCCTGCTGCCCGCCTCCTCCGGCCCAGCCTGCCGCACCCCCCCCCCCCCCAGTGAATCTCCTACTTCCTTCCTCTATCACCACCTTTCATGCTCCATGGAGGAGCCAGCTATTGATCTTGGCCCTATTTCTCCAAGTTGCCACACGCTAATTCCATCCGAGCCACATCCTCCCCCACGGGACCCGTGGGTCCGTCCTCCCAGGATGGTGGTGGTGGTGTTACATCACACCCAGCCCCCTCCCAGGAGCAGCGAGCGCCCAGGATGGAGGCTGGGTGTCTCTGATGAGAAAAGTCTGGTGGTCTGTGCCCAAAGGACCTCCCTTGTTGGACGCTGGCTTCCATCCTAAAATCGGAAACTGCAGGAAATTGGGTGGCAAGAAGTGCAAAGTTGGGGACAGAGCTTTTCCTCTGCACACCCTGCCCGCCCCCACCCATGTGGAGCATCCAGAGGGCCAGATGAGACTGATTCACCCGCTGCCCAGGTCAGGGGCTGGCACAGAGCAGGTGTCATTAAGTGCTGGCTGCACAGCTGGTTTGCTGTGTTCCTTGCATGCCAGGAAGGAAGCCTGGCTTCTTTTCTCCAGGTGACCTCAAAAGCCAGAGGAACTGACTGACCAGTCAGAATTGAATCAGCAGATCCATGCAGTGGGGTTGGGGAACAAGGCACAGAATATGACTTCCTGGGTCCTTCAGTGCAGTGATTGGGAGTTTGCCTCAGGAAGCACAGAGGTGCAGGAGGCAGAGTGGGGAGCTAGGATGACAGGCCCCCATTCCCCACACCTTTCCCTCAGGCTTGGGGTGGAGAGGGGGAGAGCAGGGCTGACCAGGAGCCTGTGGGCAGGACTGAAGTTAGGCAGAGGTAGGGCCTTGCCTCTGGATTCTCACATGACCTCAGGCAAGTCATTTAACCTGTTCTTCTATATGGGTGGAATAATCATTCCTACCCAGCTTACTTTTCAGGGGGGTGATTGGGAGGAGTAGCTGATAAGGTCCTAGTAAGGGCTTTGAAAAGTATTCATAGTATCAGGTCTTCCACTGATGAGGAATGGGGGTGGCGACCCCCTGCTAGCTGCCAAATCTTGGGCTAGATGTGGTCTGTGCGACTGTTGGTGTGCAGGCCTGGCAGGCCAGGTGACCCCACCCCATCATTACCGTCTCCCCAGGATCCCCCGGCCCCCAAACTGTGAAGCACGCTGGAGAAGGTGGTGTAGAGAAGTCATCTTTTCACCTAGTTGAACAGAAGCAGCCCAAAACAAAATCCAAAATAAAAACTGCAATTTTCATTTGTTGAACATAATTTAAAATGATAACAAAAATGTCTCTTCATCCATCACCAGAAATCCAGATGGCAAGTGCAAAGGACTGGTCCTTCGCTCTGGTGAGGGCTTAAAGAATAAAAATCCTGTGCAATGCCTGGCCCTTCCTCACATCTCCTCAGAAGACCCACAGGCCACGGCAGGTACTTGGGAGGGCGTAGAAAGTGAACTCTGACCGGGGGAAGGCGCCGCTCTGCCTCGTTGGGAAAGCTGATGGGAGCCAGAGGTCACAGAACGTTGGAGGCCTGGCTTAAAGCCACCAGCAAGGCCAAAATGTAACATCTGCTCAAGTCTCCCCAGGCACCTGGCTGGGGGCGAGTGGTCGGAAGGAATGGAGAAAACTCATGCTGAACCTCCAATTAGCACCCTGTACCTGGGGCCTGAAATGTCCCCTGCTGGCATAGGAAGGGATAAGACAAAAAATGAATAAATAAAAGTGGCGCGCTTTAAGGCGGGAGGGTGACAGACCCACTGAAGCTTCATCCTCTGTCCTGGCTTGATGAGCCAGGGCACAATGGTTTTAAAAAAATGCTGGTCTGAGGCCAATGGCATCACAACACAAACAGCTGAAGGGGGAGTGGGGGTGTGTGAGGAGAGGCCATTTGTTGGAGGGACTACAGTGGGAACTGTGGCTGAGTATGGGTGGGCTCACCCGGTGACCCCATTTTTTTTTTCTTCTTTTTTTTTTTTGCATAACCACCTCAGATGGAGAACCAGGAAGCCCAGGTTGCCCTCTACTGGTGATTTCTGGGAATGACCACACCACAGCAGTAGGGGACCTGCAACCCAAAAGGGCCAGGAGAGAAGCAGTCCCTGGGACCACCAGGAGGGGCTGTACCTCCAGCTGGGCCTCCCAGTGGCAGGCTGGGAGTATCCCCACCACTTGAGCAGGCTCCTCCGTCTCTGCCCCGCCTGCAGCAGGGCCTGGGAGAAGGAGGGCCTCTGGTGTCACTTCAAAGGTATCGAGAAGAACTTGTTCCCAGACTTGCAGCGGACCTGCTCGGCGTGCACGCGTAGCAGTATCTCGGAGTCTTCAAACTCATCCACAATTTCCTTAAACCAGGAGCCGGGAGAGGACAGTCACTTTAGGGGAATCAGGGACTCAGAGGGCACTGCAAACAAATCCGGCCTACTGAAATCCTTCAGAGATTAGGCACCGCTGAGGGGAGACCGAGGGCCACGCAGGCTCCAGGGTCGTCTGCACCTAGTAATCTTGTCTAATCAGCTCTGCAATAGTGCAAGGTCGGTCCTATCATCCCAGTTTTGCAGAGGAGCAAATGGATGCTCACAGCCCTCGATTACAGAATCCAATAAAGCCAGGACTGAGATCTGGCTCTGGTGGAGCCCCACACCAGAGTTCTCTGCCACATCCAGCACCATCAAGCCAAGAGCAGAGGTAGCCACGTGATGATGGCCCATGCGATGTAGCTACCTAGCGTGCACATGTGTTGTTTGGCTTGCAAAATGTTTTTTTAAAAAATACAAATTAGTTGCCAACATTTGAAAATAGGGAGATTATACACAAAAATCTGGATTTCTGGCTTTTCTGGAAAAACAGGAGTGGTAGCAACATGAGGCCCACATTCCTGCACAGCAACACTCCCCACTGCCTCCCCGACCGGAGGCAGAGTGTCAGCTCCTCTAAGGGCTGACGGGAAAGTGAAATATTTCACTTACTTATCAAAATACGAGAAAGACTAGGAGGGTAGGATGTTCCTTATACCTGGCACGTTTCACTCATTTCTAACACCTGCCAGACCCCTGTGGGCACCCACGCCTTTGACCTCTGGGCAGGCCTGCAGTGTCCTCTCAGATCAGTGTTCCAGGGCAGCGCTGCTCACATTTGATTGTGTACACAAATCCCTAGAGAGCTTGTTACCATGCGATTCTGAGTTCTTAGGTCTGGGCTGGAGCCTAAGGGTCTGTAGTGCTAATAAGCTCCCAGGTGACGCTGCTGCTGCT
Organism: Rhinolophus hipposideros; assembly: GCF_964194185.1. NCBI lineage: Eukaryota > Metazoa > Chordata > Mammalia > Chiroptera > Rhinolophidae > Rhinolophus > Rhinolophus hipposideros. The sequence continues at coordinate 10,455,856 of NC_138067.1, read as the reverse complement.
GGTCCAGGGTGGCACTTTGAGGAGCCAGGTAAGGTAGTGGGGTCTCCTACCATGTCAGTGATTTCCCAGGAATTCAGGTTGGCATGCCCAACCCCCAGGGCCACTCAGCTCCCGTCCGCTCCCCAACACCCAATGGGAACTCCCATTGCTTCTGGAGTTCGGCACCCTCTGCTCCCGCACCAGAACTCACCTGGAGTTCCCTCAGGCACTGCCCTTCCAGCTGGAGACGCGCATCACCCACACACCAGGCCAGGCTGATGTGGAAGGAAGGGTCCTGCAGAGGGGTGGCGGGGAGGCAGGTGGTCACCCAGGTGCTGGGGCAGGCCCAGACCTCACAGCGGGTTTGTGACAGAGCTGTCCTGGCAACCCTGCTGGATCCCTGGCCGGCTCCCTGGGAGACCACACCCTCAGTGCTGATGGCAAGCATCCTCCACAGAGGGACAAAGGAGCCCTGATTTGGTCCTTGCTGTGAATTGAACTTGCTCTGAACTGTCCACCCCTTCCACTCCAATTCACTAGTCGAAGCTTTAACCTCCAATATGATGGGATTTGGAGGTGGGGCCTTTGTGAGATAATTACGTTTAGATGAGTCATGAGGGTGGGGCTCTCAAGGTGGGATTCGTGCCTGTATAAAGAGAGCTTGTTTTCTTCTGTCAGCCCCGTGAGGACACAGCAAGAAGATGGCTGTCTGCAAGTCAGGAAGAGAGTCCCCACCAAAAACTGGCCATGTTGACACCTTGATCTTGGCTCCAGAATCGTGAGAAAATAAATTTCATGAAGCCGCCCAGTCTATGGTATTTTGTTATGGCAGCCCATGCTAAGCTAGTCCTGTTCACAGAGGCTTTCTTATACATAACAAAGCAAGTCGTTAAATCTGGCATGTGGAAGACAGTCCAGGCTTCCAGTCTATTTTCTGACCTAAAACATCTCAACACACGACATGCTTTTTAAGATGAAAGAAACAAAACCTAAAATGTCTAAAATTATGAAGAAATAATAATTGTTCAAATTCAGACTTACATATGCCAGAATGGTTTAAAAAGAATTTATCGAGCAAAACAAATGGCCCTTTAAAGCCGTAGCATTCAACTTGGAGTCGAGAACCCCTGGAGGGCATGGGGTAAAAGTGCAGGAAGGTATGTCACGTTACAGTCTTCCTGGAGTGTCAATTTTACTAAAAAATACTGGGGAGAACTACTTTTTTTTTTTTTTGAGCCCACTGGCCCATGTGGGAATCGAACCGGCAGCCTTCGGAGTTAGGAGCACGGAGCTCTAACCGCCTGCGCCACCGGGCCGGCCCTAGAACTACTTTTTTAAAAAAATAAAAATAAACGTGACTACAATACGGAGTAGAAGATATACATCATGTATATATTTAGGATCCAAAAAAAAGAATTCTAAGATTCTAAGAAATGTTGGACCTCGGGTGGGCTGCATCTGACCATATCTCAGACCCGCAGCTCTCCAGGGCTGTGTGTCCTCTGAAGGCTGGCATTCCGGACACTTGATATGGGAAGGTTCTGGAGGGCTCTTCAGTGTGCCTCTAACAAGGGCTACTTGAAGGCTTGTTTTACTCCAGTGAGAGATGGGCCAGTGGAGAAGAAAAGGCCCCGTTCATTACCTGGTAGAAAGTCGTGAGGTCAAATTCCTCCATGACTCTGTCCACTTCTGAAACCAGGTCCAGGAACTGGGTGTGCCCTGAGGTGACCTCGAGCCCAACAAAGGTCCTGGAGGGAGGCAGAAGTGGAGACGACATGGGTGTGAGATGTAACACCTGAGAACATAAACCATCCGCAGTGGGACAGAGGATGCGACAGCCAGGAAGCCGAGCGGTCTGTACCATGGGTGCTTTCTTACCCCCCGTCTCCTGGTCGGTTCACTTTCCTGATCTCTCCACTTTCCTGATCTCTCAACTGCCTCGTTCATCCCCCCCCTCCTCTGGCTGGAAACCTTCCTTCCCCCGTTGTAACCACACATCTCCCTTCCCTCTCCACGGTCTAATAACCCTTGCAGGAACGCCTTCATCTGCCACTGCTAAGTCTACAAGCCCCAGAGCTTCTGCACCTGTGCTCTCCAGCATCACCCCTGGACCCTTTCTGGAGGACGTGGCTCTCTGGCACCAGCTCCCCTCCCATCAGCACTCATGTTCTCTCTCATCTTTAAAAGCCCTCCGAGACCCTTTTCTCTCTCTCTCAAACCACACACTGCACAGTTTGAGCGCACCTCACCTCCTTGTCCAGTCTCCTCCACTGCCCTCTTTTCTTTCCGACCTCTACGTGGCCAAGGGTTGCAGAGCTCAGTCCTCAGCCCTCTTACCGTGTTTCCCCAAAAATATGACCTAGCCAGACCATCAGCTCTAATGCGTCTTTTTTGGAGCAAAAATTAATATAAGAACCGGTGTGTTGTGTTATGTTGTGTTGTGAGGTGAGGTGATGTTATAGAAGACCGAGTCTTATATTAATTTTTGCTCCAAAAGCGGCATTAGAGCTTATTTTCGGGGAAACACGGTAGCTGCATCCTCTAACAGGCAGATTTCACCCAGCCTGCTTTAAATATCACACAGGCTTATGGGTCCCAAATTTCTGTCTCCAGCTGGCACCTCTCCTGTGCAATATAATTGAGTATGTGCCATCTCCTGGGGGTCTAACAGGCAGTCAAATCTAAGAGGCACAAAGCAGAACTTTTGATTTTCACCCCACCAGTGCTTTCTATCATAGAAAATGGGGCCATTATTTACCCAGTTATTCAAACCCCAAACCTAAGAATCCCCTTACTTTGCACAGTTCCAACCCCTAGTTAATTCCAGTTGGGTCTACCTCTAGTATATTAGGAATGTGTCCAGTTCTTGGCTTTTCCACTGCCATCACCCTAATCCAGGCCACCACTGGTCCTTCACTTGGATGGTGACACCTGCCTCCTCTCTGCTTTCTGTGTCTACCCTTGCTCCCTTACACCTCTTCACCGCTCAGTACCAACAGACAGATATGGTCTAGTCACACTGACATTTACAAACATAAATTGGATCATGTCTCTCTTCTGTTCACATCCCTCCAATGGCTTCCATGACACTAAATATCCAAACTGCCTATCTTGACTTTGAAGGCCCCGCATGAATTAACCCTGCTGAACTTACCGCCTATCGCCCCTCCACCTGCTCCTCAGTCTCCTCAAAATCACCAATTGGACTCTTTCCTGCCCCAGAGTCACCTTGTTTGCTGTGTCCTCTGCTTGAAGGTTCCTACAGCAGCTCTTCCCAGGGTCCCCAGCAAATGCCACCTCTCTGGCCACTTGCCTGGTACCCTCCTTGGCTATCTGCTCCTGACTGTTACATCACACAGTAGTTATGAACAATCTCATTTACTTTATTATCTGTCTCCCCTGCAGAATATGAGATCCCTAAGAGCACAGACTGTGCTGAGCTTTTCATTGCTGAATCTGTAGGTGCTGAATAAATCTGTGTATAGAGTGAGTGAATGAACGAGCCCTCCTTTCAGAGGTACTCAGAGAAAGCAGCTCGGTGAGTGGATCAGACAGGGAAGCTTGCTTTGAAGCCCTGATAATAGTAATTTCTTCTTATATTCATCTAACACTTTAATACTTTTCGAAACTTGTCTGGCTTATTTGAACCTCACAAGGGCCAATGATGAATGTATCAAGGGCAGGCATATGACAGCCTGGAAACGGAAAGTCACGGAGGTGAAGATATGAGCTAAACATTAAATTGTGGACAGAGCTGGGCAGGAACCCAGGTTTTCTTTCAGTCTCAGGTTTTTTTCACTACACCAAGATGTTTTTCTCTACCTCTGCTCCTTCCTGCATGCCCCCTAGTTATTTCACTTAATGAAAGGTTCAGATTTGGGAACAGCTGCTTTTGTAAAACACAAACAAACGAAAAACTGCAACAGACAAGGCCAAAAGCAAAGCACCCCCTCAATCTTTACTCCAGAGAATCTTCTGGAAATGACTGGGGGCAGAAGGCGGAGACTCACTTTGTTTTCTCTTGATTGGTATAAATCTTTACCCGGTTGGCAGTAAAGCAGAATCTAAAATTTAGAAAAAGAAAAGACCACATTTCAGGAACAATAATAAGAAAAAAAATCAGGAAAAAAATTTATGTTAAAAAACAGGACTTTGAAAATATAGTTAACTCATTTCATACTTAGTATTGTCACCCTATTTTATAGGTGGTAAACTTAGCCCTAAAATATTAGAGCTGGACAAGACTTTAAATAATCGCCCAGTCTAAGTAATACAGTTTCATCTGGATGCTAGCAAAACTTTTACTTTATTAATAGCAGTTCATTCCATTAAATAATGTGAGACTACCTCAACTTTACTCACGGGAATTGTGAAAGTCAAGTTCACCAAGTAGGTGATAATAGATCATTTAAGGGCCAATTTGTTCCTTGCAGTTTAAAAAAAGACAATTCTGATCTAGTCGAAGAATTTTCCCTGTGTGGCTGAGCTGAGGGATTTGTGCCTAGGTGGCTTCTTTTGGCTTCTAGAACCAATGTCAGAGGATCTATCTATAGAGGACGGCTTCTGGGCTCCCTCTCACCTGCTGAGTCATTCAATAAATATCCATTTGATGCCTATCGTGAGCAAAGCAACTGGAAAAAAGATGTGGGGTAATTCAAAGATAAGCTGCATTCCTGGGCCTATAGGAACTTGGGCTCCAAAGGAGGAGATGGACACGGGAAAGATTGGGTACGAGGATGAGTAAAATGAGCTCTAGGGTGTAAACAGCCACAGGACCGGATGATCCCCAGGACTTGGGGATTCTGGGAGTCTCAGTGAAGGAGCAGGGCTTTGGTCTGGCCAAGCCGAGGAGGAAAGGCATGCCAATTAGGAAGAAGTACAAAATAGTTGAGGAAAAAAAAGCCCTAGGCTGGCAGACGAAACCAAAAGTGGGGTCCGGTTCAGATCCTTCGCCAAGTCCCGTTTGAGGCAGCCACCACCACTCCCATGACCTGTACACAGATAAGGACTTGGAAGGCTTCCAGAGCTTACATGGCATGCCCCAGGTCACACAGGATGAGGTGTACAGCGGGTACCTCACGTTCGGTGTTCTAACCGTTAGGTTTGGCCTGCTTGCTGGAATAATACACTCAGACCCACATGCCCACAATAGCTCAGGACAGGAAGAGGACCTGGAGGGGAGTGAGATGAGAGGCAAAGGGGATCACTCGGGACTCACCTCTGGCAGGACGCCATGCGGTCTTTCAGAGCCTGCACGAAGGGGAGGATCCAGTGATGACGCAGAACCACGTTCTGGGACAGGCTAAGGTGAAAGGCCTCCATCCTCACCAGCCGGGGGACATATGTCTGGGCATGGAGCAGCAATGCGTCAAGCAGGTCCAGGAAGTCCTCCCTGGCTTCATCTGGAGGGGGAGAGCGAACAGCGTAACACACATATGCTCATTGTAAAGAATTCAAGTAATAAAGACATATGCAAAGGAGAAAGCAGGGGCCCCTGAAATCCCATCACCTACAGCAATGGTCTCCAAACTACTGTGATCACATAGGCCATTAATAAAACAAGTTTGCACACATACCTACAATGAACTTGTATTTATTTATAAATTATGAACATGTGCTACTCTATAAAATTATGTGTTAGAAAATGCACACTCTCAAGAACAGAATTTAAAGATGAAAATATACCTAAAAACGTCCTAATAACTCTCTTCCCACCCTTAATGGATCGTTTTGACCTCTCCCCCAGGGCACACACACCCCATTTTGAAGCTACTACCCTAGAGATAAACACTGTAAAATTTGGTTGCCTATGTCCCCAGTCTTTTGTCAATGCATATACTAATGTATATATTTGATTTGTTAAAAAAGACAAGCGTATACCATTCAAACTGTTCTTCCACTGGTTTCTTCATATAACACTATATGTTACACATCCTTCCTCTCAGTATAGAGATCAAGCTCATGATTACAGCTTCACAGTAATCCATAATGAGAAATAGTGCATATCTTTAATAGGTCTCCTATTACATATTTAGAATCTCCTGATAAGACATTTAGCATGCTCCCAATTTTTCACAAATACATAGAACACTACAATGACCACCAGCATATGTTCACATACTTATTTTTTACCAGGCATGTGACTAGAGCTGTGCGGTTAATAGTCTGTTCACACCCAGCATGTTACTCAACTTGCCCAAATGTCCTGGTGAGTGGGTAGTATAGAGAATCATTCCCATCTATGGATGGGGAAATGGAGGTTCCAAGAATTTACTTGACCTAACACAAAATAGTAAGAGTCACCATTTCGTCTGTGTATTGTGATAAGAACTTGCACAGATGATCAGATTCAATCTTCACAAAAGTCCTAGGAGACAGGTATTACTATTATCCCCATTTTAGAGATCAGGAAACTGAGGGTCTGAGAAGTCCAGTAACTTACTAAACAGCACACAGGGTAGTGGGTAGTGAAGTAAGGTCTGACTCTGAAGCTTGGGCATTTTCTACTTTCTGCCTGCCACTCACTTCTTAGGGCTGGGGTGGGACTTGAACCCAGCAAACCTAAGGCCCTCTTAGAAATCAAGAAGTGCCAGCTGCAGCAGCACTCTAGGCTGGCCTTGACACTCTGACCTATCCCCTCCCTTGGTCACCTGCTCATGAGCAGGGAGAACATTATACCCAGGGTTAATAAAAAATATTTCAGGCAATGATTTGAAAACAGAAACTAATGGACAGAAAAATTTCACAGTTCTTGAACTTCATTCTCTCTCTGCTGAGTTGATCTCTTTCCCACCACCCATGTCACGGGCTTCTGGCTTCTTCCTCCTGGTTGGAATCAGCTTCCTCCCATCAGGAGGCACCTATCAGCCTCACCACTTGCCTTTCACACAGTACTCACACGGTGTGTAGACATGGGTGGCCCAGTTGCCCCGTTCGTGGGGAAAGGTGCGCACGCGGCCCCCATGTTTTGCACTGTCATCTTCAGGCGTCTCCTCGGTGCCTGGGAACATGTGCAGCACACTGTCCGGTACTGGCAACCTCTGGCTGGGAACGGGGCTCTGGCCACTGCAAGAGAGTAAAAGAAAACAAGCACATATATCCTCTGAGCATTCGCCACCTCTGTAAATACAACAAAAGTTGTAACCCCTTGTACAGGGTGACTTTGCATCTATTTCCCACCAGCTGCTATTAGCAGCTTCTAGATAACCACAATGCTCTTTCCCCAGGATTGTCTCATTGGGGTCTCCCAGGGACTCTGAGAGGCAGACCTTAGCAGGGTGCATGGTCCTCACCAGAAACAACTGAGCAGGCAGCAATGTGTGGTTCAGAGGTCACCTTCCCTAACTGGACAGAGATAACTAACTGAGCTGGAATAGCACTTTCTAGCTCTGTGGTCGTGGGCCAGTCGTGTGCCCTTTGTGGGCCTCTTTCCTCTTCAGGTACTTCCACCTGATAGAACTATTGTGAGATCAACTGAGATAATGCTTGGAAAGCACTCAGCAAGCATGCGGCCTGGCACTCACAGAGACCAGGCTCCGCGAAGTAAGGGACTTCCATGGTTTTGTTCCCTGCGGAGTCCCCAGTCCCGAACCTGGTGCAGAATGGGTGCTCGATGACTATTTATTGAGCGAATGAAAAAAACTCTTCAACGCTTTAGCTATTACTACTGCAACTGTGTTAAATGAAAAAACAGAACTAGAGGGGTAGTGATGCGTGCCAGGAGATCGTCGACCATCGGCAGAGGCTGGACCAGAATCCGTGTTTCCTGTCTCTTAAACCCGGCCTAGCCAGGGAGGATGGGCACCCGGCGCCCCTTCTCCTACCCTGCGGAGCAGCCCCGCATCCTCCCATCCTCCCCCAGACACTCTGGTCCTCGTCGGGGTCTCACGCGAACCCGCACTCTCCCACGAAAGGCTTTTTCGCTCCTCACCGAGGGCGGCCTCCAGCCCCGGTGTCGGCCTCATCCTCAGAGCCGCTGCTGCCGTAGCCCACCAGGGGCGCCGCACTCATGGGGCCTCCCCACCAACAACAGGGCAGGCCAGGCAGCAGCCGCGCGGCGCACCCGGAATTCCGCTGCGGCGGAAGTGCCCTGCTGGGGGCGGGACCTGTGTCAGCACCTCCTCGGGGCGCGGCCTGGAGGGGCGGGGCCGGCGGGACCCCGCGGAGACTCTACCCACGGAGACCACGCTTCCTGACATCCTGCGCGTTGAGGGCAACCCGGAGGCTCCCAGGGCCCCCAGCCGCCGCACGCCCACTTCACAGAGCGCTCCGGGAGCGGAGCTCTGTCCGCGGCTCTGTCTGCAGCCACTCGGGATCAGACCTCCCAGCCACGGACGGTCCCTGGGTCGGCGGTCGGCGCATTTTACACACAGCGGGGACTCCTGCCCTCGAGGCCCGGTGGGGGTCGGAGGTCCCGGAGGCCCCTACTCAACACGGCCCCAAGTCCGAGCCCCGGGGCCACTCCCCTAAGAACGCGCTGAGCTGTCAGAGGCGTGTCCGTTCCAGAAAACCGGGGTGTCGGGGAGGCCCCTCCTCTCAGGGGCAGGGGTCGGGCCGGGGCCGGGTCCCGAGAGCCCTCTGCCTAAGATCGCACAGGGTGGTCGGAAGCTAAGCGCCCTCCCTGCGGCAGCTGAGGCGCGCGGGCCGGGGCGACTGGAGAGCCCCGCACATCCGGCTGTCGGACCCGGCCTGGCCGGGCAGAGGGGTCCCCGGCAGGGGGCGGCCTCGCTCCGCGCGGTCCGCTGCTCCTGCAGCTGCCGCCGCCCCGGCTGCCGCTCCTCCTCCGGCCCCGCCTCCCTGGCCCCCGCGCGCCCGCCCGTCCTCCGGTCTCCGCAAGGCCATCAATCCGTCCGCCCGCCCTCCCACCGCTCCTCCGCCCGGACCCGCTATCCCGGCCGCGCACGTCGCTTCCTCGGTGCCAGCCGCCACTAGCCCGTCCCACGCCCCCGGGCCGGCCGCCACTGCTACTCGAGGCCGGGGATTGGCAGCGCGCGTAGGCCGCGTCGCCGCAGATGGAGCCGGAATAAAGGGGCGGCCGAGAGAGCAGCCGGTCGCCACTCGCCCCGCGCCTGACCCCGCGGCCTGGAGCAGGTGAGCGGCGGAGCACCGGGGCCGCGTCTCGGGGCCGCTCCCGCGCCCGCCGCACGCCTTCCGCAGCCAGCCCGGCCGCACCTCCACTCCTCTGGCCCGGCGGGTGGCCTCTGAGCTCCTGGGCGGCCCAGTCCGGCCTCGACGCGCAGCCGCTTCCCGGGCCTGGCCTGCGGCCCCGGGGCCTGCCTTGGGCCCAGCCGCCCACGGGGCCCGCGGTCGGGTAGCAGCGGCCTGGCCCTTCCCGGCGAGGGCTGACAGGCGGCGGCCCAGCTGGGCGGGCGGGCAGTGCCGGCCGGGAGGTGATCGGCTTTCAGTCGGTTTCCCAGAGAGGAGGAAGGGCAGGGGTGGGGCGCAGGTGGGGGCCTCCCCTTGCGCTCCTTACCCTAGCCTCCCCTCTTCGCGGAGTGATCAGAGGCCTTCTGGCTGCGCCTTCTTGGAGGTGGGCAGTGGAACTGGGGGCCCCGGGTCGGGGACCTTGTGTCTGGCAGCTATTCATGACCGGAGAGGGGGGGTCCGCGAGGGGGCGCGGAGAAAGGAAAACAGTTGAGAGTTGAGTTGGCGCAGCGGGACCTGCACCGTGCTCCAGGTGCTCTGAGTAGCCCTGCCTTGTCTCTTTCCTGGGAAGACTTAGGCGCTTGCTTGCTTTTGCAACCTGCTGCCTCCATCCAGAGCAGCGCTCCTTTCCTTCTTCCTTTTCCTGAAGATGCTGAGGATGACAGCTTTTAGCCTGACTCTCACATTGCTGCGGCAGAACAGTTAGAGGCCAGACTGGCCGGTGAAGGCATCCCCCTCCGTCTCCTCTTTCCCTCAGGAGAAAACTTAGAAAGTTTTCAGTGTTAGAGGCAGTGGAGCTGGGAACCTGAAAGTGGGTTACATCTGATTCTAAAAGTTTCTCCCTCTCTGCTGTCATTATCTTATGCTGCCACAAAGTGGTGAGTTAGAGATTTGCCTGGGCTGGATTGTCTTTCTCTTCCATTGATTATCTAGAATGTTATAGACTTGGAGCAAGGGAACAACGGGGTTGTCTCAGGAAAGGTGAGGAGAAGTACTCTGTGGTTAGCATGCTACTTCCCACATTGCAGAGGCAAACTCATACTTGCTCACGTCTTCCTGCAGGCCTTAACGCCATCAAATTCAGAGGATTTAGGACTTTTTGTGGTGCACTGGGAGATGACGAGAGTGGGGAAGTTCTGCTGTGTAGACATCGAGGCTGGGGATGGGGGGGGTCTGTGGACTTATCATCTAACCCCCATCATGTGTTGGCTTAGGCCCCTCAGGTCCTCCAACCTGTTGTGTGGAGAGAGAACAGGAACAGGGTCAGAGTGGAGGGCCTGGGGCAATAGTTGAGAGAGATGTGGGCCAGCTTCTTACAGGAGAAGGTTTTTGAGATGGTCCTTGGTTCCATGTCGTCGTTTTAAATATTGACTGACTGAGGCCGTCTGCTGTTGGGCCCTCAGATCTGGGAGGCCTGGCCTCTTAGACCCAACAGGCTGTTCTCCTGAGTTGAGATTCAGGGCAGCAATGGGAGAGGGGCTGGCAGGCCCCAGGGAGGCCTCAACCAGAGCCTCTCTGCTTTTATCTAGATTTTGAATATATTGGGCTTCCAAGTAAGTATTTATTTGCAAAAAAGGTTATGCGACTAAATTATTGTTTTGGACACAATGGCCCTAACTGATCAGTCTTCCCCTTCTTCTTTTCTTGGAGCATGAGCAGAATTTATAACTTCTTTGTGTTGTGGGCAGATCCATCCCAGACTCCCACCTGTGAGACAGCTGATTGAAAAGGGTTGACAGTGAGAGGCTGGGATGCCCTGGCCCAGGGATGGGGAACTGAGGGCAGGTGGCTGTGGAGACAGCCGCCATCCCCTTTGTTGGAGGAGCTGAGCTGCCAGTACTTCTTTAGTGTGTGTGAAGGGAACAGCTCTCCCAGCCCTGAGCCTCTCTCCCTTCTCTGGGGTAGTTCGTATTAGTGTGGCGAGTGCAGGTAAGACAGGGAGAGGGCCCAGGGAACAGCTGCGTGTCCCAGCCTCAGTCTCACGATTTCTCTCTTCTCTACAGAACCCATCACTGGGGAAGGCAGAACCTTCCTGGCATTGCGGGCACCCTGCCTGGAGGAGCCCCTGTCCTGTAGGCAGAGTCTTGGTTAATGACTTGGGCCATCTGACCAGTCCCTCTTCTGTGCCTTCTCTGAGGTCCTTGTCCATCCCTGAACCCGGGCGACTTCTCTCTGGGTTGGTCCACTTTAAGCGGTGAAACTGAAGCCATTACTCTCCAAACCCTGTTTCATCTTCCCAAGCATGTCAGAAAGCTGGCAGCAGCCACCACAGACGCAGCCGCAGCAGCCACAGCCGCCACAACCTCAGCACCACGCGGAGCCACCGCCGGCCCTCGCGGAGCATGCGCTGCCCCCAGGCACAGCGGAGAACCCCCTGGGCTGTGCCGTGTATGGCATCCTCCTGCAGCCGGACGGGGGCCTGCAGCCCCCACAGCACACGTCCCTGCAGGCAGCAGGCGAGCCGGGCCCCAAGTGTGGTGTATGCGGTCACGACCTGGCACACCTGTCCAGCCCGCATGAGCACCAGTGCTTGACGGGCCATGACCGCTCCTTCCAGTGCACGCAGTGTCTCAAGATTTTCCACCAGGCTACTGACCTGCTGGAGCATCAGTGTGTTCAGGCCGAGCAGAAGCCCTTTGTCTGTGGTGTCTGCAAGATGGGCTTCTCGCTGCTCACCTCGCTGGCGCAGCACCACAGCGCACACACTGGCGCCGGTGGCCTGGTGAAATGTTCCATCTGTGAGAAGACCTACAAGCCCGCTGAGGTGGCGGAGCCCGCGGCCACTGCGGCCCCCTCGCTGCCCCCAGCGCCCCAGCCACCTCCTGTGGCCCCTGTTGAACAGGCCGACAAGCCCTACAGCTGCCCCATCTGCCAGAAGCCCTTCAAGCACCTGTCGGAGCTCTCGCGGCATGAGCGGATCCACACTGGTGAGAAGCCGTACAAGTGCACGCTGTGCGACAAGAGCTTCAGCCAGTCCTCGCACCTGGTGCACCACAAGCGCACGCACAGCTCAGAGCGCCCCTACAAGTGCGCGGTCTGCGAGAAGACCTTCAAGCACCGCTCCCACCTGGTGCGCCACATGTACGCGCACTCAGGCGAGCACCACCTGTTCCGCTGCAACGTGTGCGAGCTGCACTTCAAGGAGTCATCGGAGCTGCTGCAGCACCCGTGCACGCCCAGCGGGGAGCGGCCCTTCCGCTGCGGGGAGTGCCAGAAGGCCTTCAAGCGGCCCTCGGACCTGCGGCAGCACGAGCGCACGCACAGCGCTGAGCGGCCCTTCAAGTGCGACCTGTGCCCCATGGGCTTCAAGCAGCAGTACGCACTCATGCGGCACAGGCGCACGCACAAGACCGAGGAGCCCTTCAAGTGTGGCCTGTGCGAGAAGGGCTTCGGGCAGCCCAGCCACCTGCTCTACCACCAGCACGTGCACACTCTGGAGACCCTCTTCAAGTGCCCCGTGTGCCAGAAGGGCTTCGATCAGTCAGCTGAGCTACTGCGGCACAAGTGCCTGCCAGGCGCAGCCGAGCGCCCCTTCAAGTGCCCCGTGTGCAACAAGGCCTACAAGCGGGCGTCGGCCCTGCAGAAGCACCAGCTGGCGCACTGCTCAGCAGCCGAGAAGCCCCTGCGCTGCACCCTCTGTGAGCGCCGCTTCTTCTCGTCCTCGGAATTTGTACAGCACCGTTGCGACCCCGCCCGGGAGAAGCCGCTCAAGTGCCCTGACTGCGACAAGCGCTTCAAGTACGCATCAGACCTGCAGCGGCACCGGCGCGTGCACACCGGCGAGAAGCCCTACAAGTGCCCCAATTGCGACAAGGCCTTCAAGCAGCGTGAGCATCTCAACAAGCACCAGGGCGTGCACGCCCGCGAGCAGCAGTTCAAGTGTGTGTGGTGTGGCGAGCGCTTCCTGGACGTGGCGCTGCTGCAGGAGCACAGCGCTCAGCACAGTGCCGCTGCCGCCGCAGCCGAGGGTGCCTACCAGGTCGCTGCCTGCCTGCCCTGAGTTCCCGGGGGGCCCACCACGCCCGGGCCAGCTCGGCCTCCTCTTCGGAAGTCCTCCTCCAGCCCACCCAGCTCCCCGCTCTGAGACCTTGTGCATGAGAACAGAAGGGCACTGGGCAAGTGGAGGGGCCTGGTACTCCTGATCCCACCCCCCCCACCCGCCCGGAGGTGGGGGTCCAGATTGCTGTGGCTGCTCTTAATTCCACAAACCACTTTCCCCTTACAGAATTTGCTTTCTCAGAGCCATCAGCCTTCCTTGTGTCTGGGGGCCTGGAACCAGACTGGAAGTCAAGTGGCCTCTCTCCACCCCGAGGAGGGGTTGGTGCCAGCCCAGCCCAACCTTCCCAAACCTTTCAGCCTAATTAGAAACCAGATGGATTAGGAAAGAGGACAGTTGTGGTAGGGCCTGGTAGAAGGCCTGGACCAGGACGGGGGCTGAGTGTAGGGCATCCCCCTTCAAGTTGCTGTTTGAGGGAGAAGGCCAGCTTCATAAGGTAGTCTTGGAGACAGGAGGGCAGACCCTGAGCCACAGGCCTCCATCCAGGGGGAATGCATCCTCCAGGTTTCTGACAGGTGAGATGAATGGGACGGCTGCACATCTGTGGGCTGCGTCTACCTGGAGAGCTATCTGCCTAGCCAGAAGGGAGGAGACAGTTCTCCTGTGACACACTCAGCCAGGACATGCCCAATCTGGACAGTGCTGTCCATAGGGAAAGGAGGAAAGGCAGCCTTTGTACCAAGGTCTAATCCTGGTGTTTTGGAAGCACCTGTCCCACCTTTGCAGCATGGTTCCAAGCTCTGGTGGAAATGTGCTCTCAGCCAGACAACTGCTGATGTGAAAGAAGGGAATTGTTAGACCACCTAGTGCCCCCAGAGGAAACCGGCCCCAAGCCCATGATCTTCCCAGTGGATGATGCAACAAGTGTCCTCCCCCTTGAATTATGTGAACCAAAGCGTCAAGGGCAAGGCCCTAACCAGTACCCAGCCCTGTTTCAGGGCCAAGACCAGGCCTGGGTATTCAGGGCGGGGCAGGTGAAAGGACTGTGTAATTGGCCTCTGACTGTACAGAGCCCACCCACCCATGGGAACCCATCCCCATCAGGCTGGCTGCTGACCTGGACCCCAGGGATCTTGCATTGCCAAGATGCCCTGGACAATATCCAGCTTCTTCCAAGGCCAGAGAAGTCTCCCCTGCGTCCTCCTAGGGTCCCCCAGGTCTCTGGCTGACCACAGGGATCATATTGCTGAGGGTGTCCAGGCCATAGGAAGCAGGCAGCGGAAGAGGCTTGTTACAGAAATCAGTAGGTGGATGGAATCAACTGGTGTCACTGGGTGGCAGGTACCCTCCTTGGGAAGCCCAGAGGACTTTTGTTGTCAAAATGGTGATTTTGAACCCAGCTTTGCTCCTGCCCTTTTCCAGCCCCCTTCCCTGCTGGTGGGTCTTAAAAGAAGACTAGCCAGTGCAGCAAAGGAGCAGAGAGCCCTGTCTTGTCCCGTCTCACCTTAAGAAGTCTGAAAAGTACACGTCCACGGCCTCCCTCTGACCAGGTTCCCGTCCTGTGCCTGCAGAGGGGCTGGTCCTTCCCCTCGGTGCTGGCTCTCAGTCACAATGCCTCAGAAGACATGGACCCCAGGCTGACAGCAGTCCCAACTGCTAATGTTTTCCTTTCGTTTTGCTTTTTAAAAGCAGTTGTTATACTATTCCTAACATTGCATAGTTAATTTCACGTCATTTTGGCTCTTATATAAAAATGTGAGAATTTGGATTTTTAAAAAGAATACCTCCCATTTTAGATAGCCCCCTTTAATGTTAATATATAGTGAGTCCAATGTATGCTTTAGAAGTAAAGACATTGACCATCACAGACCAAAACACCACATGTTCTGGTCATTCTTCCACGGGGGGAGATGGGACATGGAGAGGTAGAGGGAGGTGTGCAGGCTTGGGACTGGGACATAAGGCTGTGTTCAAATCCTGAGGTTTGAACATTTTAGTTGTGTGACTTTGGGCAATCACTGGGAACTCCCTCTTTGGGACTCAGTTGCCTGTTTGTGAAATGGGGAGGTCAGCCCTTGCCTTGCTTGGCTGTTGCAAGAATTAAATGGAATCATGTATGGCGGCCATGGTGGGGAAGCTATGACGATGCTGATGGCACCAACTGCGGGACACCTGGGACCCTCGGAAATGGCCCTGCAGCCGCTTGAACTCTTTGGGGTTTAACCGCAGCCCTGGCAAAGAAGCTGGGCCGGGAGGGACCAGAAGCTCATGGATGGTCAGAAGCTGGGGACAGCCTGGTAAGCATGAGAGCTTGCTCAGCCCCAGTGGAAAACCAGGGCCCGGCCAGACAGACCCTGCCCCTGAGGATCGCCTGCTCTTGCCCCACTCCCATTCTCTCTGTCACACAGCTATCCAGCTGTGTGCCCAACCCCGCCGCCTCTCACCTCAGCCCTTCTACACACCTTTTCTTCTGTACCCCCTTTCCTGTCTCCCAGTGGACCAGCTGCGATGTGGGCTCCTTCCATTTCTTAAAGGGAGGGAAGAGGGAGAAACAACCTCCACAGACCTGGGCATCGGAGAGCAAGTGGACGGTGGTCAGCAGGAACACCCTGCCCTGGGGGTAGTAGTGGGGTGGGGGTAGAAAGTCAGGAGGACCGGGAGCTACCCATGCCACTGAGGCTTAGTGGAAAGGCTGTGGGGACCCCAGATGTGACTCAGACCCCACACTCATTCCCTCTGTGTGTTTGGCCATAGGAGGTTTGGCCTTGAGAAGCCATGTTCCTTCCTGCAGGTGGCCGCCGCTCAGCAAGAGGACACCCAGAGCCCATTGTATCTGTGCCAGGCTCCCATCCCAGCTTCCCTTCTAACTGAGTGGCCTTAGGCAAAACCCACCCACCTCACAGCGATGCCTGGAAAGCACTAGCATGTTTGGTGCTTTATAGCTTCAGGTTGCCCTTCCTGCATGGATGATGGTCTGCGTGTGCCAGAGGCTGGTGGAGCCCTGGCTGAGCATGGCTGAGCTCACAGGGAGCTTGCAATGACTTCCTTTCCTTTGTCCCCATCCCTACCTCCCCTCACAAAGCAGTGGGGCTTCTACAGCTCCCACTGGCCCTCAGTCTCTGTGCTCCAGCATGAACCCAAACCAGGACAGTGGATGGAGCCCTGGCCAGGGAGCCTGTATGCTCAGGTTCAAGTACTAGCCCTTTGTTGACAAGTGACCACAGGCAGATCTCTGCCCACCTTGGAGCCTTAGTTCCCATCTGAAGCAGGACTTGACTCCTGATCTCTGAGGGTCCTTAGAGACCTGATGCTCCCTGCCTTTCCCTCCCTGCCTTTCCTGGTCCTCGGCCTGCTCTTCTCTGTCTCAGTCTGGTCTTTCTTGGTTGTGACAGAAACAGCACAAACTGGCATAAGCAGCTGCCCATTGCACCTGGCCACACACAGGTACCTCTCCCACCTACCTGCCCAGGAACCCACAGCTTCCTTTCCCATATCTGATGGGACGCTCCCTGTCTTAGAGCATAACATTTTCATAGGGCAGCTTCAGACATTGTGATGAGGGGTACAAACTAGTGCTGTATTTAGTCTCTGGGTAATCATTGCTTTGCCCCAACCACTGACAGGAGGGCAAGAGGGTGGTACCTTGGGGTGAGGGGTGACATGTAGATGAGAGCCAGAGCTGGGAGGAGCGAGAGGGAGAAGCTGAAAATTTTCACATTTTGGAGTTAGTAATTTCCGCTAGCTAGGGGAAGAGGCATTCTCCCAGGTTCTAGAAGTCGTTGCCAGGGCAGGCGGGGCCACCAAAGACAACTTTCCTAGGGAGCCCATCATCCCAGCAGCTTTGTCAAACTCCCACTGTGCGCTGGCTCTGAGCTGGGCCCTGCTCTCCGGGAATGGAGCCTGTGCTCGTGAACCATGGGGGCAGTGGCATGATGTCATGGTTAAGAGCACCAGTCAGACCTGGCTGGAGTCCTGCCTCTGCCACTCATCAGCATCAAGGCTTTGGGCAGGTTGTTGGACCTCTCTGAGCTTCCCTTTGCTCATCTGTGAGATGGAGCCCGTAATGCTTTCTTCTGGGCTTAGGGTGAGGGTATAGTGAAATGATCTGTGTGGAGTGTGGCACGCAGGGGCCACTCAGGGAAGCAGAGCACTGGAAGAGCAGAGGTGGGAGGAAGCCAGCCCAGCTCTTCCACCTGAATGTCACGGGCTCTCCCCTCGCCGCCTCCGACACCCTGTTCACAAGACCTTCCCCATCCACCAGCTGATCTGAGCCTCATGCCATCTCTGAGGTGAGCAGCGCAGCCCTGAGAATGCCCTTCATGCTGACCCTGGAGATGTCCATGGGCTGCCCAAAACCACAGTTAGTGATGACATTGGCCTGGACCTGTGGGGCTTAGGCAGGCAGTGAGGGACAGGACGGCTTGGGCTGTGAACCGCACAGGCCTGCAGCTCCAGCCACTGAAGCCTGGCTTTGGCTCCAACCCATTCTTTGCTGACCAGGAAGCTGGGAACAATGACCGGGGAACAATGGCACTGGGTCTGGCCCGGGGAGCAGGAAAGCTCTTCTCCAGCAGGCAGAGGAGGTGGCCAGCCCTCTGGCCTGCTCTCAGCTCCTTGAGGGAGTGAAGCCTCTGTGTTCTGTCCTCCCATCTGTGCAGAGGCTGCTCCATAGGGAGCCTAGGCCTCCGCTGGCGCCATTGTGGGGGTCTTCTGTCTCCAGTCCTCCATCCTGACCTCCCAGCCCCTACCTCATTCCTTCCTCCAGAGCCGACCTCAGACAGGACCAGGGGCTGAGGACCAGGAGCTGCGTAGGCCTTAGAACTTTGCCCAGGGCCTCCCAGCCTGGGCCAGGCTCCCCATGATAAGCTCCCAATCCCATCTTCAAGCAGGCAGTTTCTTTGTTCCTTAAAGGTCATGCCTCCAGGAAAAACCTTGGCTGTGACTGATCTTCAGCAAATCTACAAAGCTTCAGGCTGGAATGCCCAGTCCTCCTCTGGGCCTTGCAAAGGTCACAGGTATAGGCCGGGTGGGAGGGGTCTGTGGGGTCTCCCTGTTACTGTGTGTGAGTCCATCCCCACCCCGGGTCTGCATTTCTGCCTTTGTTCCTCCACAAGCTTTACTGAGGACCTACCTGCTGTTTGCCAGGCACTGAGCTGGTGCTGCAGCCATGAAGCCAGCACTTCAGAGAAAAGAGTTTTGAGGTTTTCATGTATCAAAAGGTCAAAATGTCAAAGCTGCTGATTTTCATATAAAACATTACCTGTGAGAGTCCTTGCTGACCTTCACCACCCCCCCCACCCCTGCGCCCTCCATTGGGACACTTACCCCATCCCTGGTCCTCCCGGACTGCCAGCCCCAGGGCCTGGCTGAGGATGTGTGTGAGGACAGAGTCCCAGAGAGTAGTTTCCAGGCTCTCGGCCTCACGTGGAAAGGTGCTGGCTCGGGTAGCAGATGTTGGCCATCAGCTGTTACCGGTTAGCCATTTGCCACAGGTATAACTGCTGTAGCTAGGTCAGTTGGTTGGCGGGCAGAAAAGAGGACAGCAGATTGCGGATCGTGTGGCTACAACTTCATATGTGTGTCTCTCCCGGCTGCCAGCGAGACTGGGGGGCAGGAAGACCCCTTGTTGGGGTACTGGCAGCTGTTTACTTCCTGTGTCTCCAACCCAGCCGCCAGCGAGACTATAGTGGTATGACTCCCCTACCTATGGCTCCGTGGGTGTTCCTTTTTGGCCTCACCATATCCTGCGTTCTTATGTGGGGAGCGGGAGCTGAGACCCCCACATGCCACCCTGCATGACAATGTGTTTTGTGTTACTTTGTAATAAACACAACTATTACTTTGTAGTAGTGCTTCCTTTACTCCTGATCTGTGTGTTGGTTCTGGTAGGCCCTGACTCCATTCCTGAGCCGCAGGTCCGCTTGGAGAGATAAAAGGAGAGTGCAGTATTTCCTGAGAGCCAGAAGCTAGGAGTCAGTCCCTCCAGAACAGCTATGGTCCCTGTCCTTGCAATTTGGGGAAAGAATGGGGTGAGAAAAGAGGACTTGAAAAAGGCCTGCTTGGAATAAGGAGGCTGGGGGCTGGGATCTGGGTAGGAAGAGATGGGGAAAGCATTTCAAGGGGGAAGGATGGCTTTGAACAAGGGTTAGGAAGCAGAGAAGAGCCTGGGGTGTTTGGAACAGCCAGGAGGCTGGTGGTGGGGTTCGTGTTGGGGTAATACATACAGGCCCAGAGCCAGGGTCGTGGATTGGGGTCAGGCCAGGAAGGCCTGGAGTTGAAGCCATGGAGGCTGAGCTGTCCCCAAGGCAGTGGTCGCAGGGAGGATTTCTGATGTGATCTATTTATGATGAGCAAAGAGCGCCCTGAGGCTCAGGGGCCTGTGAGGCCAGGGGACAATGGCCCATCTGGTTAGGGGCGGGGACTTTCCATCTCTTGGCCTCTGGGTGGGATTTTCAACCTGCAGACTCTGCCACTGCCAGCAACTCCAGGATAGCTTTCTGGTGCGATATCTCCTCCGTTGGAGCCCTGGTCAAATTCCCTATCCCCAGGAAGCCCCTCTGGTTTCCTCTTCACTCTTAGCTTACATCTGTCTCATAGCAGGAAGGCAGTAGTGTGTGGTGGCCACAGGCTCGGGGGTCAGGTAGGCTGGCTTCAATTCCCAGCCTGTGTGACCTTGGGTCAGCCACTTAACCTCCCGAAGCTCTTTTCATCATTTGTAAAATGGGTCTACCATTACCCTCCTCATGGGCCCTGCAAAGTGCTTAAATACATTGCCTTGCACTTAAAAAACAGAAAGTGCCTACTAAATCAGGCTCGTTAAGTTCATCCGCTCTGCATTTCCTTTGTTCTTGGGCATGAGTTTTCATGTTTATGACATCAGGATTCAACGTACAGCTGGTGGGCAAGAACCTTGTTAAGTTTGCTGGTGTGAGTTACTGTTCGCAGTTCCTGGGTTTGAGGAACACGGTCTAAGTGTGCTCACATTCTCACCTTCTGCTTTCAGGTTTGAATCGACTGGGCCTGCCTCTCTTCCCCTGGACTGGAAGTACCTCAAAGGTAGGGATGGCATCTGGTCTGTGTCCCTCCAGCACCCAACGCAGGGCCTGGTGGGGCCTCATATGTCTGCTGAGCCAAATACCCGGATGGACTTGCCCAGTCCGTCAGTGTCAAGGAAGCAGGGCCAGGAAAACTCCCAGGCACTTGATTCCCTCTGGCATGCTTTAGCGTGCTCTCTGGAGCTCTCGGGCTGTCCCCAGTCTCAGGCCAGGACTCCAGCATCCCTGCTGTGAGCCTTGGGGAAATCCAGCTCTTCTCTGATCTGGCATGTCGGAGGGGGCTCTCAGAGCTGCAGAATGTGGCCCAGACATCCCAGGGGACTCTGCCAATGGCTTCCCAAGGTTCAAGCTAGGTGGACTGTCTGCTGGGCTTGGAGGAAAGGCCTTTTTCCTGCATGAAATAGGGGGAGGCTGAGTACCTCCTGGACAGGGCCCCAAGGAGGAAGGGGGTGTGACCTGCTTACTACTTCCTGTCGGCTCCTCCTCACACTCTTGTCTCCTGCCCTGTTGCCATCACAGCCTCAAGGCTCTGTCTGCATATTAGACAACAACACAACTCACTTCCTTAATACCCAAGGTTGAACAAAAGACCCCCATTCTGGGAAATAATTCGTTGTACAAATATTGAGCACCAACTATATGTGAACACTGTCAAGTGCTGGGACATGCTTTGAGTACTGGGTTCTGCGTTTGGCCAGAGGCTCTTTTCCTGATCTGGGCCTCAGTTTTCCCACCTGTGAAATAGGGTAGTGTTAGTGCTATTCACTTTCCAAGGTGCTTATGGCATCCGAGCAGATCAGGGATCACATGATAATGCGTTCCGAACAGTGTAACACGGGGTCCAGAAGTGAGGGGCTAAATTCCTTCTACCTGAAACCTGGCTTGCATGTACTAGGTGCTTGGCAAATATTATGGAGGGGGAGGAAGAGAGTGTAAGTCAGGGCTTTCTAACCTTTGAGGGCCCTGACTGTCCTGAGAATCAGATGAAAACAAGGAGAGTGCAGTATTTCCTGAGAGCCTTTCCATGGAAAATGCACACATGCATGGACACACGGTTTTGCACATGATTTCAGAAGTTTCATGACCCTAGCACCGGAAGTGCTGTTTAAACAGTTCTTGAGCTTGGTGGCTATTTTGTTGATCTGGGTCTGTCCTTGAAGACTGCCTAGAGGTGGGGTGGGGGTGGGATATGTGCAAGGTCCAGGAGCTAAGTGCTGATGCTGTCACTGTGATCCCCTAACCATGCCATAGACGGTCTTCCTTAGCCAGTTTGAACGGGTGATTCTGGACCAGGCCCAGGAATGCCCATGGCTGTACTCAGGACATGGCGCCTTCCTTTCTGTAGGTTGGTGGGCAGATAAGGGCTAGTCCTGAAGCCACGTGGACAGAGCAGACAACTTTTTGCTTACATGGTATGTTTATTGGTGATGCCTTGGGGAGCAGGAAACTTTCTTCTCTGAGTGGTCTCAGGTACCTCATCTTACTTCTACTCTCTGCTGCTTCACTGGGAATAGAGGCCACAGGGCTGGCCAGCTCTCCAGAGCCTGCCTTTACCTCTCAGGGGACCCTGGGCCCAGGGAAAACACCCAAAGTACTCTGGTATGAGAGAGGTGTCTAAAAATACCTTTTGAACCTCCTGTTTTTCTCTTTAGGGCTCAAGTTCAGAGAACAAGTAGAAGAGGCTTGTTTTTGGGGCAGCAAGCAGGGGACAGGGACACAAGGAAAACCCAATTCTCAGGGCTGCGTCTGCATCCCACCTCCGGCTGGGCCTTGGGGCTTAGATCCTGACTCTCTACCTGGGGGGTCACTGGATGTCTTTCTCTAGTCCCCCACCAGTCCTCCAGGAGTTGTAAGGGGGCAGGTAAGGGTAAGACATCATCATCTTGAGGTCTTGACTTTCTCAAAGCCCCTGCAACACACACACACACACTCACACACACGGGCCCAGTGCCTCCCTGGGGGGGAATTTTGTTTATTTCCAGTCAGGCTGAACTCTTAAAGAGATGGGTGGTACCATCGTCCACACTCTGTCCTGAGGTGGCATGGGCTGGCAGCCTCCTTTTCACAGATTAATACCAGGGGGTCAGGTAGTTGACACGACTGTGGAGAGAAACAGGGATGAGGTGAGGGCCTCCAGGGTGTCCTGGGGAAAAATCAGGCTGTCATTCACTAGGCTACCCTTTAAAACCCACCTCCTGCCCTCAAGACTCTGAAAACACAGCTTCCACCGAGTCTCTCTGTGGCTCAAGAACCTTCGATGGCTTCTGATTTCCTCTTACAGATTTTCAGCTATTCTGCTTGATTTTCAAGCCCCACTTCCAGTTTGTGTCATCTTCATCTCCCTCTGATCCCCAACCAGGCACTGCTTTACTCAGTTTTCAATCCTTCAGTGAACCTACTTTGGCAGGCATTATGTAGTAGTAAAAAACCCAGGAAGTGACCCCTGTGTGTGCACAGGGTGAGTGAGAGAAGGCAAGCTTCCCATCAATTATGACAATGCAATCATCTGTGGGCTACCAGATAGGGTTGCACAGGTGGTGACCAACTAGAGGGGGTCTGAGCTGAGGGGAGAGGCAGAGGGTCAGGGAAGACTTCCAGGAGGGTGACACTGGGCTTTAAAGACTGAGGCGCAGTTTTTCAGGTAGAGAAGGATCATCTAGGTGCTGAAACAACTCAAGCAAAGGTGTGGAGTGTTCGGTGGTGCTGGTGGTTTGGGTCCCACCAGGAGACTGCTGAAGTACAGGGAATGGGGCTGGAGAGATGGGAGACAGCCAAATTATGAAGACGTCTGAATATCTCGCACATTCCAGCTGGGAACACTAGCCCCAGCTCTTACCACCTCTCCGCATCCTGGAAGGCAGTCTTGGCTCTCTCCCTCATGTCTGTCTCTCATCGGGCCCCTGCTCTCCTCCCCACCTTGGCCTAGTCTGGGCCAAATTGGGTGGGACAAACTCTCTGCTCCCCCTACCTCACAGCTCCCCCTACCTCCTAGTGGGCTGCGCTTTTGCCTGGAGCGGATGTCTCCGAAGCAAAGCAGCTGTCGCCCTTTGAAATCACCCAGGGGGGAAGCCAATGCACTGGGGCCTCCCTCCAAAGGCCGCGCGAGAGTCTGAGAATCTCGGGAGCGGGAGACCACCGGTCCCGGCGGGACGGAACCTGGCCGTGACCAGGTGTGGGAAGGGGGTGGAGTCAGTCCCCTACCTGTAGTGCGAGCCGAAGCGTCGGAAAGCGTTCCTGCCAAAGAGGGAGGCGGGTCAACCCGAGGTGGAGGCGCGACCCTGTCAGGGCACCTTAGGCCCATCTGGGGAAGACACCACGCCACCAGGAAGGACCACACTGCACCTTCGCCTCACCTAAACGCCTCCACCCCGAAAGGGTGAAGTTGCCAGGGATTGGATGACAGGGCCCTCCATTTGGTAGGAGTTAAACATTTATTCATTTTGAAATTGGGATTTTTTCCCCTCCCCCTTGCCCCATCCGAAATTGAGATTTTTCTTGTGGTGTATTGGAGCCAACCAATTCTGCCCAGGTCTTATATTTTCAAGGGCCACTGCGTGTGCGCTGGGAAAAGCGGCCAAGACCCCCCTCCTTCAGGTATGGGGACCCGGGGCCTGTGGCGTCACTTACAGGGAATCGAAAGGCAGGGGCTTCTGTCCATACCGGTCCAGGCTGGGGTTCTGGTTAAGACAGTACTGGGCGGGTCAGAGAGATGGGGGGCTCGTGAGTGGGGGGTTGCGGACCCCGACCCACGCCCTCCACAGCGCTCTCAGCCGGAAATCTTGGCCCTGGAGACTGGGAGACCCTGCTCTCGGTCTCCTGTCCCTGCTTCCACACCACACCCCACGTTAGCCGTCCCCTCCACCCCGCCGGGCCCCCAGGGTCGGGTCACCACGCAGCTCTCCCTACCCGCCAGTTCTGGGTCACCTCGGGCTTCAAGTGTCGCACCGCGTAGCCGCTGAAACTCTCCACTGCGGAGAGAGCGCCCATCTCCGGCCCCCTGCTCGCTCCAAACAGGTCCCGCCCCCGCTCTTCCCTGAGCCCCGCCCCCAGACCAAGCCCCGCCCCTAGATCAAGCCCCGCCCCCCACCTGCTCTGAGGCTCCGTCCGGCCTCAGCTGCCGGCCAGAACAAGCCCCGCCTCTAGACCCTGCTCCGCGAGTGACAGAAGCAACCCCGCGCTGCTTCCTCCCCTGTGGTTTCTGGCCGGGGCTGGTCCCAGCGCGATCCCCCCGACGAGCCCCGCCTCGCGTCCCTCAATACGTCTCGCCCCCCCCCCACTCAAAGTGCCCCCACTGATCCCCAGCTTCGCCGCCTTGTCCTTGCTGGAGTTCACCCCGTCCGTCCGCAGCCAGCGCTCCGGGTCCCAGCTCCAGGGTCCCGGAAGCTTGGCCACCTTTCCCGCCCCAGGGTATCCTCCACGCCGGATACACTGACCCCTCTCGCTCGGGCAGGGCAGCTTGAACTCGCCGGCCGAGGACACGAAATGGGACCAGTCCTCGATGGCGCGCGTGAAGCAGGGCCAGTCGACCCGGCTGATGCCTGGCGCGATGGACGCCAGCTTTCCCTTGCGGCACCTGTCGCGGAGCCTCTGGCCGGTCGCAGTGATATCCTGCTAGGGCGATGGGAGTCAGGGTCGCACGGGTAGGCACAGAGGCCTTGGGGGGCCGACCCAGACCACTCGGGAAGACGGAGCTGACCTAGGGCGCCTGAAGAGGCGGGTGATGGAGGTGGGAAGGGGGCGCGGTCCCAAGGCGCCGCTGAGGAAGTGTGGGGAGTAGAGCCCAGCACTGAGGTGCTAAGTGCTGGTGCAGGAGGGGCCTTCGCCCCCTCCCCTGAGCAAACCCAGGGCCAGGGACAAAGGACACTCACTAAGCACTGCAGGGGTTTGTTGGGAATGCCGAGGAGCGTGAAGTAGGCGTTGTCAAAGTCATCTGAAGAAGGAAGAGAAAGGGAAAAGAGGTGTCTTCTCCAGGAGTCACGCAGGAGAGGTTTGGCCCACACCTCTTTAAAATTTTCTTGGAAATATTTGACAATTTCAAAACAAAAATGTAAAATAAAGTAGATTTTTACTGAACACAGTTTACAACACAATAAATTCCAAATAGATCAAACATTTCATTATAAAAAAAGGAAACCATAGAAGTACTAGAAGAAAACATGGGTAAATTCCTTTATAACCTTGGGGTGGGGAAGGCCTTACCAACTCTTATTCAAAATCCAGTAACCTTAAAGAAAAGAGTCATAGCTTTGGCTCCATAAAAATGAACTTCTACATGACAAAAGCAACATGAGAAGTTAAAAGACAAATGGGAAAAATCTTTCCACTTATTTTACAGATGAGGTGTAATTTCCCTATTATTGAAAGAACTCCTAGAAATCAAGACCAAAAAGAAAGAAAGAAAAAAACAACAACGGGTAAACAGCATGCATAGATAGTTCACAAGAAAACACAAGAAATCCAAATGACCCTTAAACATATGAAAAGGTGCTCATCCTCATTCATAATAAGATGAATGCATATTCAAAGTACATTAAGATACCAATTTTTGCTTATCAGATTGAAAACAATCCAAAAATTAGTGCAGTTACTGGAAACAGGACATTGCCATATGTTGCCAGAGCAGGAATAAATTGATTCGAGCCTATGGAAAGCAATTGGCAATATCCATCAAAATTACAAATACACAGACCTTTTGACCCCACAATCCTGCTTCTGGGAATTTAGCTCACTTGGCAGCTGCCCAACTGGGAAATGATATGGGGAGGTTTACCTCTTCCAGCATTGTTTGTAATAGTGAATGACTGGAATCAACTCAAGTGTCTGCCGTGTAAGGAAGGATTAGTTAAGTAAATTGATACACCTCCCTATGCAGCTATCAAAAGTAGAGGAAGTTCTCGATACACAACTGTCTGAAGTGCAGAAGTATATAAGCCGTACGCTACGCTTTGCTTTAAAGCCTAAAACTGAGACAATTGGAGGTAGAAAAGAATACACACTCAGGTCACCACCTTAACCAAGTCATCAAACTTAGCATCACACATAGTGGGACAACGACATTCTGTGCCTCCTGCTGAAGCATTATGGCCAATATGGCATCCCTCACCTCTGAAAGATTCTGGCCACTGATGTTTTACCTAGCTATTCAAGTCCCTACACCTAGCTTCTCGTTTACAGAAAATAGATTATCAAGGTAAACAACACCATAAGGAAACACGCAAGTTTACCATGTGGGACTGTCTACAACATAATGTTTTGAACTCTAAAAAGTCAATATTATGGGGGGAAAATGGAAAGTGGGGAAACTGTTTTAGGCTGAGACTAAAGGGACATAACAACAAATTGCAATGCACAATCCTAGATTGAATCCTGGTTCCCCCCAAAATTTTAAGCTATAAAAGATATCTTGGGGGTAATTGGAGACATTTTAATATGGACTGCATATTAGATGTTAGGAAATTATTGTTAACTATCCCAGATGTGACAATGGTGTGATGTCATATAGGAGGTTGTTCTTATCATTGGGAGCTGCTTGCTCGTGTGTGTGTGTGTGTGTGTGTGTGTGTGTGTGTGTGTGTGTGAGAGAGAAAGAGAGAGAGAGAGAGGAAACAAATATGGCAAAACATTAATGGAAGCAGGTGGAAGGTAATGGGTGTTCATAGTATTATTCTTTCAACTTTTCCTATGTTTTAATATGTTCATAATAAAAAGTTGGTGAGCAAAATAATACACGTTTGTATTTGCAATAGTAAACAATGAGAGGATGTATTAGAAACTAAAAGTGGTAACCCGTAGGTGGGCGTGGGGGAGAGGGAGGAGTAAGACTTAAGCTACATTGTTACAGCATTTCCAATTTTAAACATGTGGCTCTATTACTTTTATTAAAGCATATACTTGCAATAAAATACATAGCTAAACCAAGGGCAAGCTTTCCCTAAAAACCTAGATTCCAAGAGAAGCCAGGAAATTGGAAGATCTCATAGCTGTGTGGCCCCTTCCCACACAGCCCTGGGGTAGGCTGGGGGAGCCGGGTAGCTGCTTCCCAGTGGAGGGGCAGGTGGGGGCGCTCCACTTCATCTTTTGCCCCTCCCTCCCCTCTGCTTCCATTTCCCATATTTGTGTTTCCCATCTTGGCCCTGCAGGGTTCCGTGTGGGACCTCTGGCAATCTCCATGTAGTCTGTGACATGCTCACTGGCCTGTCACTGAGCCAAAACCACTGTGTCATCCCCACTCTTGTCTCCCTACCCACACTGGTACCAAATCCTGTTATTTCGTCTCCCAAATACCTTCCGAAACCCTTGCCAGTGGCCAGGACACTATCACTCCTTCTAAAGACGGTGGTCCCTCCCAGTGTGCTAACCACGCCCTCCCCACATTATCCACCTCTGGTCCCTCTGGGCCATCTTCCACCCCCCGTGCTTAGATCTCTTTTCTGCTTCAAGTCTTCAGAGGTTCCTATTTCCCTCCTGAGAAAGTCCAGGCCCCTGAACTTAGTTTAGGTCAGGGCCCTTCCTGAGCTGTGCCCTGTCCTCCCCTCGATCGTGAAAGGTGTGAGGAGAGTCTGTCTCTTCCTTCGCCAGATGCAGAGAGGGTGGGCAGAAGTTGTTACCATTGCAAATAGTATTAGTCCTGCTGCTGTAACTACTTTTGCACAGTCTCTCTTCATTCACAATAATAATAACAACATCAACAACAATGTGCCCAGTTCGTGCCAGGCACGACTAAGTGCTTTTCCTGCCTTGCCTCCTGTTAATTTCACCCTCGTCCTGTGAAGCAGGCCCTGTTATCATCCCCATTTGACTGATAAGGAAACAGGCTCAGCCCTTGGGCAAGCTTCCCTGCGTAGAAAGTAGCAGAGCTGGGACTAGCCCCTTGAATGATTTCACCTGCCCACTCACGGCTTTTCCCTCCCAGCTCTCTCTCCTCAAAACCAGCTGCCCCCGCCCCAAAGGCAGGGGCCCGGCGGCAGCAGCAGGTGAGGTGGCAGGACCTTTGCAGCAGTAGGTTGTAGACTGGCAGTGCTCGTCCGACAAGCAGGCCCTGACAGAATCCATGTCCATGCGACGCAGGCTGGGCAGGGCCGGGTGGTAGAGCTGCTGCTTCACGCTGGCCAACTGGTTGCGTGGCCGTTCCATCGGGAGCAGCATGGCTGAGCACACGTACATGGGGGTGGAGCCGTCGTCCCGGGGCACCAGGTCGATGATGCGGGCCATGGCTGGGGAGCAGAGAGTAAGAAGGGGCTCACCTGGGCTCAGGTCAGCCAGACACCCTTCTGTGTGGGAACACAACCTCGGCCAGTGCCGACTTGTCCACTGGTCCGACGTTTACTGAGCACCTACTGTGTGCCAGATCCTATTTTTCAGGAGCACCCCATATGATGGCAGGGGCATTCAGACAATGTGACACACACACACAGGATGTGCTAAGGGCTCTGACACACATCAGTACAGGGGCATTCAGGGAAAGGTCTAAAAGAAGCGGCATTTGAGTCTGTTCTTAAATAATGAGCAGAAAGCAGCAGCAGCAGCAAGTGGGTTCCTATTTAGCTCAGAATGCCTCTGGGTAACTAGTTATGGACTTTTGGCTTTAGCTAAGGTATCTGGCATTTACTCAAAATTCTACAGGGAGACAGAAAAGGAGGGGAGAGACAGACAGATATGAACTAGGAAAACATTGCCTCCCTTTAAAAAGCAGGTATTCCCAGGAGCCATTCAGCCATTTAAACTTTAGTGAGAATTTGTTGACCCCGTTAGAGGTGAGAGATAGAGGCGGTTGGTAGGTAGGACCATGGAGGAGTAGGGAGAGGGGATAAAAGCAGCCTCGGTGGGGGGGACTTGCAGGGGGGAGACAGAGAGTGGAGCAGTAAGAGGAGGGAGGATTCTCTTCTCCTCACCCAACAGTGACAGCGGCTACCTCCTCTGCAGGGCACAAGCCCCGGGTGCACAGGCTTATAAGGATTTTCTGCTCTTCCGACTGCTCAGTGAGGAGAAGAGGCAAGGAGATGGGCCAGGCCCCGTGCCTTATGAGACAGTAGGAGGAGAACGGAACATTCCGCATAGACAGTGCCCATTGCAGCCTGATTGTGAGGGCACCCACTCCTCGGCAACCCTGGCAACCACATGCTCTGTGGAGAAGTACCTGCTCCCAGGGGTCCTGGGCACTGCCCCCTCACCCCCACTTCAGACTTCCCGAAGGTTGCTGTCTCCTGGGCCTCAGACCAAGCCAGGCGTGTTGGGAATTGTCAGACAGGGAGCTGGGACTCCCTGGGGGTGGCCATGTCAGGGCTGGCCAGGGCAAACTGTGGGACCCTGGACTAGTTACTGTGTCTTCCTGCACCTCAAGGCTCCGGTCTGTGTTAGGCAAAGGTCTTACGTCCTGCCGGGAGGGGTGTCTGTGAGCTGGTTCCTGCAAACCTCGGGAAAGAGGGCACTGCCCTGCCTGCCAGCCCTTGGGGATATAGGGATAGAGATTAGCCATGGCCCGTATCTAGGGCCAGCTTAAGGGAATCAGGGAGAATGATGGCCTCAGCAGGTCAGGGATTAGCAGGTGATACATCATCCCCAGCCCCCTGCAGGCCTGCAGCCTCTGTCCTTCTGTCCCAGAAAAGCAAGGTCACAAAGTACATAAGCCCAGCACCCCAAAGCCTTGGGGAATACCCACCACCCTGGAGACAGATCCCCATCCCCACCCCAGGAGAGGAAACCCGGGGAGAGCCTAACTTGTTTGCATTTATTGGCACATGTTTTGCATACACCTGCCCAGAAACTGAGCCTGTGAGATTTTGTAGGATTTGGCTCCTCAGCTGCTCCTGTCACAATGCTCCATGCAGCCCCAGAGCAGCGTCCCCAAGTCCCGGCCCCAACGTTCCCAGAGTTGATTCTATTCCCTGCCCCAAGTTAATTTTTTTGACTCTTAAAGTTATAAAAAATAACAAAATACAGAAAATGCATAAATAAATGGTGGAACCAATAATTTCTAAAGTGAGACCCGGTGTAACTACCTCTCAAGAGTCAAGACATGGGGTACTACTTTGCAAAACAGTTTAGCAGCTTCTGAAAAAGTGAAACACACGTTCTCTATACGACCCAGCAATTCTACCTCCAGGGATCTTCCCAAGAGAAATGAAAATATATTTTCACACAAATATTCTTAGCAACATTCTTTATAGTGGACAAGAAGTGGAAAGAACTCAAATGTCCATTGACTTGTGAACAGATAAACAGACTGTGGTATAGCAATACCACAGAATGCTCTTGGGAATTCAAAAGAAACGAAGAACAGATACGGGCTACAATGTGGATGATCCTCAAAAACAGCATGCTAAGTGCAAGAAATCAGACACAAAAACACTGCACCCATTGTACGATCCATTTATAAAAGATGTCCACAAACGGCAAATCCTTAGAGGCAGAAGGTCAGTGGTCGCTTGGGACTGGGGTGGAAATGGGCGGAATTGTCATTGAGCATAAGGCATCTTGTGGGTGATGGAGTGTTGGAAATGTCCTAAAACTAGATGGTGCTATTTAATAGTCGCCTAGCTCAGGCAATTTACTAAATCACTGGATGGTACACTTAAAACTTTAAGGTGAATTTTATGGCATATGAATTAAACCTTAATCAAGTTATTTAAAAAAAGGATGCCAGCCAAAGAAAGCAAATAGCTCCCCGCCAGCCCCTAAAAGCTTCCACTTACCCCTTCCCAGTCTCACCCCCAGTCCCCTGCCAGAGGTAACCATGCTCTTGCCACATAGTGTAACCACAGCTTTTCTTTACAGTTTTACTACCTTTGTTTGCAGCCACAGACAAGACAGGCTAATCTGGCCCTTTTTGCACTTTGTATACATGGACCATTGGGGTCTTTTGAATCTGGCATCTTTATATATATATATATATGTATATCATCCAAACGGGGTGGCTGAGTGTTATTCATTTTCCTCTCCCTATAGCCCTTTCCTCTTCACCCAGGACCGTCTGATTTTGCCAGCCCGCCAGGGGCTCCACTGTCTGCAGGTTGCCCAACCCAGGGGCACATGTCATGCCTGCACTCACACTGCTCACACCGTGGTCCCCTCACTACACTCACCCCTCTTGTCGTGCTGCACACTCCACTTCCTAGTTCTTCTCCTCCCTCACTAGTGGCTCCTTCAGTCTCCTATCCTAGCTCCTCCTTTTCCCAACCTCATCGTGTGCCAGAGTGTTCCGGGAACCATCTTTAGTCCTGTTCTCCTCTTTATGTGGGATTCCCTGGGTGATCTCATCAGTCCTATGGTTTAAGCATCATCTACAAGCTGAGCTGATGCCCCCAACATTTCTGTCTAGTCCACAAGCTACACACACTCACACACACACACACACACACACACACACACACTCACACACACATCCCTCACCACCTACTGCACATTTCCACTTGGATGTCTCTCAGACATCTTATAACAAACTAGAGTTTTTGATTTCCGCCCCCCCCCTTCCTCCCAGCCCCAGCCCCAGGCCTAGCCACAGCCCCAGGCTTCCCTTTTGTGTAAATGGCACCACCTGCCCCCCAGTTGCCCAAGCTGAGCCCCCTCCACACTTCCCTTTTCCTTCTCCTCCTCTTTCTCTCTGTCTCTACTGCAACCCATCTAGTCCAAGCCCCATCATCCCTGTACCAGCCTCTGTCAAGCCAGACGAAGGCTGAATACCACCCATGACACAGGCCATCGCCTGCAGGCGCAGGCGCAGCCATGGCGGGGGGAGCCGTGATCCCCTGCAGCCTGGCATTTTTACAGAGGATGGGCGTAAGCCACATTGAGCTTGGCCACTGGTGTTCCGCCTTGCTGGCAGAAAGACTACTCTCCTACATTGTATCTCAGAGGTCCAGCATGGGCAGGAGAGCCCAGGGGTCATCTAGTCACAAATTGAATTGTCCCTCTGCAGCCTCCTGAGTAGTTTCCTGCTTCCACATCTGCCTACCACACAATAGCCACACAGATCACGTCCAGACTGTTCAAAACTATCATGGGCTTCCATGATCCATCAATCAGAACCCAACCTTTTTGCTATGGCTTACGGGCCTCTGTGAGCTGTCCTGGCCTACCCCTGGACCTCATCTCCTGCCACTCAACCTCCGCCCACAAAGCCCCTGGCCTCCTCTCTGCTCCTCAGGTGCGTATCCAAGCTCATTCCAGCCTCAGGACCTTCACATTGACCTTGGCCCCTGGGGGGCTGCTGTTGGCTCCCTGGCCATCAACTTCTTCTCTTCCACCACCACCTCCCCACCCCTGTTTGGCACCTTCTAATCCTTTGCACACTGTCTGGCCCAGTGCAGCCAATTAATCCCCACTGTGTTTGAGAGGCCAGCTGCGAGCGGTAGGGAGAAGGCACTTCCTGGCTGGTCGTGGACATCTGAGCAGGTAACGCAGGATGAGATGGCGGCTCAGGGGCGGTGGGACAGCTTATGGGATCCCATGCTCTCCTTCTAGTAACGTGTTTAGACCTGGCGAACAAGGCAAGGCTGGGAAACCCAGGGTTTCCTTCTCCCGGCCTTCCCAGGGGGCTCAAAATTTAGTGTGCATCAGAATCTTCAGGGCAGCCTGTGAAATGCAGATTCTGGGTCCCACAAAGGGTTTGGAGGGACGTGGGAATCTGTGTATATCCCAGCTTCCCAGGAGATTCTGAAAGACTGGTGGTTCAAGCATCACTGTTGTCCTGGGCTGCTACTCTCAGGTCCCCTTCCTGCCTGATCCATGTGGCCTCATCTAAGTGGAGTCAGCAGGGACATGGCCAAAAGATAAGAGGGACTTGCAAAGGTTTCCATTCCAGAGGGAATGGCTGAGTCTGGGGGAAGAATTAAATTGGGAATGAGGAAGGCTTTCCTAGTCATCAGAAGGTTCAGAAACCTGAGCCAGAATTACTGCCTGCTGGGAGGGGGTTTGCAGGACTGGCCCGCAGAGGAAGCAAATGTCAGTACTACCCGGTCGGTCGGTGTAAATGTGGGACATCTGGAGTCAGGCAGACCCGAGTATAAACTCCGCTGGGTCGCTAACTGGCTGTGTTCCTTTGGGCAAGTCTACTGACCTCTCTGTGCCTCCATTTCCTTTGCTGAAAGGTGGTGATGAAAACACTTATTTTTACCAGGGCCAGGCGGGAGGTGGTGAGAATGAGGATGAGGGTGATTGTAGGTAGAGAGAATTTAGGTCCATTTTGGCTTGTGAGGCTGCCTACGGCTTGCTGGGGTTTGTGAAATCCACCATCCTAACTCGTTACCTGGGGTTCTGCTCTGGTAATGAAAAAGAGTAAAGTGACTCTGGTAATCACTGTATCCCTACCCAACGGGGAAATGAGAGAGAGCATGTCTCTCCCAAGTTCACCTTTTGGGGGACTGAGCCAGAGCTCTGTCACCACCTACCACCCAGTCTCTCACAAGAGAAGCTGGGCTGCTGAGGCCAGAGTGGGGACCAAGTTCAGTGTGGATGGAATTCAGAGCTGTGAGTAGAAGAGCAGGCAGCAGTCCCAGGGGCTGCGGGCAGCTGGGCACTGGAGCAGGGCTCCGAGGCTCTGTGCCTGCCCTTTTCAACCTGGGGCCAGGGTCCCTGGCAGAGGAGGGACAGAGAAGTACTCCACCAACACCTGGCTGCCCATGCTGGGGGAGCGGGGACACCGTGTCGTCATTGCCCCAGAAGGGCCCTTTCAGGGCTGCAAGTTTGCACACAATGACCTGTGTGGTGCCCACTGGGCCAGGCCATCCCTGTAGGACAGGTGCTCCCCATTCCCCGAAGAGAAATGATACCAGAAATCGTCCCTATATAAGGGAGGGCTGAAATATCACAGTCAACTATGAAACAGGGGTTTCCTTGTCATTTTATCTTAAAAAATTTGAGGTCATGCAAGTGAGTTAATTTTGTCTTACATTAAATGAAATAGAGTTTCCATTTTATATGTGACTTACAATGTATTTTTAAAATTTTATATGGGATTATGCTAAACATGAATGCCAATATGCCACAATAAGCGTTTTTACTTGACACCAAGTAATGGTCACAGCCAACATTTATTAAGCTCTCAGTGTGTGCCAGTCATTGTTCTTCCCAGTTTATTTCATTCTCACAATCACCCTCACAAGGTAGGTATTATTACTATCCCATTTTACAGACAAGCAAACCGAGGCACTGGCCTCTGTTACTTGCCTCTCAAAGCAAAGAGTTTAACTGATTTGCTCATGACTAGAGACTAGACCATGTACATTTTTCCACGTTGGTTCAAACAGATCTACTTTAGTTAATGGCTCCATAATGTTCCATTATTGGATGTATTATAATTTATTTAATATGTGCCCATCTTACCGGTGAACATTTAGGCACTTTCCAATAACCAGTGTTCTACTGATGGATATTTGAATGTTTTTCATCTTTTGCTATAACACTGTTGTGACCAACCTCTTTATACACATATGTTTGTGGGATTGAATATTTCTATAAGGTAAATAAATACCTGGAGATATAATAGCAAAAATATTTTAAAACATGAGGTTAGGGAAATGTGTAACCCACAAATGTGGTCCCCAAGGGGTAGGAGCAACTGGGAACACTGTGGGAGGTCTAAGGACTCTGTCCCCTACAGGTGTTGAGATGTTGGCCTGGGTCCAGAGGGTGCTGCCTCAGCCCCCGGGAACCCCTCAGAAGACAGAGATGGAGGAGGAGGAGGAGGGGCCAGAGCCTGTGCTGGAGGCGGAGCTGGAACCAGAGCCCCAGCCTGAAATAGCCCTCCAGGAGGCAGAGCTAGAGGAGGAGCCCCTGGTAAGAAACCAGGGCAAGGAAACGCATCCTGGCTGCCCTTGCTGCTCAGGGACTTCCCAGCTTGGGGCAGCTGCCCCTATGAACCTTCCACAACGGAGAAGGTTGGAGCCAGAAGGAAACATGGAGGTCACCTGGTTCTGTAACACACTGGACAGTAAATATTTTTGGCTTTGTGGGTCATGCCATCTCTGTTAATTACTCAACTCTGCCACCGTCCTGTGAAAACAGTCAGACAATATGTAAATGAATGAGCATGGCTGTGTTCCAATAAAATTAATTTACAAAAACAAGCAGCAGGCTGAATTTGGCCCACAGGCCAATGTTTGGCAATCTCTAGAGCAGGGTTGTCCAAACTTTTTTCAACGTTTTTCACCAAGGGCCATATGCGGTAAAATACACAAACAGCCGGGCCACTCACTCAAGGTGAAGTACGTATTGCCTCACCTGGTTTATTTAAGTAAACTAAATATATTTTTGGAGTTTGCTGCGGGCCAATAAAAAATGGATTGAGGGCCGCAGTGTAGACACCCCTGCTCTAGAGTCTAGAACAGAGGGACTGGAAGTAACCAGTCCATGAACTGTTTGTTACCAGTCCATGATGAGGTCCAGAACTTGCTAGAATGTAAATCCATCATGTAACTAGGCACACTGCTTAGTTTCAGTTGGTATTTGTTTTGCTGTAAGACTTTCTTCATGAAGGAAGTAGTGTGTTGATATACATTTTGGTGCAAACTGCTCGTGCACTGTGTAACAGTCACCGTTTGCAGACTGACACTGGTCCAGGGACCACACTCTAAGTAGTCCTACCTACTCTAGAACTTTCCTTGAAGCAGATCAAAACCTGCCAGTCTGCATCTCATTCATTCCGGAGCCTGATGACAACTAATTCAGAAGCTCAGTTAAACAGATTTGATTTAGCTTTTAATAAATGCCAGGCTCTCAGTGCTGGGAGCATAATGAATAAAGCACGGTCCCCGAAAGGTCAGCAGATAAGTACCTGGCCATGTGCCACACATAAGTACCTGTTTTGTGCCATGGCATATGAACTAATTTTCTGTCCGTGCATGTATACACATGTGCGCACATGCTTTGTGGATCACCCTTTGTGTATGGGTGTGTGTGCTCATGTATGTATTGCCTGTGCCTGTATGTAAATGTGAGAGTGAGTGTGCACATGTCTGTGTGTCCGTGTGTGCATATTGCACATGCACATGTGTGCACATGTAGCAGCAGGAGGCAATGCTGCAGAGGCAGATGACAGAGGCCAGACTCTACCTGGCTGCTGGAGGGGAATGGACGGTGTGACACAGAAGGAGAGGGAGAGCCCTGACTGGTGGCTGGGTGTGGGGGGGCTCTTCTCACTCCCTCTTCCCCTCAGCTTGCTCCAAGACTTCATAACTCTCTCTAACATTCCTCCATCTTCTCAGTCCATTGAAGTGGGGCAACTTCCTGGGGGATGATAGGCCTGGGGGCCACCCTGGATGGGCATAAGGACCCAGCCCTGGATGAGGGACCCCTGGGGTTAGGAGAAAGGGCATGTCCTAGGTGGAAGGTGAGGCTGCCATGATTTACAGAGATGATTATGAGAATGGAGTTGTGGATAGTGGTCGGGTCCTTTGTTGGGTAGGTCAGGGGCTGCCCCAACCTGAACCAGACTGGTCTGTCTGAGGGCTTACATGGTCCTGTTTGAACCCTCCAGCCACCTGAGGAGCCGTTTGAAGGGAAAGAAGTAGCTGCGACTGACCCAGGCCCTCAGGGTAAGTGCCAGAAGCCCACACTGGCAGGACCGGCAGTGGGAAGGGGCTGTGAGAAGCTTTCAGAGGAACCACAAGGCTGGCAGGCCCATTTTATAGATGAAGAAACTGAGGCTGAGAGAAGCAAAGGGTGGGCTCTTGGGGACTTTTTAACTGAGCTGACCTGGAACCCCCTTGGGGTTCTCCTCTCTCCCCTGCCTCTGACTTGACCTCCTCAACAGTGCACAAATGGGCCTCTCAGAGGCTCCAGATCTAAAGTGAGAGGGACTCTTTTCCAGACATACAGAAGGCTGTCTCTGCTCCAGCCACATCCCTCCAGGCCCAGGTCGCTGTGGTTCCTGAAGTGAACAGGTACCTATCACCCTCCCTTTCCTTAGGGCCAGACCCCATGCAAGCTAGGGAGCCATTGGGTGGTGGGGACCTGCAACTGCTCTCAGGTCCACAGTCAGTCCCAGGCAGAGTTTGGGACATTGTGAGAATTGGCGGAAGGGAGCCTCAGGCAGAGGCTGGGGGTCTCCTGGCCCAATGGGCAACGTGACCAAGAGAAATGGAGGATGAGGCCGGAGGTTTCTCAGTGCTTGGGTGAAGTGCAGATTCAGTGTGGTCAGAGCTTGTGATTTTCCCCCCTGAAGCCAGAAATCCAGACTTTTTCTCAACATCTCCTAATTGGCTCAGACATTTTAGACCATTGGTGCTTGTCCAAGCGAGCCTGTCCGTTGCTGGGGCTGGGGCTGGCCTCAGGCGGTGAGCCTGTGACCCTCACGTTTAAACTGATCAGCCTCCGTTACAAGGACCTCCCCACCCCCCAGGAAACCTTCAACCCTTCTGGAGCACAGATGTGTGCCAAGTGCAGGACGGGGACCCCTGGAGCCTGACTAAGGGTGATGGAGAGAACTGGCTGCTCTTGCTGGGCATATGATGAGGGTGGGCTTGGGATGGCCCCAGAGAGGGACACAAAGCTCGGGGGGAAGACACGTGGCTGAAGTCTCACAATGGGGACATAGGGGTTTGTGATTCAAACCAAGTTCTTTAGCTGCGGACTCACTCTGACCAGGTGGGGGCTGGGGAGTTGACCGGGGGCTGGTATCTCTGTCCCTCCCCAGTTCCAGAGGCTGGGTGCTGACTTGGCTCAGGAAGGGTGTGGAGAAGGTCATCCCGCAGCCCGCTCATGGTGGTTTGGAGGGCTCTGTTCAGGTACTGCTGGGGCTGGGAGCTGAGGCGGGTGGTGAGAGCCCAGCACCTGGGCTTTCTGCTGACTTCTGTCTGTCTGTCTGTCTGTCTGTCTGTCTGTCTCAGCAAGCAGGAGCACAGATCCTTGGGCACTGCAGCACTGGGGGCTTAGGTAAGGCCAGGAGATAGGATGGCTTTACAGGGGTGGAGCTGAGGAGTGGTTGGGCTGGGCCCTGCCTGTGGGGAGAGAACACAGGACCAGAGCTTCTTACCTGACTGGCCCCGGGTTTCACACCCGGTTTTGAGTTGGGCTGCCTGGGGGGCTCTGGGTAGGCCTCTTGCTGCTGACCCCCTTCCTTTCATCTGCAGATGGACCCAGTGAGGCAGATAGGGTCCAGGATACTGGGTGAGTCCCCATCCCTGAATGCTGGTTTCGGAGCCCCTGAGCCTCATCTGTAGTGTGTGTGGTCGGGGGAGCGGGCTGTTCAGAGCCCAGGGTCTTGTGTTTAACGGTAGATCCCACCTAATCCACCACCACCTCAGTGTGTGATCTTGGACATGCCTTCCATCTCTTCTGGACCTCACATTTCTCATCCAAAACAATGGGGATGATGGGCCCTGGGCTACCCATGGTTTGTTATATTGATTACTAGGCGACCTCCAGGTGGGGGACACCTTCTGAGGCTAGGAGGAGGCATGGATGAGCTGCTCATGAATGGGTTTCATGTCGGGTGGGTGCCGTGTGGAGCCCAGGGGCAGGGCTTGGGCCACCGTGGGGACATTGGGGTGCCCAGGTTGGCCCCACAGTTGGCAAAAGCTTCAAACTTCTCAAAGCTGACTGAGACAGGTGGCTACCTTGTCATCAAGGGTGGCAGGCTGAGTGAGGATGGCAAACGGGGGAGCCCATGTCCTTCTCCAGCGAGGGACCATGCTCAAGGAGGGGCCATGCTCAGTTCCAGTGGCCTCTGCCCTGCCGGAGTGTGGGCCCAAGGTGGCCAGATCCTCCTGGTTTTAAAGAGAAGCTAGAAATTTAGTGGTTTTTTTTGTGTTTTTTTTGTTTTTTTTTGGTCAAATCCTTAAGTTTAAATGTTGCCAACTAATTGAAAAGTTTTCAGAACACTGTGGGCTTCCCAAATAAGCCTGAAGGCTCCAGTTTGCAATCTCTACTGGAAATCTAGAGTCATACATTCATCTCCATTCATCCCCTTCCTTCCTTCCTTCCTTCCTTCCTTCCTTCCTTCCTTCCTTCCTTCCTTCCTTCCTTCCTTCCTTCCTTCCTTCCTTCCTTCCTTCCTTTATTCATTCTTTAGACTATAGGGTCCTTGAGCTCAGGGGCTTTTGTCTTGGTCACTGCTGAACACCCAGTGTCCAGCACAGTACTTGCCTTAGTGAGGGGACTCAGCAAAGAGAGGTTCAACAAATGGATGAATTAATGAATGTATACAATCACCCTTTCCACTTATTTATTCATTATTCCAGTTCTCCCTTCAATTCTTTTGCCTTCTGGAAGCAGCCCAGGTCAGGGATCCCCAGGGCTACTTAGCTGACTTGTGGAACCAGTAAAGTGATTTAGGATAACGGTACCCAGAGGACATGCCAGCTTTCTTTTGGGCCATACTTGGGGGTGTGGTTCCCCTGGGAACATGGAGCTTCTCGGAGGAGGGAGGGGCTGCCTGGAGGCAAGAAGGGTCTGGGACCCAATGTTGGCCCCAGGACAGCTACATAATTTGTGGGGCCCAGTGCAAAATGAAAATGCAGGACTCCTTTAAGAAACTTATTAAGAATTTAAGACTGTGATAACAGAACATTAAATAAAAAATGGTTACTTTTAAGTGTGGGGCCTTGTGTGACTACACTGCTCACTGACCTTTAGACTAGACCTGTTTATTCCTGTCGCGGGGGCCCCATGGCTGCATTCAGGTCCCTAAGCGGCCCCCACCCCTCACCTGCCGCCCAGGAGACCACGGCTGGGCCTGTTGTCCCAAAGCCTGGCCCAGCCCAGTCAGAATGTGAGGGTGGCAGAACTTTTCCCACCACCTAGGATCCAATACAAGGACCCCACTGAGCAGAATGAGAGCCGAGGGTGAGGAAGGGCTGGATGAGGAAGGGCTGGGCGAGGCCTCGGACCCCAGCAGGCACTCAGGACAGCGTGGCTGGCCACTCTGTCAGGCCGCTCAACTGACCACCATCCCCTCTGTAGACCCGGGCCCTGGCTACTCAGGTGCTTTGAACAGAATCTAGAGAAAGTGTTGCCTCAGCCTCCAAAAACCTCCGAGGTAAGTGGAGGAAAAGGGGTAGCAGGAAGCTGACCACGTGGGAGGATTTTTGGGGTCCCAGGAAGGGCCCGCCTACTCCAGCCGTCTATCCCCATGCCTCATCCCCAGGGCTGATGGAGGGGGTGATCTCCCCCTTGGAGGGTCCTTGATGGGAAGAGTGACTGCAGAGGGACAGGGGCTCAGGAGAAGGACGGTCCAGGGCACAGCTGGCCAGGGGAGGGAGTGCACAGGGCTTGCTTCTCTCCGTGCCCTCACTCCCTGTTTATGATCTAGGGCCGCAGAGATGGATGTGCACATGCTGCCTTGGGCCCAGGTACAGAGAGGGGACCATGGAAGGGACTGCCTGGGATGGTCACAGGCTGGGCTGGGGGTACAACTGAAGCCTGGGGGATCCTATGGAGAGGTTCAGTGCTTGCCAGGAGTGGGCTGTTACGGGGGGGCTTTGGAACCCCTGCCCCAATCCGGAGGGGAAGGCAGGGGCCTGGGACAGCCTTGTGAGGTCTTAGACAAATCTGTCCCCCTCCCTGG
This sequence comes from Rhinolophus hipposideros, assembly GCF_964194185.1. Classification (NCBI taxonomy): domain Eukaryota; kingdom Metazoa; phylum Chordata; class Mammalia; order Chiroptera; family Rhinolophidae; genus Rhinolophus; species Rhinolophus hipposideros. The sequence goes on along the minus strand of NC_138067.1, from coordinate 10,415,181 downwards.
GCCTCAGTTCCATGTCTGTCTGATGACAGCTGTGGGTGAGTGGTCCCAGTGGGCTCCCCAAACAGTCATGTTGGCCCCTCAAATCCGGACCCTGTACCCCTGAGGGCTCACACGGAGCCCTGCCATGTCATCTTTAGTCTCCTGTTCTCTGCTGCTTAGAGCCCCCAGGACCACCCTTAGAAACGGAGCCCAAGCTGCAGGCCCCAGAGAGCCTCTCCCTGCCCATTCCTGGCCCCCTGGAGACCGAAGAGGAGCTGACTCCAGAGCCCCAGCCTGACTTCCAGGCTTCCTCCCTGCTGCCCCCGAGAGACCCTGCCAGGTGAGCCCCCAAATGCCACACCTTCCATGGGCTGCAGGATCTGTGCTCCATCCCAGCCCAACACCCAATCTGCGCGAAACTAGTTTGTTAAATTGTAAAAGTAACACATGTCGCTGGGAGAAAACTGAAAGGGGTTTCCAGGGCCCCTTCCCAGGGCAACGGAATCGGCAGCTTCTCTTCCTTCCCCAGTTTTCAGGCACAGACGAGCTTGTCGGAACATTTCACGCTCCTCTGACAATAACAAACCACATATACTGTTCTGCATCTTGCTTTTTTCACCTGATAATATATCTTCGAGGTGGTTTTATGCATCTAGGTCTGCTTTATTCTTTCCACAGCTGAGTGGTGCTCCATTATATGGATGTTCCAGCTTTTATTTAACCATGCGCGTTTGAGCAGCAGTCAGAGACTTACGGAGGGAGGCCAGGGAGGGGAACAGTAATCTTTGCGGGGAGACCTGGTTCCAGTCTGCCTTCTGGCAGGCTTGCTGTCTGCCTTTGGCGGGCGAGGGGTAGAGGCGGAATCTGACTCTGGCCTCACTTTCCCACCTGGACATGGCTGCTCTCTCCCACCCACAGGTTGGTGGCATGGCTTCTGCACAGGCTGGAGATGGCCCTGCCGCAGCCAGTGCTCCGTGGGAAGGCTGGGGAGCAGGTGGGTGCTGCGCTGGAGGAGTGGGGACCTTGGGTGGTGGTGGTGGGGGTCTTGGGAGCTCAGGCAAGGGTGGGATGATTGGCCGGTGTCCGGTGTGGAGCATGGGGGGCAATCATATAGAAGGAAGAAGGGAGCCTGCAGCGGGAGCCCAGCCTCCCAGCCTGCCTATCTGAACAGCTCACGTTCATTCCACACACGGTCTCTGAGGCACTGCCCACAGGGGTGATGTGTGCTGGCCCAGCCCTGCCTGTTGGGAGGTCCCAGTTGCACAGTTGGTGGGGGAGGTGCTTCCATGATGGGGAGCAGAGAGGATGTGGGGTGCAGAGGAGGCATGTCCAGGGAGCATCAAGGAAGGCTTCCTAGTGGAGGCGGTCTGCAAAGTCAGACTTGAAGAAGTACAAAGTGGGAAGGTGAAAGTGAAGGCAGGTGGTTTGGAAAGCGCCCTTGAGGCAGAGGATCGGCATGTGGGAAGGTCCAGAGAAAAGAAAGAGCTGAAATGTTCTGGGAGGAAGTGGGGCTCTAAGGAAGCCAGGATCTCTGTGTGCATCTTGACAATCTAGGGCTCCAGTATGTCCATGTCTCTTCTTCCTCTCCCTCTCCGAGAACCTGGTCGGTCTCTGCCCTTCTCTCTTGGGGGCAATTGGACACCTTCATAGAAGCACCTGGAACTGGGAGGCAGGAGGCCTGGTCCCAGTCCGGGGAAGTAGGAGTTGGACAGGCAGCCTCAGGGCCCCTTCCCTGCAGGCTGAGCCCTCAAGCTCTGAATTCGTGCAGCCTCTGCAGGTGGCAGAGGAAGCCTAGCTTTGGAGTTTTCCAAGAGGAGGAAAGGGGGCCCTGGTGGCAGGAAAGATTAATCCGTGGAGATGCCTTCACAGAGAGGTGAGGTCCCTGAGGATAGGAGTGGGGGGCAGAGAAGCAAGGGCATCTTCTGTGGGTATCCTAGGGGAGGGGGAAAACCCTCCTGCACCTGCATGAGCTGGGGGGTCGTTGAAGCAGGAGGCCGGTGAGGAGGCCACAGCAGTTGTTTTCCCCTTCGTTCCTATGTAGGAACCTGATTCCCCTGTGACATGTGACGTGCAAACTAGTAAGTGACATGTGAATGGATCCTTGTGTGTGTCTTTGGGAGGATTGCTGGGTCTGAGCATGCGTGGGTGGGGGGCTGTTCCTAGCCAGGCCTGGACTTGCTCTGGGGGCACATTCAGGGTCTCCTAACCTGGGGCTGTGGGAGCCCATGGTCTGTAGACCCCATCTCAGGTCAGCCTGGCCAGGTAGCCAGAGCATGGCCCAGAGCCAGATGGTGGCTGGAAGCCCCTGCTGGGGGCTGGGGAGAGGGTGGGGGGGAGACCTGGCCTGCCTTCCTGCTTCCATCCAGAGGAGACAGTTCTGAGGCCAAGTCGATGGGCCTCCTTTCCTGCTGACAATACCCAGAGAGAGCTCCCCACGACGCCCTGGCAGCTGGGCCAGTGGGTTTGGTTAAGCAGAGTCCCTGGTTGGGGGGTGAGAGGAGAGGGATGGGGTTTCCCTGGAGAACTGCATCCCATAGATTCCAACTCCCTTGAACTGGGAGGGCACCCCCAGATTATGGATGGGTTGGGGAAGTGCATGCTACCTTTCATGCTAGCCCTGCGCCAGGACTGGGGGGCAGACTGAGGCCAGCAGGGGATGGTTGGGTCCAAAATCTGGTCTTCCTTCATCTCATGGCCTTTGAAAAGGCATGTGGTGTACAGAGCACCCATCCATTCATCCATCCATCCATCCATCCATCCATCCATCCATCCATCCATCCATCCACAAAGGGCCATGGAGGGCCTGCTATGTGCCAGGCCTGTGATGAGAGCTAGAGGTGAGCAAAGCAGAGTTCAGGGCCTGTGGGTGGTGGCCCTATTCCTCCCTGACCCAAGCCCCATGACACGCTCCTCACATGTGTGCAACCCCAGCCCCACTGAGCTGATGGTGGTCTTTACGAGCACCCTATGACCCGGAGCACAGACCGGAGGCCAGCTGACTATGGATCTTGGGTCTGAGAGCGTCCATGGGACGCGATGGGGTGTGTATAATTGTGACTACTTTGTGAGGGGGAGGCCTCAGAGCAGGGCTCACTCAGTCTCCTGGAGCTTGTGGCCATCCTGGAGGGTACAGAGCAGGGACCCCCATGGCTGTTGGGGCAGGCAGAGAGACAGAGACGTGCCCAAAGTCACAAAGCAAGTTCTCACGGAGCAGAGATGGAGTCCATTTGGCCTGGTAGCAGTTGCTCAGTCAAGCTGAGGTTAGTGAACAGAAAAATTTTCCTGAAACAGAGACCCTCCCAGGGGCTGCTGAGAGCTCTGAAGATACAGTTCCTGGCCCTTCTCATCCTCCTCTCTGCTCCTCTGGAGGGAGGCAGGATTCGCAGCCAGCTGTGGACAGGGCCTCCCTGTGTGCAGGAGTGTGGGGGTCAGGGGTGGGAGTAGGGCAGCAATGGGGCAACTCAAAACCAGGGCCAGAAACTGGGCATTAGTTTCCTGGGACTGGCAAAACAAAGGACCACAGACTGGGCACCTGAACAGCGGAAATGTATTCTCTCATAGTCCAGGAGGCCAGAAATCCAAACTCCAAGTGCTGGCAGGGTTGATTTCCTCCTGGGGCTCCGAGGAATAAACTGTCCACGCCCCTGTCCTGCTTCTGGTGGCTGTGGGCCGTCCTTGGTGCCCCTGGGCTTCTAGCTTCCCTCTAGTCTCTGCCTTTCCATCTGTGTCCGTCAAATATCCCTCTCCTTTCCTGTATAAGGATACCAGTCACTGGATTTAGGGTCCACCCCGAATCCAGGATGATCTCTTCCTGAAATCCTTAACTAATGACATCTGCGCAGACCGTATTTCCAAACAAGGTCACATTCCCAGGTACCAGGAGTTAGGACTTGGATTGTTTTGGGGGGGACACTATGAAACCCACTCACTACGCAGGGTGACCCTAAGGGTCTGGGGGTGAGTGTCCCTCCATTCTCCCCACGCCATCCCCCAGCCTCTCTATTCTTTACTCATTCAGGCGCTCATTCATTCATTCCCTCTACCTGTCCACCCAGCCACCCATCCTTCTGTCTTCTCCTTTGTTTCAGGGATGGCAGCAGCTGGAGGCCTCTGAAACAAGGGAGAAGGGAGCCTGGGAGAGTGCAGATGGACAAACGGACAGATGGATGGAAGGAAAGAAGGGTGTCCTGAAGAGAAGATCTGCAGGGGAGGGGAGAGGGATGGCCGTCGACCCCCCCACCCTCTTGAACAGTGACCCCTGAACTTCCCCAGGCTCCCAGGCAGGATGAGGATGAATCAGAGCAACCTCCTTCAGTCCCAGAGTTGCTTCTCGGGGACCAAGGCCGGCATCTTTCAGGCAGAGCAAGGGGGAGCCTGTGGCACTTAGGCTAGACAGCAGGAGGACTTCCCACCAGAAGGTGGGGAAAGCCTGTGAAGGAAGGGCTGAGGGGACATCTGCACAGCACCGTGCCTGCCACACACTTGGTGCCACCTCCCCACCCCCGACAGATTTTCCCACAAGGCTTTCTTCTTAGGCTTGGCCATGTTTTCTCTCTCAGAGGGTCAGAGCCACCCGTGGATGGCAACAGATGCTTTCATAGATATTAAAAAGCATAAATTAGCACGTTGAACCTGTGATTGCATGTTACTGCTGCAGATAAGCTAAAATGAGCACTTAGGCTTGAAAAGTGGGAGGATGGAATGAGGTGTGATACGGGGGTTGCAGGGAGGAGCAGTAGCCAGGAGTCCTGAGCCGGTTGCCCTGGGTCCCAGCTGGCCCACGGGTGTCTGTGTGTGAGGCAAGGAGAGATTTTAAAAATTAGAATTAGTTGCCAACATTTAAACATCAGGTGGCTTTACGTAGAAGTCTGGCTTCTCTCGAAACCTGGGAAGATCCAGTGGTAATGGGCTCACGCTACGCTTGTGAGGACAGTCTGAGCAGCGGCTGCCTCCTGCCCTCCACTTCACCCATATGCACCACCCCCTGGCAGGGCGGGCCTTTGAGTTCGAGAACCCTGAGGCGGTGAGGGGAGGGCAGCCTGGTAGAGGAAATCAAGTGAGCAAATGCCTACAGGTAAGAGAGGGAGAGTGGGGGCTACTTCAGCGAATCCCAAGTCCTTGATGCAGAAGGGTAAAGTTAGGTACTGATTTCAGGGAACTAGGGTGTAGGCAATGGGGAGCCATTTAAGGTGGTTGAGCAGGGAAATGACTTCGCAAATTTTGCTCTGAGGCTGAGCAAGCGTTGGCAGCAGGGGAAGTGACCAAAGCAGGGTTCTTGAGCTTTGGGCCCCATCTGAAGTGTCTTGGACTTAGGCTTACCAAAGAGGATGGAGGCTTTGAGCCACGGCTTGGGCTTTGCCAACAGCCCAGGGTCCAAGTGGGGGCCTGGAATCTGTGCCCCTGGCTCCCTGTCCGCTGGTCTTAGAAACAGGAGCTCTCTCCCGAGATGGGGCTGGTAATCTTCACAGCTGGAGTCAGAGCCCCATTCCCGGCCCTAAGGGGCACCTTAGGCTGGCAGAGAGGATGCTGGCCAGGAGGTGGAATGCCCCTGAGGGACTCCAGGGGCAAAGTTTAAGCCCCGGATGGAGCAGCAGTTTCCACATGAGCCTGAGCACCCACAGTGCTTTAATGGGCGAGCTGTGACCTGAGAACCTGAGGGGCCCGGAAAAGCCAGGACAGCTGTGAATCAGATGCCTGAGGAAAGATGGTGAGACGGTGTTTTCTTCTCCAGGCCCACTCGGGACTCTGAGTCAGGATCAGCGTGGCCGATTGCCCTAGGGCTGCCCTTCCTGCCTGGTACCTGGGGTACCATCCTTCTTAGCACCATAGACTCTTTGACTGTAAAACAGGGATGTTTTAGGGCATGCCTTGCAGGCCTAGCACAGAGCTGAAAGGAGGAAATGCTTGTAAAATGTTCACTCACTAAATGGAACATAAAAAGAAAAGGTTAATGAAAAGAAAAGTGGAGATGTAAGCAAGGAGACATCAACTCTTCTGGACGCCAAATGCTGGGCTCATCGAGCACCCATTACGGAGAGGCCGCCAATGCCGGGAGGCCCTCATGGGGCACATTTATCACCTGGGCTAGCACATCAGGGAAAGAGGCAGGAGTCAGGCAACCTGGCGCTGCCTCCCACATCCTGTGTGTCTTTGGACAAGTCACTCAGCCTCTCTGAGCCAGCTCTCTGGTCTATAAAATGGAAAGAGTACCGTTCTCAACCTGCAGGGTTGCCGTGAATGCTAATAAGCTCACAGGCCAGGGGATGTTCTGTCCCCTGCTATGTCAGGCAGGAACCTGTACCATCGTTGGACAGAAACATAGAACGACACGTACGACACATCCCATTACCGGATTTAGGGCCACATGTGGAGAAGCCTCCCTGGTCAAAGCCCAGGGCTGCTTGTTGGGTCAGAGGAGCTAGGACCAGGTGTGGAAAAGGCTAGTTCAAGGTGTATGTGGGAGGTTTCCCTAGTGGGGAGGCAGGCGCTCCTCTGTGAAGCAGGGTAACCTCTGTACATAGAAGCCAGAAGGCGGGAGCCAGGAGTGAGGTGACTCTTAGAAAGTATTCAGCCTCATGCCTGGTGCATGGGAAGCACCCCATAAAAGGTGTTGACCTGTGTCTCAGTTTGCTTATCTGTAAAATGGGGTATAACATAAAAGAGGGAAAGTAAAATGGGGATAATAATTATTCCCACTACAAAAGGTTGATGGGAGGACTAATTGAGTTAAACCACGTACATCACTTAGCACAGGGCCTGGCACATAGTAAGTGCTCAATAAATGTGACTGCTATTATTATTACTGTTCTACACCATGAACAGTAACTTCCAAAGTCACAGGGTAAGACTGGAGGCCAGCTTCCATTTAAAGTCACCGTTAGTAATTCATGCTTGGCTTGAGCGCCACCAAGGCCCCTGGAGCTTTTTGGAAACACTTGGTATCCAGGCAATCTCTCCCTTTCTCCCTTTCTCCTGCCTGAGACGCCCCTGCACCCACTTCTGCCAAGCTCACAGCCCCACAGTGTTTTCATTGTCGGGGAGCATGGCACTTGGAGAAGTGTTGAAAACTGCAGACTCTTCTCTGAAGGTGGGACCAACTCCATGAGAAAGTTGAACCCCTTGGAGAGTGGAGCCTCTAGGTCCAGGAGGGAGAGACTCCCAGAAGCAGGTGTTGAGATAATAGGCGTGTAGTATGCTGTCACCAGGGGGTGGCATCTAGAGTGCCGGCAGTGGGGAAGCTCTCCCTGCAGCCCTTGGGACATTCCAGGCCACCCTGCACCTGGATGTGGCAGTTGAACCCTGAGCCTGGGTCTTTTGGCATCACCTGCAATACCGTGGTTAGAAGCATTGTTTCTGCTTCTGCACAAACTCCAAAGAGGCCCCAAGGAGACAAAGACTACCTGTAATGGAAGCTCTGTCTCAAGAGGAAAAAGAGGGGGAAACTGATGGAAGAAGATAGGGTGAACGATCGTGGACTTCAGCCCATCACATTAGCACCACTCTTGTTGCCAATGGTCCTACTGATAATGGTATGTCCTCTGCTTGGCTGAGAGCTGGTGCATGGCTGGTGATGGCCAAGGCTCCCTGTGTGGTCCCTGGGACTTGGAGTCCCAAGCCCACTCTCCCTCACACCCTGTGTCCCCTGCAGTCAGCATCCTCCCTGGAAGGCCAGATGAGCCGGATCTTGTCCTGGAGGAGGTTGACCCTCTAGGGGACATTGAGGATGAGCATCAGGATGGCAGCACCAGCCGGCAGGGCTCAGAGGCAGCTCCAGCTTGTGACGAGGAGAACGAGGCCAGGGAGGAGATGCCCAGGTAGGAGCCAGAGAAGGCCCTGAACAAATGATGGGGAAGATAATAAGCACGTAGTGTAGAAGCAAAGGCATAAAAGGGCATAGAGTGTGAACCAAACCTGCCTTCCCTTCCCCTTCCCCCTAGACACCCATCCTTCTTCCCATGGGCACAGCAGCTGCCAGGTTCTGTGCCGTCCCAGAGACCATCTGAAGATACACAAGCATGGATGGACTCCCCTCTTTTTCTTTTCTTTCTTTCTTTTTTTTTTTTTTTGCACGAAAGATAGCATATCACATGAACCTACCTATCTGCACCTTTATTCATTCAGCAACGTACTTTGAGGTCTTTCCACCTTCAGTATGTAGAGATCATCCACATTTTCTTTTACAGCTGCCATTGTATTTTATTATATGGATGTGCTAGAATTTATTTAACCTGTCCACTATTGATGGACATTTAGGGTAATTCCAAAATGGTATTATTTATAAGCAATTCTACAATAAACACTCTTGTCCATGCGTATGAGTCCACCACAAGATGTCTCGGGTTCTCTGGTCCATGACCTACATTACAAAGATGGGGAAACTGAGGCCCAGAGAGGGTCAGGGGCTGACCTCAGGTCACCACCAGGATGGTGGGGGCTGAGACAGGCCCTTCATGCCGGGAAGAGGCCTTGTTGCTAGAGAGAGCCCGGGGCTGCTCAGGTGGGAGGCCCCAGGTTGAGTCTTGCTTGAGGAGGCCAGATCTGGTCTCTCAGCTGCAGGACATCCTACTAAACATGGGGCAGGAGGTAGGCTCAGGTGCACCTGCAGGTGGGCTCACCTCTTGCCTCTGACCTCATCTCAGGCGGCTGCCCCAGATCCAGGAAGAGAAGGAAGATGAGGAAGAGGACAGAGAGGAGGAAGATGAGGAAGAGGAGGAGGACCCTGAGTAAGGCGCTGTGCCCCTGGCTAAGGGGTGACCCAGGGAGGTGGGGTTACAGGGAGGGGTATCTGGCTTCTGGGGTAGGAATGCCTTCCTTTCTTCTGTGCTGTGTGCCACGGGGCACTGACCAGAGGGGCTGGGGAAGCTGGGGTCCCCCACTGTGCTCATAATGACCTGGGACTCAGTACCCACTACTCAGCACCCCCCCCACACACACACATATGTACAAGAATGCAACAGTGAGAAACATGGAGTGCACCGGCTCCATGAGGGTGGGGAGTTTCGTCTATGGTGTTCACTGCCATGTTCCCAGAGCCTAGAACAGTAGCTGGTTGAATGCACGGATGGATGGATGGATGGATGGATGGATGGATGGATGGATGGATGGACGGACACACGCAGTGGGCTCCCGGTTCTTCCTGGGATTAACAAAGCCAAGACACAGAGCTGTCTTTCTCCTTCGCAGCCTCCCCAGTGGTCAGTCCTATGGTTGCCTCTGATGCCTTGTAAGTCTTCCTGGATTCTGCTCCAGTGGCTGATTCTCCACCCACACCCATAAAGTTTTCAACATCCACACACACACAAGAGTCCAGTTAAGTAAAGGTTAAAAAATGGAGATCAGAAACCACTAAAAGTTATAATCATCAAACGTGCTAAAAGACTAGATCTTAATCATTCCTCAGGAGAGGACCTTCGACGCTGCCCAGCTTCCTTAGTGCAGCCTTGCTTGCTCTCTGCTTTCCACCTGCCTCTATGTACGGGAGCACATAGTAGGGAAGTTGTTCCCCCACTAAACCTGTGTGCCCAGCACAAAGGCCTGAAAACCCCTTTCTGGGCCGCTGCTCTTGAGCTGAAACCCCCCCTGAAGGCCAGTGATCCAATGTGCTCATACACATGCCCATGTACTAACTACACGTGTTCTCTGTGCACAGTGCACACAGGTACATATGCTCATACACATGCTTCTGCACTGCACATACACACACAGACACACATGACAGGTTAGGAACACATTATACCATGCATAGCCTGCATACACGCACAAGCACACACAGCACACACTCGTGCACACATGTACACTCACAGGCACACACGTACACACTTGCACATACCCACACTGCATGCATGCTCGTGTTCACCAGCACATGCATGCAGTTAGCCACAATGCTACAGGCGCACATACTCTCACACAAATGTTTGCCCAGAGTTTCAAACTCAGGGAACTTATAGGCCCCGGGGTCTCAGGTAGGGACGGGGACACTGTGCTAAGAGAGTGATCCCAGAGCCAGGGCCAGAGGGTGTGGTGTGGGCAAGAAGCTGGGCTGTCACAGGCTGGGGAAGGATGTTCCTGGCCTGCTTTGCAGAGGCACTGGGGTTACTGATGACGTGCGGGCCCTGGTAACGGGTAGATGGTCGCCTAGCGACCTGGTCTCTGCTGGCAACAGCTCAGCTTTTCCTAGCAACCGCAGCCTTTTGGTCCCCACCTGGCCTCCCTGGGGTGTTTCTGTAGAGTTCTCTGCACATCCTCTCAATCTGATTAGAAGCAGGAAAGATCAGTGGCTCATCCACCACTCGAGCCACATTGGCTCCAGAGCCAGTCTTGCAGGCTCGGGGCTGGGCTGGTACTCTCCAAAGTCTCTTTGTATGCACTGTCCCGGGGATTGGGATGAATGTCGTTGTCCCCAGCTGAATACCTGCACCATGGGCGTCCTTGTCGGCAAAGACAGCGAGACCCAAGTAGGTGGCTGTTCCTCCTAAGGGCTCCCCTCCTTCCTTCTTTTGTGGTTGGAGTGCCAGTTGAAGAGTCTGCTGAATGCAACAGTGAGAAACTTAATTTAGGGGCACAGCCTGCTGGGTGACTTGGGGAAGGAGGAGTGGGCTGTAAAGCCTTGCAAACTGGCTGCTGCTGCCACTCCCTGCACCATTAACTTGGAGAGCCGGGGGTCCTCTGGGATGCCCACCTCAGCCAGCCTGATCCTATACTTGGAATTCCCTGGGGTTTGCAACCTTCTAGAAGTCAATGGCCTGATACTTCTGGAACAGGCAGGAGGGGCTCTTGGCAGGCTCTGGGCATACTGCCGACCAGGGGCAGCATGGCTTTAGGCACGTAGGTTCCAGGACAGCCCCTGCTGGTGCTGGCAGCAACATGGTAGGGCTGGGTAGGTGTCTCAATAGCTGGAGATGTTTGTGAAAAACATTCCACAATCCATGTGCGTGATTCATAACCCTGATGAAGGCTGCCTCCTCTGGGATTAATAATAATAATAATAACAAAAACAATCACTATAACAGCTGCCATTCAATTAGCACTATTTCCTATGCCAGACACAGTGCTAAGGCATCTGTTATTAACCCCATTTCATAGACGAGAGAGCCCAGAGAAGCTCAGAGACAGTACGCTACACGTCCAGGGGTGCCTGGCAGAGAGTGCAGAGCTGGGCTTCTGTCCCAGGTAGGGCTGGCTCCAAAGCGAACGCTTGACACCACAGAAAAGGAAAGCTGCTGACCAGTCTTGACCAGAGTTGAGAATGACCCCTGACACGGGGAATCTTTTTTGACTTTTCCATGAGATTCTCAGTGGCCTTTCTGACCTTGCCCAAATAAATCAGGCTGGGCAAGTCCTACCCACTTAACAGATGAGCAAACAGAGGCAGCCCAAGGGTGACTTGTCCACGGACAGATGAGCAACCAGAGGCAGCTTCCTGGTGACTTGTCCACGGCCACTCAGTGACTTCCTGGCTGATTCTGGAATAAACAAGACCCAGAGAAGCCTCTGAGTAGACTTTGGGAAGCTCGTTTCCTGGGCCTGTCTGCTCTGAGAACCCAGGAGGGCATAGTTCCCATAATACTTTTAGGAGCCCATAAGAATCTTTTAATTTCTTTTAAAATCAGGCCAACAACAACAAAAACATTTTAGATGGAAAAGAATATTTTAATATATAATACGAACATAAGAACCTTCACGTAAATATAGTCACAAAATACAATTTTTAACGTATTTTTATGGAGAAAGTGGCCCGTGCAGGCTAACATGACCCTGCCCCATGAAAGTCATAACGTGCTCTTGCTTTTGTAACTGGAATCTCTTTGAGGCAATCTGTTTCTTCTTGGGCAGGGTAGAGAGTATGTCCCTGATAATTCGGGCCCCACGTGATGGAAATAACCATACAATGAAGAGAAATACAGGTGTCTGAATCCTCCAGATACTCACCTCACTCTTCCACGTCACGTGTTGCTGTGTAGACACTCAGAGGCAGGCAGCAGAGTGTTAAGTATGTGGCCCTGGGGTCGGAGACACCTGTGTTTCATCCACACATTCCTTGTACAGGCTGTGTGACCGTGGACAGGCCACTGGACCTCTCTGAGACTCCGATTTCCAAGCTAGAATGAGATGAGTCGCAGCCCTGGTCTCTCAGGGTTATTTGGGTGAGGGTTCAGGGAGATCTGAGCATGAAAAGTACTGGGCCCAGAGCCTGGCACACAGCCTGTGGGAGCAGCTGCGACAATACGATTGCCGGTTGATTGTGCTCCCAGGCTGCTGACTCCAAACTGACTGGGGCTGCCATCTGGCCCCACCGCCCCTCCCACCTCGGGAGGGCCAAGAATAGAGGATGATGAATCCAGGTTTTCTGTGGGAGTTTGGTCAGGTCAGTTCACCTCTCTGGGCCTCAATTTTCTCATACTCTCTGCCCTGCGTGCATCACGAAGGTTGCCTGGAAACTCTCAGAGGGGAAATGCCGGTCATATATTTTGAATACTATCCAGCGCCCTTTGGTCACACCCCAGAGGACAGTTTCTCAAACCGTCCTCCGTGCTTTCTTTGCACATGATAGTCCCCTTCCCTGATGCCCTTCCTCACCTATTTCTCATGGTCAACTCATCATCCTTGAGGCCCAGTTCACAGGCCACCTCCTCTGGAGCAGAATTGTGGCTGTGCCCTTCACAGCCCCTTGCTGCAGCACATGTCAGACTGGGAGATGGTTAGCAAGACATGGGGTCTGCCACCCGCCCTGTGCTGGAAGCGGCATGTGGGCAAGGACCTATTCTCGGGCATATGTGGGCCCCAGCTCCCAGCACAGAGCTGGCACTCAGCAGGGTTTAGGAAACGTTTCACACTCCTAACTCCAGCCCTTCCCTTCTTCCTCTCTGGGTCACAGTGTTTTGCTGGAGAGCTGTCAGGTGACGCAGGCCGGTGAGGACCTGAGCCGTGTGGGCGGGACTGAGCCCCAGAGGGCCTCACGCCAGGTATGGATGGAGTGGTTGGTACCAGGCCTGGCACCTGGCTCCCTCAGAGGCCTGCACGGGTGTAAGCCGAAGGGGCTGGTCCCCCAGGGGATGGTGACAGCTCACCAGAGAGAGGGGAGCAGGGTGGGGGGTCTCGCGAAGCTCTGCTTGTCCCAGGGGTCAGATGGCGTTAGCAAGGGCCTTGGGTGACACAGCTGAGGGTGGGGGACCTACACTTCAGTCCCCACTTGGCTGTGTCACCCTGGACAAGTCTCCTCCCCGCTCTGGACCTCCGATTCACTAAGTGGCCACTTTTGTAAACTGGGGCTAAACCCCCTCCACAGAGTGTGGTACATGGCTGTACACTGTAAAGTGCAGTGCCCGGTGGGGAAGCCTGTGGGGGTGCCTTAGTTGTTTTGTCCCCACATACGCAAAGCTGCATAAGAGCCCCTTGTTACATGTGACAAGTCCAAGTGTTGGGGCCTGGGGATCCTGTGTGCTCCGCCCTCTGCAGCGTGGAGGCCATCTCCCTGGATGCCTCAGAAAGTGGGAGGGCAGGGCCTGGCGGGCTGGGCAGGTGAGGAGTAGACTTGGGGCCCATGAGGACCCCTGAAGGCAGATCTCCTGACAGGGGCTGGGCTGGGTGAGGGCTGGGCAGGGGCTTGATGGTCACAGCTCTGTTTCCACTTTATTTTTTGCAGGAGGAGGCCGTGGACGCCAGCTCAGGAGGTAGTTGTGTGTGGTGGGGCGGGGGGGGACAGTTATAGGATGTCCAGGATACTTTCAGGCTGGGGGCAACCTGGCACAGGGCACACTACCTCCTATCCCTCCATCTCCACCCTCCCTACACCCCTTCACCTGTCCCATCCTCAGGCAAACCCCTCCTCTGGGTCTTGGGGCCACATTGTCAGAGCCTGGTGATGTATTTTAAAGGCTCCAGGGGCATTACCCTGAGGTTCCAGGATTCCAGCAGGCCTGGGGAAACCCTGCTCCCAGCCAACCCTGCCTGTCACCTCCCTCACTGAGAACACAGCTTTCCGGGCTACCAGCCAGCAGCGGTTTGGCTCAAACAGGACATATCTGAGTGAGAACTGGGGCCAGAGCTTGCTAAGGACATGTTCTAGACTCCACATCTCTCAATGAGCTTTTTCTTACTGCTAAGAGCTCCAGGCTGGACCCAGCACAGGCACTTTGCTATTATGTATCACCGCCTCCGATCCTGAGACCCCAGACACTGGAGGGACAGAGTCCAGGGGAGCTGAGGACATCTGGACACTGAGTGAAGAAACAGTAATTGTACCATGATGCTTGTGTCCCAGCCGGCCAGGGATTGAGACGGGACTGGAGCCAGGTATCCTAAACCCGGCATCTTGAGTTTGTCCCCCATCTCATCTTTGAAAAATATCCCTGTCAATTTCAACATGCATCTGTAGGAAACCTACTAAGTCTGCACCCACATAGATAGATAAGGCCAGGCTCACCTGGGTACAGACTCGGGTTCCATGGGGCTGCCTCTGCCCCTTCCTCAGGTCATTTGGAAGCAGGTGGTCTGGGAACCACACTCTGAGAAAAACACTGAGGCACGGCCATTTTCTGCCACTACTCAAAAGTGTGGACCTAGAACCAGCAGGTTTGCTGTCACTGGGAGCTGTTTGGAAATGCAGAATCCCAGGCCCCATCCAGAATCTGCATTGTAACAAGACCCTTGGTGATTTGTCTGCACATTAGTGTTTGAGAGGCTTTGAGCCCCAGTTCTCACACATGACCGCATATCGGAATCATTTGGGGATATTAAAATTCCTGGTGCCCAGCCTGACCCCAAACCATTACATCAGAATCTCTGGGATGGGCCCCAGCATCAGACATTTCTAAACCTCCCCATGTGATTCTGTGTGCAGCCCAGTTGGGAACCAGGGCCCTAGGAGAAGTTACTGCTTCTGTTTGAAGTGAAATTAATTAAGCTCAGGGGTTTCTTTGGAATGGAAAATCCTACCAGGCGAGGAAAGTTTGAGTCCTGAGTCTGTGAGTCGAAGGGTCTGAGGCGTTCCGGGTTCTTTGATTCTGATTTTTTGAGCCTAGGTGAGAAATGCTACTGGTGGTTGGTCAGCAGAGAGAGCACAGGCATTGGGGGCCTCCGGGCTGTCCCTCAGAGCTGTAGGGCAGACCAGCCACATGACATGGTGGTGTGTTCGCCATTAAACTCCAGGGACGAGTGTGATGCTCCAGACATTGGGTGTAGCTGCTGCAACTGCAGGTGGGCACCGGGCTGGAGCCCCACTTCCCCTGCCTCCCCCAACTCTGTGCTCCTCTGTGCCATTCCCAGGGCCGCGCCTCTGCCTGAGACCCTCTGGCCCCAGCACCATGGCCAAACCAGGCCAGGATACGGATCTGAGTCGCCTGGTCCAAGACCAGCTGCCTGGCCAGGTGGCCCCCAGCCTGGCCCCCCCAAACCTGGTGGACCACCTCCCCAATGTGCCCCGCTACCCCCCAATCACCCGCATCCCTGTGCTCGTCTCCCGGAGGACGGCCTTGTCCAACTCCAGCTTCGCCAAGGAGACCAGGAGCGCTGTCCGTCGCCTCGGTAGTGTGAGCTCAGCCACCCACATGCTCGTGCCGTGGTGTGTGCTTTGCATGGCTTGGGCTTTCCCCGCGTGGGAGCCATGGGCGTGGTGTGGGGCCATGGATCTTCCTCCTCTGCTGACCAAAGCCTTCATCGTGCTTTGTGGCGACTTGAGGGGTATTAGTGCCAGTCTCTCTGTGCCTAAAATTCCACAGTTAGCAATTTGTTTCTTTGGAAATTCGTTTCTTCCGTTTTCTTTTGAAGAAAGCAATTGCTTTCTTCAGATTGTCATTTTTCTATACCAGTAGTCATTCAGATCCCGGTTTAAACAAGTCACTCAGATCTCCAGGTCAAGAGGCTTGGGGCAGGGAGCTGGGCAGGGGAACAGTGGAGAGGAATGGAACAGAAGAAGAATGTGGAGATTCATTGCAGACAGACTCTTCTGATCTTGAGAGTTTGCTGGGACCTGGAATTTCTGAGGACCGTTGATATCTGCCCTGAAAATTCCATTTCAGGAAAGGAGAGGCTCCCAGGTGCTGACAGGCAGACCAGGAGAAGAAACATCCTCAGGAGCCAATGCAGCCTGCCTGGATCCGTTTAATTGTGACAAGGTCCCCTCAGGGGCCTCCGGGCTCCTGCTTCTTGCTGCTGCCTGATGACAAAGCGCTCAGGAACACACTGGCACCTCTGGGCTAACCCCTGTCACTTTCTACCTTACTCAAGCCAGGCCTGCCCACTTTCCCTCTTGATTTGATTGTTTATTTTTGAATGACACTGGGCAAGGCTGCCTCTGAGATCAGCAAGCAGGCAGAACTGAACATTTCATGATCCACTGTTACCTTCTCTCCTCTTCCTGCGTTGGCGTGGGCACAGAGTGGGAGTGAGGTGGCACACCGTCATCCCCATGACGAAGGAGGACACCCAGCGGCAGTCTTCAGGGCAAGCCCAAAACCCACTCACTCCAAAGGGTCCCCCCACCCCGCCCCGATTTCCACCCCAATATCACTCTATTTGTGCTATAGTCTGTACCAATTCACTTTTATTTGCTTACTGGTTTTTGTTCAGTGGATTCGCTTTGTAAATTTAATTCAGTGTATTCAAACAAGAAACTCGACATTACCATTAAAATGGGAAACCAGCATGACTTGCCATCAACAAGAGGCAGAAATAGAAGTAACCACAAGTACACTGAAAACCAAGTCGTGTTGTTAGTGTCTAGTGAAATATGATCACAGCTGGGGCCCGCTCTCTCAGCCACAAACGGGGAGTAGGGTGAGGCAGAGGGGTGTTAAGGCCACAGCAGCGCTCACCTGAGTCTCCTTCTCTGGGCACTCAGGGTCTAGAGAAAGTTGAAATGGGAGGAATATTTTCGTTATATGCCGTGCTTTACCTCGTCTGTGCCATCTAACGTCATCTTGTGTCATCCCTGGTCCTAGGGAGCCCCACACTTTGAAAAATATTCCCAGTGACACATTGGGAAAGGGGACTGAACCGGCTGTGGGGTGACACTCAATGACTTTAGATGCTGCATGACAGCACATAGTAAGATCATTAACCCCATTTCAATGACGCTTCTTGGCACCCAGTGAGGTTTTGTTTAAACAGCCACTTCTGTGTGTGCTGGTCCCCAACCTCAGGATGGAATAAGAGTTTAAACTCTGGAGCCAGGCTTATCCAGCTCACCTCTCCAGGAAGCAGGGTGAGGTCCCCTCTGCTCACGCTTTCTCCTGCTTTCCGTAGCCTGGGGCATCTCTTGTTAGTCTAACAAAACTTCTTCAGTTTTTAAAAACTTCTCAATTCCTGCTCATCCTCTTCTCCTGGGAGCCCAGGGCCTGGTAAAACAAATGCCCTGAAGTCTCGAGGCCTGCTCAGGTTCTCTCCACCAAACTCCACAAAGTACTGGCTGTCCCCATGGTGGCCATTTACAAAGAAAAGTCCCATAGGACATCTTAGCGAGACAGCAGTGGTAGCGTCTGCTCTCCGAGCTTCACTATGCCGCCCATGAATGACAAGAGGAACAAAGATGCCGGCCAAGGAAGACTAAGCCCCAGCGAACACATCTGGGGGCAAGGCCAGAAAGAAGACGTGGTCCACGGGCAACGTTTGGGACAAGCTCAGGAACGGAGTCGTGTGTGACAAAGTGACATATGACCAGCTCTGTGAGGAAGTGCCCAACTATAAACGTATAACCCCAGCTGTTGTCTCTGAGAGACGGAAGACCCGTAGTTCCTCGGCCAGCTCCCTTCAGGAGCTCCTTAGTACAGGGCTTATTGAACTAGTTTCAAAGCCTAGAGCTCAAGTCATTTCCACCAGAAACACCAAGGATGGGGGTGCCCCAGCTGCTGGTGAAGATGCATGAACAACAGGTCCCACCCACTGCACATTTTGAAAAATGAAACTGTATTAAATCAAAGAAAAATAAAGGCACATATCCCCGTGTTTCCAAATGCTTCCCCTCCCCGTTTAGGGGATGTATGCCTGCCTTGCTGGTACCCAGGCCTGCACCTGGCTGCTACGGGAAGGTCCTGCCCACGTGTGCCTAGGAGTCGGGGCACCGTCTGAGCCCCTCGGCATCCTCCGAACTCCGCCTCAGGGCAGACCTGTCCCCACAGTCCCTGGCGAAGATAACGAAGCCGGAAGTAGGGCCACGCCCAGGCTTCCTAGGGAGGACCCGATTCTTGAGATGGCAGATGTGGCACTGGGCCTCTCAGAGGTTGGGAGAGGGGTTGGGTTAATGAATTCTGACATACACAAAAACAAGGAAATACCAAAACAGGTACCGAAACATGGATAACACACACTACAAAGGCAAGTATTACTCTTGACTAGAGGAAACTTCCAAATGTGTGCATCTGAGGCCCTTTAAGAGTGTGAGGCCATGTACCTTCTTGCCCCCTGCCCTCTTGCCTGGGAAAGTATCATCACCCCTACCTTGAGATGGGGAAACTGGGTGCATGAGAGGAGAAGCAGCTGATCCAGGTTGTGCTAGGCCTGGTCCTAGAACTTGGGAGCTCCAGGCTCCCCATGCCCTCTCTGAGGACCCCAGGGTACCCCCCTTCCCCAAGCTTGCGTCCTAATGCTTCTTCAGACCCAGGGAAACCAGGTGGTTTTTCAGAGACCTGGACTCCGGGCTGTATCTAGGCGCTCCAGTGGCTTCTATGGCATCATCGCTTCTTTTGTGGTTCCTGGACTGGTGGCTGGCTGGGTGACATGGTCCTCAGAGGTCACCGGGCTCTGCATTCTTGCACCCCCCGCATGGAGCTGTCCTATGGGCCCCATTGGGAGGTGAGGCTGCCATAGGCTGCTCCAAACATCCTTTCGTGTCTTCCTTGAAGAACACCAAGGCCCCTGGGACATGGCTTCTCTCTCTCTCTGACTGTCCTCTCCTTCCTCTCCCCAAGTGCCTGCCACGAAAGAGCACCCAGAAGTGCAGGTGGAATATGCTGATGCTGACAGCCACCCCCCCATCGTGGAGGACAACCCACCCTCACCCCAGCTGCCATCACCTTCTCCCGCCAAAGCTGACACCCTCACGGTCCCGGGATCCACCGAAGGGACCCACAGGTTAACTTTTATGCTTTTCCTGGGCTTTTCACAGCACTGTGTCACCTGTCCATTTGGCAGATGAGGAGACTGAGGCCAGAGAGGGAAAGCAGTTGGTCCAAGGTCACTCAGCGAGTTGGTGTTAGAGTGGGAACTAAGCACCCCCTTGCTGTTTCTCCTAGTTCCTGGCATAGGGCTCTACAGAGAACTGTCCAGGGAAGCCCTGTCCCAGATACCCTCAACTGTCTGTTAGAAGGGGGTAAGAAATGTGGTGAGGCTAAATTCTAGCACCACCCCTGTTTTATTATAAATAATACAATGGAAATACCAAAGAACGTTAGAAAAATAATCATCGATAGTCTCATCCCACTAGGTGGTGTTTTTATTTTCCTGTTTTCTCTTTCATTCCTTGATTGTGGGCCCATACTTTTGTGTGGTTTTAACACACATTTATGATTGTGTGACATTCTTCCAGTTCCATGTGCCAGAATGGACTTAAATCCCCTCTTATTGGTCACTGTTCGCAATCGTGCTATGAACAGCTCTTTGGTCTTCTGCTCTCTGTCCTTAGGCTCCTTTCTCAAGAGTGGGATTCTTGGTCAAGGTTGCATGCATTTTTATGCCTCTTGAGATCAATTTGTTGCTGCGTGGTTAGAGTTGGTTTTGGGCGACCTGAGCCAGGTCCTGCATACAGCTGTAGGCAGACTGCGAAGTACAGCAGAGTGCTTTGTGAATGACTATATTTAAGCTGAAGAGGAGCTACCAACCCTTCTCCCGCACTGGCTGGATTGAGAGATGATTCTTTTTCCTTGATTAATTTTTGCTCTCATCCATGGGCCTTTGAGTAATTTCTCAGCAGAGGCCTGGAGCCTTCCAGAATGGTGATGGCTAGATGTGACAAGCAGGGGACTCTCAGAATTTAAAAGTAGAAGAGTCATAA
This sequence comes from Rhinolophus hipposideros, assembly GCF_964194185.1. Classification (NCBI taxonomy): domain Eukaryota; kingdom Metazoa; phylum Chordata; class Mammalia; order Chiroptera; family Rhinolophidae; genus Rhinolophus; species Rhinolophus hipposideros. Next base: position 10,395,218 of record NC_138067.1, on the reverse strand, counting down.
TCTTCCCCAGCCTCAGAACACAGATCACAGCTCCAACAGTCCTCATGTTTAATTCACTGAATTACATACAGAACAGAGACAGCAGAAGAAACGATGCCACTATGGTTGGAGACATCTGGTCTACCTCCTTCTGTTCTCTTTATAAGGATAGGGAAACTGTACAGGCTTGGTCGGGGTGGATATTGGGGGGCTGGGAGGGGACGAAGATCACTTGGAACTAGAATCCAGGCCTCCTGCCTTCTGCTTATGGGCTGGGCCTGTGAGGTTCCTCTTATCCCTATCATTCATTCATTCATTCACTCATTTTTTTCATCTGCAAACATTCACTGAACGTCTTTCAGGTGCCAGGCTCTGCTCTAGGTGCTGGGGATGAATCAAGGAGAAGCCTGACAGGGACCTGCCCTCAAGGAACTGACATGCTAGTGGGGCTGAGATAGACAATGACCAAGCAATCAAACAAACAAAGAAGACTCTTCCAGAGAGTGCTAAGTAGAATGTGATTGCCAGAAACTAGGGGAGCCTCTGCCTGAGCTGGGCCCCTAGAGCGGAGAATTCTGATGCCCGATGGGGAGGCCGGTGGGGCTGCCTATGGTCAGGGATGGAATGAGCATTGGAGGCAATAGATGGGAGCAGAAAAGCCACCAAAACCACAGGCTCTGACAGAGGGGCACATGGGCATGGCCCTTCTCACAGCTGAAGGCCGTGGTTTGGAGTGAATCCCAGCTCAGCACTTACCAGACAGAAGGCTTGAGGCAAGTCATTTAACCTTCCAAGGCCTCCATTTTCCCATTGTATGATGGGAAACACCACCTGTCTACCAGGATTGTTGTGAAAACCGAACCAGTTACTGCACGTGTGGTGCTGAGCACGGGGCCAGGTCCTAGGAAGTGGTGGGGGAGCTGGCTGCTGATTTAGTTCCGCTCATCATTCTCAGGGGCAGCATGTGCTTTCCAGGTTTGGGAGAGGGCACCGGGCTGGGCACAGGAGGACTGAGTTTGGGTCCCAGGTGTGGGACTTTGACCTCATTCTTCTTGTGTGCATGGCCGTCCTATTAATTAGAGTGTGAAAGAGATAATCCATGAATTTTGCTCTCCTAGGTGAGTTGGCAGAAGGTAACAGGATAGCTTCAGAGCCTTCTGGAATAAAGCAAATGCTGTCCATCCCTCCTACTGTGTCCCTCTAGAAGCCCTACTGGTAGAACCCAGAGTCACGGGGTTGAGGATGAAAGAATCCCAGGTGGATTCAAACCTAGACATCACCAGCCTAAACACCAGTGTCTCCAAATATAACACCTCATGGCAGACTGGGACTGAGTGATGGGATAATTTAGTCTTCATTCCTCAGATAGGGAACCTGGGGCTCCAGGTGGGGATGAACTTGTCCCAGGTCCTACCACAAACTAGAAACTGGACTCCATGGACAGTTACTTTTCTACCTGGTGCACATCTGCAAAGGGAAGGAGGCTGACTTTCCAGAAGATGGAATGAGAGCCCCCAGATCTTCATGGTAGCTGAGAGCGTGGTGTGATAGAGAATGGAGTGGGGTGAGATGGGGAGGCCAGTGGCTTTAGACTAGACTCGGAGGGGAAAGGGAGAAGGACACTTAAGCTGAGGCCTAACTGAGTGATAAGTATTTGATTGAATCGGGCAGATTTAGTCCCATTTTACAGAATAGGAAACTGAGGTGGTACAGAGAGTTTAAGTAACTTGCCAAGGTCACGCATTGGTAAGAGGCAGGGCTGGATGCAAACTCAGGTTTGCCTGAGACCGTGTCAGTGCTGTGACTTTTATGCCAGGCCATTGAACAGATGTGGAGACTGAGGTCCACAGAGTGGCTGTGTCCCTCCCTTCTCCCTTTTTGTGTCCCTGCAGGCAAGTGATGACCCTTAGGCAGCACCATCCCCTGTCCCATCCCCTACCCAGGATTTGGCTCTGAGTGATCTGCAGGGGCAAACGTTGGCTCACTTTCCCCAGGGCCCCTGCTCTTGCTGAAGGCCCCTCCATGCCTGTGTCCTTGCAGGAGGAGGCTGCCCTCCCCAGATGACGAAGCTGAAGAGCTAAAGGAGCTGTCCCCAGCTGAGAGCCCTGTGATGGCCTGGTCGGACACCCCCACCCCCCAGGGCACTGAGTGAGTGGGGACGGCCTCTGGCATCGCACAGTCAGAAGGCTGGGTGGGGATGGGTGGGTGAGAGGAAGGAGTGTGGGGGGAGCATGGATGTTTTTAAAACCAACCACAAGGCCGACTCTGCTAGCGGCTTCTGGGCAGTGAGACAGGGCTGGGTCTGCTGCCCAGGCTGCTTCTGGCTGGCCTGGGAGTTCTACAAAACCTGCAGAAAGGGCGCATTCACCCTCTGGAGCGAGCTGTGTGCATGACACGCGGCACTCAGAGGAGGAGTCGTCTGTGCAAAGGCTCTGCTGTAAAGGAGAGGCTGAGGGGAGCCACAGGCAGGGCTTGGCTCCTGGCCCTGAACCCCTGAAAGAGTCAGTGAGGAGAGGAAGGACCATGAGGATATCCGGGGGCCCCAATCTGGGGAGCTTGTTAAAAATACAGACACCTAGGCCCCCCCAGGCCTGCTGGATCAGCAGCTCAGACAGTGGGCCCTGGAGAATCCCATCTTTCCAGGCTCCCCAGGTGAGCTGATGCAGCTGGTGTGTGGAACAATGTTTAGAGGCCACTCACTGCGAGGGCATTGGGACCTGTGTCTCTGCCGTCTAACTGTCCCAAGCGCTGGGCCAATGGGAGATGTTTTCCTGAAGAGTTTGCCTGAGTAGCCGAGTTGATGGTGAGTCCCCCCCACCCCACCCCCGGGCTCTGGTGTGGCGTCTCCATCCTGCTCTCAGCCACAGCTCCTGGAGTAGCCACAGGACGCTCTGGGCTTTCCTTCCAGTCTTTTCTTTCTATACATAACTTTTGGAATTTATGTTTAATGGAGTTATGGAAAGTTCAGAAAAGTTAAAGAAGCAATTAAAAAAACAAACACCCAAACCTCACCCACACTCCAGTGGTCTGTTTCATCACACAGTGGACTCACATCTGATACAGTAGGGTAAAGACAGGGCTAGGGCTTAATATCAGGAAACAAGGCAGAGATCAGTCGTAATAATAAAAGTTACCCTTGGAAACTCTCAAGGAGGTGAATAGGGAGACCCGTGTATTAGCTAGGTAGGCTAAGCTGCTGTAACATTTAGACCCCAAAGATTCAGTGGCTGAAGGAGTAGGAAGATGTCCCATATGTCAGAGTCATGTCACTCGCTGAGTGTTTCGGGTCAGTGGAAGGCTCTGCTCCATGCAGTTGCTTAGGGACCCAGCTTACAGAGGTTCTACCACCTTCGGATGGCTCCCCAGATCCTGCTGGTCACCATAGAAAGGGAGAATGCCAGGCCACTCTTGGATAAGGAGACCTGGAGTAGCACGGAGCATATCTACTCATGTTCTACTGGTGAGAGCTCGTGTGGCTACAGCCAGGAAACGTAGTCACTGGCGGGGCGTCGACATGCCGGTGTCTACGCCCCACAGGAGATAACGGATGTGGGTGAGCCACTCATGTCCCCACCACGCCCAAGCTCCATCTCTCTTTAGGATCCTCACATTGATTGTTTCCAGCCTGGCTTCCTCAACTGAGCACAAGAGGAGTAGCTGGCTTGAGTTTCGGTGACTCAACATATAAAAAAAAGATCGATCTGAAAACACCAGTGTGACACTCAGCTCAGCGAGATGATCCCAGTGAGGCCACTCAGCAGAGCCCATTCAAGTGGCCCGTGTCACCTCACCCAGGGCACTCAGCTCAGGCTGCGTGGGGCGTCAGGCAGACTGTCTCTCTCTCTCTCTCTCTCTCTCTCTCTCTCGCTTGCTTTGAGTGCATACCGTTTAAATTTCTTTTTTTTGTGTGTGATTAAAGTTTATTGGGGTGACAATTGTTAGTAAAGTTACACAGATTTCAGGTGTACAATTCTGTATTACATCACCTATATCTCACATTGTGTGTTCACCACCCAGAGTCAGTTCTCTTTCCATCACCATAGATTGGAGGTTTAAATTTCTATACGTAAAAAAGATATATAATGTATCTGCCCTGTTTTTTCCACCAGCTATTTCTGAAGCCTGAAAAAGTAGCCCTGTCCCCTCTCTAATCTGTCCCAGACACGTATCTCACATGAACCCCAAACTGGAACTAACAGCCCTGAACTGAGTTCCCTCCTAAATCCCAAGTGGAAGCAAAGAAGTTTCAGATCTGCCCATCTGAATTAGTGCCTGCGTGGTACATTTTCTAAAAGCTGGGCCCTTGGGTGTTATCTGCAGACTGAATGTCCTCCTAGAGGATATTAAAGCAGGTTTAACAAAAACTGGAGCAGGATTCACGTCCTTTAGGCCAGATGGGACACAGATGCTGTTCAGCTCTTCCCTGGGGGCACTAGGTCCCTTCCCACTCAGCCCGCTCACCTTTGGGTGGTGTTTCCAGTGGCCAGGACCGGGCATCCTCCACTGCCAGCCAGAACAGTGCCATCATCAATGACCGGCTCCAGGAGCTGGTGAAGCTTTTCAAGGAGCGGACGGAGAAGGTGAAGGAGAAGCTCATCGACCCCGATGTCACGTCCGACGAGGAGAGCCCTAAGCCCTGTGAGTCCAGAGCTGAGGATGGCCCGCCCATCCAGGAGGGGGATGGGGACCCAAAAGCCCCAGTCAACTCATGGTCAGGGTGGCCCCCCAAGGAAATAGTTGAGGTGTTTGAGATAAGCTCAGATCCCCACTCTCTGGATTTTGGGGTTCCTATATGTATGGGTTTAGCAGTATTCCCAGAGTGGGAAGGTCAAATCTCTGACCAATGATCCAGTTGTACTTGGCTCCCCCTCTTACAGGGCGAGTACCCTCATTGACCCTTCTGCCTTTTTCCCCAGTGGCAGGCAGGTGGTCCACCCTGGGTGTGTCTTGTGACCTCACACTCAGATGGTGTCCATAACCCACTCTAGAACTACACAGTTTTATTTTTCAGAGGCCTCAGTTGCAATGTTCTTATGAGGCTATCTGAAAGTTTTCTGCTCTCAAGGTACCAGGACGAAATAAGAAATATGCTCTGTTGTAGTGCGGGGTGGGTTCTAGGTCTTTTCAAAGGAGACAAGCCCATCCCCACCTTAGAACTCACGATGCCAATAATGAACCTCGCAGAGCCTGACTTCACAATCCTAAAGCTAGAAACAGCCATATTGAACCTATAAGAGCCAACCTCTAGGTCACCAGTATCACAGGGAGGCTGTGGTCCCATTCAGCATCTTGTTTTAGAGACTAAGGAGCTGAGATTTCTGTGCTGAGAAAGCTGGAGCAATGTTTCCCTAATTTCTGACCCTGAGTGGCAGAAATTTTGGGTATGAAATGCTTCCAGCACTCAGAGAAGACCAAAGCTATCCAAACACAGATACACAAGCAAACACTTCACTGGAACATCCAGCTTGTTCAGAAACACTTCATTTTCAGCAGTTCCAGATTGATAGCCAGGAAGGGTTTGTAGACAGGGGCCCAGGTGGCTGTTAGAGCGGGAGCTGTGAGGTTTGCTCCAAGAGAACACCCTGGTTTCTGCACACACCGCTTGTAGCCGGTTGTGGGATGGTGCCAGTCTCCTCAACTTCGGGTCCGGGGTCTGTGTACCTGAACCTCAGGGCGGGGTCAGATGGTCACCAGTGTTATCCCATAGCCCCAGCCAAGAAAGCCCCAGAGCCGGCCCCGGACACAAAGCCTGCTGAGGGGGGGCAGGCCGAAGAGGAGCATTATTGTGACATGCTCTGCTGCAAGTTCAAAAGCCGCCCCTTGAAGAAGTACCAGTTCCCCCAAAGCATCGACCCGCTGACCAGTGAGTCCTGGGCGGGGCAATGGGCATTGCTACCATGTAATACGAGAGGGCAAGAGATTGGGAGGGGGATGGACGGGGCAGTGCAACATGTGGACTGGGGACCCATGGACAGCCAAGGTTCCTGACCCCCAAACAAACAAAACACCTCTGGAATCAGAATATAACATCAAATCCATCTTACAGACAAGGGAGCTAAGGCAGAGGAGAAGTTAACGAGTCTAAAGACATAAAACTGCGTAGTGGCAGACCCAGGACTCGGACTCCTGACTCTTGGCAAAGTCTTTCTACTCTGCTCTCGCTGGCTCCTTCTTGGAGCTGCTGCTCTCAGCAGAAAAGGGAAGAAGTTCTTCCGATACCTAAAGTGAATTCCCTCTCACTTCCCTTTTAGCCCATTTTATATGCCTCAAGAATAACAACCTTTCCTACGTGCACAGTACTTTACAGTTCGCAAAGGATCTCCCTGCCTTTCTTATCTGACCTCCGCTTGTGACTTCTTGGAGGAAAGTAGAGCAGGTGCCAGAGATAGACTTTCCTAAGTTTATACAAGAAGTCATTTAGGGGACAGAACTCCAACCTTGGTGTCCACTGGGCCTCTAAAATGACCAGGTGACCCTATGGTATCCATCCGTTTGTCCATCTTTCTATATATCCGTCTAGCCGTCTTCTATGCATTATTTACTGTTGTGTAAGTAAGCCTTTCCTACTAAGTCAGGAAATAGATTTTTGAAAAAATTTCAACAAGAATGAAAGCAACAGGGTTTTCTAGTTAGCTCTTATCTAATAATGCCCCCATGTCCCCTCTTCAGGATGCTCTGATTTATTAAGGCCTAGCTGTGATTTATTTTTAAATCAAAGATAGTTTTACACCCCCACCCCCAAGTGACAGAAGTGTCACATGTAGTGCTCACAGGAAAGTACAGACAGACAAGTGGAAAAAAGAAAGCGCCCCCGTGAGGAGCCCTTCTCCAGCTGATGTTCTAGCATGTTCCTGCCCCTCCCTTCCGCACAGACCTGATGTACATCCTGTGGCTGTTTTTTGTGGTGATGGCCTGGAGCTGGAACTGCTGGCTGATTCCTGTGCGCTGGGCCTTCCCCTACCAGACGCCAGACAACATCCACCTCTGGCTGCTGATGGATTACCTGTGCGACCTCATCTACTTCCTGGACATCACCGTGTTCCAGATACGCCTGCAGTTTGTCAAAGGAGGGGACATCATTGTGAGTCACAGGCAGGTGGAGGGCGTGACTGGGGGCAGACTCTGCAGCCAGAGCCTTCAGGGGACCAAACCCTGATGCTTCAATAGACAACAAGATAAACAAACAAGGAAATCTTGGAAACATCTGCCCCTGCTTGTTCAACAACATGGTTACTTATTTTGCACACCTTTGATATATTCAAATTACACGCATCAAATACCGCTGATGGGTGAAATGGTTCCTGGATCACTTGATGGAATTAGAGATGGAGAAGGGGTCCAGAGAATGCCCTTTAGCACAGGCAGGCCTGGTTCAAATCCCAGCTTTACCACGACTAGCTGTACCACCTCTCTGAGTCTCAGTTTCCGCATCTGTAAAGTGGGGATAGAAATTATTCCCTCATAGGATTACTGTGAGGACTGACCGAGGCAATGCAGGCGGAGAGCTCAGCACAGGTAACTGCTGGCAATCGGCATTTCCTGGGGGTCCTGCGAAGAGCTTGATACTTGGACCAGTTTGAGACCCCGTGCTCTGGTGTAGACCCTACTTGCCAGAAAAGGGACTGAAGTCCTGATTTGGGACTTGACAGTAGCAGGAGGCATGGTTCCTATCTCCCTGTGCAGGTCACTTTTCTAAATTCCACACTGGCAGCACCTGCTCCTCTGTGTGCACACAAGTTGAGGTTGGGCCTCTAAAACAATTTAGAAGAAAAAGCATTTCCTGGGCAACCCCTCTTCTGGTCTGATCAGAGCCATGCCAGCTCCTCAGTAAATAAGGTGGCAAATGGGTCGGGTAAGACCAACATGCTGAGAAAATGAGCTCAGTAGCCTTGCCTTCCATGCCAGAAGTTGGAATCTAGCTGGGTGACCTTGGCCAGCTCCCTCCCCGCTGGGGGCTTGACCTCCCCACCTATAGACTGTGAGGCTTTCACCAGAGCTCAGCTGGTCCTTTGGGCTCTCTTCTATGGGGCTGTTACTCTGGCAGGAAAGTAGAGGGTGTCTGGGGGATTTCCATCGTTTCTCCCATGGGATTAAAGGATTAAGCTCTCAGGCCATTTCACGGTCATTATTCCATTTTCTTCTAGACGGACAAAAAAGAGATGCGCAATAACTACCTGAAATCTCCCCGCTTTAAGGTATGTGCCAGGGAGGCAAGTGTCCACAGGGTCTTGGAAGGTTGTGTCTCAGGGGACCCTGGGTGCCTTGGGGCCAGGTGTGTTGTGGTTCCCCCAGGACTGGCACAGGTTGGGCAGCTGAACAGAGAGAGGCCTGTGGGTGGGATCCTTTCTGCTCTCGTTTTAGGCCCTCCTGGGCATTCTGAGCTCACCTGTCTACTGAAGGTAGAGGCCCACTCACTCACCCTGTCCCACAACCCTGGGGTTTCCTGTTTTATACACTGTGATGTCCCACTGGGATTTCAGATGGATGTGTTCTGCTTGCTGCCTTTGGACTTTTTCTACTTGAAACTCGGTGTGAAGCCCCTCCTGCGCTTGCCGCGCTGTCTGAAGGTGAGACGAGTGGGCTTCCCCATCCAAGGCCTTCAGCTCTTACCTGCTCTACACTAGCACTGGCACATTCATTTCTGCCCTGAGCTGCACTGGGAAGTGGGGGGCATCAGGGAAGGGGGTCCCAAGGGGAGATGCAAATTCTTTATAATTGTTAGTGCTTCTTAGTGGTGCCCTGTGTTAGGTATTGTTCTGGAAGCTTTACAGGTGCCATGTGAGTTTTGGTAGTACCAGCATTTTACAAATGAGAAGTCTGAGGCACAGATAGGTTAAGTAACTTGCCCAAGGTCACACAGGTAGAGTCTGCATTTGAATCCAGACTGTTTCCCCTGTCTATGCTTTCCGTAATTGTAGAGACTCCTCAGAGGGACTTCTACTTTATGTTGGACTCCATCATAATGTTGGTTTCTCCAAGATGGAGAAACTGAGACTTGGAAAACTTGGGTGTCTTGCTCAAGGTCACAGGAGTCAGGAAGTGCTGCGGATGGATTTGAATGTACAGCCCAACACCTGTTTCATTGTTGGTTGTTGCTCAGTGTCATTAAGGCCATTCTTCCTGCCACGAGGGCAGAGCTAGTGTCCCTGGTGTGACCAGTATGGACAGGCTGCTCAGAGCACTCAGGATCCTCCAAATGGATTTTTCTTGTAGACCAATTAAACTCATCTCTCTTCTTACATGATGGCTGATGTCTCTTCCCCAAAATGGCAATGAGGGAATTTGCGAAAGAGACAAAGGCAATCTCCTTAATAAACCCATAGGAACAGGGCAGCAGAAAGTAGGAAGAATGCAAGTATCCTGCTGGAATTGAGCATGGGCCCTGCTGCTGAGCTTCCTGGCTGCCAAGACGAAAGAGGAAACTGGAAGCGTCACCAGTCTTATCTGACAGGTGCCAGCTTCCTGGGTGCTGCTGAGATTGCTTTAGAGGCAAACATCAGAGTGGGGAAGGTTGCTCCATAGCCCAGGGTCCACCCCAGATGCAGAGGTGAGACCCGTATCTTGGTTCATGTGGAGGTAGGGAGCGTGCCTCATTCACACACCTAACGTTCAGCACGACTCAGAGGCCATGACTCTCTGAGCCTAAGGTGACGAATTCACGTCCCTGGTCCTTCTGCACCCAGTGCAAACTCCGAATGGAAATCAGAACGAACACCTGGACGATAGCTAGCATGTCCCCTAGGAAATCTTCATCCATGTTATTTTTAAATGTCAAACAATGTGTGCAGCGACCTAGAGGCACGGTTGTATAATGGAAAGAGCTTGAAGTCTGAGTGCAAGCTGGGTTCAAACCCTGGTTCTGTCACTTACCAGCTGTGTGCTTTGGGCAAGTTACTGAACTTCTCTGAGTGCCAGTTTTCTCTCTTTATGAATGATAATACATACCTCACATATAAAGAAGTAATAAGGCAATTTATGTACAGCTGACCTTGAACAACGTGGGTTTGAATTGCGCAGGTCCACTTATATGTGGATATTTTTCAATAAATACATACAGTACTATAAATGTATTTTCTCTTACGATTTTCTTAATAATATTTTCTCTAGCTTACTTTATTATAAGCACACAGTATATGTTCTGGCACATATAGTCTATGTTCATATAATAATGCATTGAACATACATGTTCAACAGTACATGTTCAAAATATATGCTAATTGACTGTTTTATATTATCAATAAGGCTTCTGATCAACAGCTGTAAGTTAAGTTTTTGAGGATTCAAAAGTTATACACGGACTTCCGACTGCAGGGGTGTCGGTGCCCCAACCCCTGCATTGTTCAAGGGTCACCTGTAAAGTGCAGCTACCAAAGGTGCTCAGGAAGGAAGAACAGTTATTGTACATAAGCCTGGAAGGATATAAGCAAGGGTGTTAGGGAGGTTGCTCCTTTATACAATTGTTTCTTCCTCAACATTCACAACAGTGTCCTTAACCTGGGACATATGTACCCCTAAACGTTTCGTGGTCGGATTCAGAAGGTCTAGGAGTCCCCTGAAATTATATGCGAACTGTAAGGACATAATTACATGTCATTTCCAAGGGAAGAGGTGCCTTGGTTTCTGTCAGATTAGTAAATGGAGTTTCTGGCCCTGACCTCTAAGGGCTAAAGACGTCTGATTTTGAACATTCCTTCTCTAGCCCCTCCCGCCAGGGGCTACAGAGAGAGGCCAGTCTGGGCACCTGACGGGAATGGGCCGGGGTGGTGAGGGCAGTGCATCACCGCGCACAGCAGGCTGCCCTGATACCTTGTGGTGAGGGCAGTGCGTCACCGCACACAGCAGGCTGCCCTGATACCTTGTGGTGAGGGCAGTGCGTCACCGCACACAGCAGGCTGCCCTGATACCTTGTTCTTCCTCCCAGTATATGGCCTTCTTCGAGTTTAATAACCGCCTAGAATCAATCCTCAGCAAAGCATACGTTTACAGGTGAGACCCCTTTCTCTCTCTCTCTCTCTCTCTCTCTCTCTCTCTCTCTCTCTCTCTCTCTCTCTCTCTCTCTCAATCGGCATTCTCTACCCTCCTCACTTTCCTTTCAAACTCCCTGGCCCTGCACGCCTGGCCACCACCGGAAGCCAGGCCTTTTCCTCTAAAGGGATGTTTGTGTTTTAGAGAACCAGAAATGTCCCATTTCCCCCAATTGTGAGAAGGGCACACATAGGTTGACACACATGGCTCAATTGCATTTCCACGGAGCTAGGCCTTATTTTGGTCTCAGCTCAGGGAACTGACCCCACCAAACTGCTTGTAGGACACAGTGGGCCATCTGGCAGATGTCCAAGACCAGCCAGGCCTTGAGACCAGCCAGGCCACACTGGGGGACAAAGCTCCCCTCCACCCCTCTCATGAAGTGGCACTTCTCTGCACACATCTGTCCCTTCTCTGCCCCTTTTCAAAGACACATTCTTCTTCTGGCTCCTCCACACCCTCCCAGAACTATCTGCACGTGTAGCGTTGAGCCAATTGTAGCCCCAAGTCTTGACAGCCCTTCGTTCAAACGTCACCATTCCTAACAGACAGAGTCTCAAAAGGGCATCTCAAAAGGGCCACTGGCTGGTTTCCATCGGACATTGTCCACTAGCTGGGCAGGGCCTTGGGGCTCCAACATGGGGCTCTACGGGGTGGGCATCAGGGAAGTGAGGACTGGCTTTCTCTCTGCGTCCCCACCCCTGGGCGAGCTGTCCTGGCTGCCCTTTCTGCTGCTGCATTCACACCTTTTCTTTTGCTGCAGGGTTATCAGGACCACAGCCTACTTGCTCTACAGTTTACATTTGAACTCATGTCTGTATTACTGGGCATCAGACTATCAGGGCATTGGCTCCACTCACTGGGTTTACGATGGCGTGGGAAACAGGTAAGTCACAGTCTTCCTCCTGCGCCATAATTGCTGGCACCAAGACTCCCAGAAAGGAGTCTTATTGCCACCATGCTGCCAAGACCACCTTGCTCCCAAGGAACCACTGACCTGATGAGATTAAAGGGCCAGGTGTCCAAGTCCTCACTAAGCTGACATTCCTGAGCACCTACCACATGCCGGGCATAGGGGTGCCCAGACATGAACAAGACCTGCTGGAAAGATCCATAGTCTATAGTAGAGTCGACAAATTCCATGTGTGCATGTACACAGCCACCCAAGGTCATGGCTGAGAGCGAATGAGGCCAGAGAAGCCTTCTTAGCACAGCTCCCGGACATCGCTAGCTGTGCAGGAGCTGGCCAACAAGGTGAAACCTACTTGCCAATGCAGGGAGCTGCCATATACCGTGGGCATGCCCCCATGATGATGATAAGATGATGGCAATGATAATACTAGAGCAGGCAATGCACAACACTTACAGGACACCAGCCCTGCTCTAAGCACCCAACATAGTGACTCACTTAATCCTCCCGACAAGCTCACAAGAGGTACTATCATCACCCTGTTTTACAGATGAGGTAACACGTGGGCAGTTACTTCCCAGGCTCACACAGTTTATACGTTGGAGAGCTGGGATTGAACTCAGGAAGCATGGCTAAGAGTCTTCAATGTCATACCGTCTGCCGGGGCTGTAGAGGGGTGGGGGAAGTGGCATGGGACAGTCAATTCTGAGCGGTGAAGTTTGATCTTGACTTTGGTAGATGGAGAGAAGGGATAGAGAACCCCTGGGGGAGGGAGCAACAGAAAGAAAGCTGTGGAAATTGCAGAATAATGGAGTCAAGGAGCTGGGACCCATCCTTGTGGCTGGAGGGTGTGACCTGAGAGGTTGGAATCTTGCCTTCTGTTGGACAGCACAGCTGTCCAATACTGTAGCCACTGGCCACAAAGGCTACCGGGCTACAGAGCATTTGAAATTCAAGTGTGACTGAGTGGTGCAGAAGACGTAAAGTACATACAGGATTTGGGAGCCATGGAAAAAGATGTAAGCTGTCTTAGCCCTAATTTTTAAAAGATTGGTTGCTTGTTGAAATGATTAATTTTGATATTTTGCATTCACTAAAATACATTAGTGAAGTTAATGTCACCTGTTTCTTTTAATTTTCCCAAAATGTGGTTACTAGAAAATTTAATATTACATGTGTGGATCACACCATATTTTCATTGTGTAGCACTGCTCTAGGCAATGGGAAACCAGCAAAGGGTTCTTTTCTTTTTTCTTTCTTTTTGCTGCTCTGTGTGTGTGTGTGTGTGTGTGTGTGTGTGTGTGTGTGTGTGTGTGTGTGTGTTCTGATTATAAAAGAAAGATCAGGAACATTTCTTTGATTCTAAAGATGCAGTTAATTATATGACACAGTATTGAATCAGTACAGCTTTTTGGGGAAAAAATATTATACTAAATGTACATGGATTGTAAGATAGACCCCAATTTTAGAAACGTTAACGTGAAAAAATAGGTCACCAACAGGGATACAGGATAACATAATATTGTGCATGTTTTCCCATTAAACCTTTAGAACCATGATATCAATACCCCACCACACAGATACACCACCGTTTATTTAACCATTTCCTTATCATTGGCCACTTAGGGTGTTTCTAGTTTTTCACTATGACACAGGACACTGCAGGGAACATCTTTGTATATGAAACTTCGTTCTCTGGTGTGTTTCCTTATAATAAATTCCTAAAGGGGAATGGCAGGGTGAAGGGAGATAATAATGATTTTTTTTAAAACCTTAAAAAGGTATGTACATATTTTAATTAGTAAACTTTTAAGAGCAGTTTGAGGTTTACAGAAAAGTCGATTGGGAGGCACAAAGAGTTCCCGTATACCGCCTCATTTTTAAGGCTTGGAGGGTTATTGAAAACTACCCCGTTTGTCCTCTCACCTCTTGACTTTCAAAGCCTTTTAAGCCAGAGAATGACAGGACCCAGGGGGACCTCGGAAAGATAGCTGGCGGGAGGAGGACTGGGTGGACAGGCAGGAAGCAGAGGAACCAGTTAGGGGGACACTGGTCTGTCCCTTAGAGCAACAAAAGAGCCAAAACAAAGGGTTTTGTGATGAGGGGGAGGGAGGGCAGTGTGGGAAGATGAGAAGACCTGGGGACTAGAGCAGAGATGAGCCTGGAGATTCAGATATAGGCTTTCAGGACCAGAGTCCAGGGTGTGGCTCCTGGAGCTGCCACCTGCTGGCAGTAAACAGGTGACATCTCTTTTCTGGGCCTCAGTTTCCTGACCTGCAGAATGGGGCTGATAATGGGAGCCACACCTTGAAGAGGTAACTGTGAGAATTAGGTGCCTCTGTGTCATTAGTGCCGGGCCTTAGTGGATGCCCAGTCAGCTGTGGTGACAAAGAGGTAGAGGAGGAGTCCAGGGATCAGTTAGCCATCTCAGGCGGACCCTGCCTTACATTGATCTGTGCCCACCAGTGACACAAAATGCTCTCAGTACAGCTGTCAATTCTTTGGTCTCCTCTTCAATTGGCACTAGAACAGGTGGTCACTTGTGTCCAAGGTGGCTTCTTTGTATAGTGGTTTGTCTCAGTGTGGATGCCCCTGGTCACAGTGGCCATCACTCTTTGCTGCCTTCTGGAGTGGGGTTGTGGCCTGAGGGACAGCCACACCTGTAGAGAGATGTCCCAGAGTCCAGGGCCGCTCCAGCAGGCAGGAGGGCAAACCTGACATGGACTGAGGGGTGGAGTGTGTTGGGAATGGGGTCAGAGCCTAACACCCCTATATCACTATGGCCCTGGTCTCTGTTCCCCTCGACAGAGCCCATCTGTAGCCCTGTTCCTGATCTCATTCCTAGATCATTCATTCATTCATTCATTCATTCATTCATCTGACAAGGGGGCAGAGAGAGGACTCAAAGTCTTTTTCTAAGCAAAAGGAACAACAGAAACTATTCATTAAATCTTGTTCTGTAAGCTTGGATAAAGCCTTTACCCTGGGACTCAATTTTCTCTTCTGTAAAATGGGGGTAGTATTGCATTCAGATTTCTTGTGAGGAAAAATAAACTAATGTGTGTAACCTGTCTAGTCGTGCCTGGACGGGAGTCAGCGACCTCATTTCCTGGCGATGGCCATTCTTATGGGGAAGCCAGGATACTAGGAAAGGGGTTCCTAACCTGGGGTCCAGAGATTTAAGGGGTTCACATACCCCCAGAAATTAGAGCTAAATTTTCAGGATTGACTGGCTTTTCCAAGGAGAAATTCCTGGCTTTCCTTTGATTCTCAAAGAAATCTGTGCCTCAGTACGCTAGGAACCTACAGCCCAGAGCTAGGGCTGGCACATCTGACATGGGCAGACCTAGGGAGGAGTGGCAAGCAGGGAGGGGAAGACGGGGGACGGCTGTCCTGTCTAGGACTTCATTCTGCAGGGCCTTTGGGAGCTCTTGAAGCTCAGGTTTGGAGGGACACGCTTTCATGACATCACCACTCTTTTCCAAATGAAATCCTACAGGGAATCCCAGTATATACTCAAAGCACAAGTAGTGAAGGAGGAGTCCTCTAGAAATCCAGTATCATGGATAACAATAACTTTCAAAATAGTGACCATTTGTCCAGTGCGCGCTGTTGGCCAGGGGCTTGAGGACCCAAGTTCGTACATTCTGGGTCCTTTCTCTTGCTCAGCTTCTGCCCAGCAGGGGGCACGCAGGCATCCCCATTGGCCCAGTAGCATGGAAGACAGAGACTTCAGGGAGGCCCCTAAGATGTTCCATGCCAGTGGAAGAATCCTCCAAGCAGGAAGGATTTGGGGGAGAGCCGGATGTTTGTGGGCATCGCTCCTTTTGTGGCCCAGCAGCACCCACACCCAGCTCTCAGACAGCACCCAGTTCCGTCCCACTGAAGGCTGTTTCACGCGCCCTCTGGTGCCCAGGACTGATATGACAGGGCGGGGGGCGGGGGGAGGGTGTGGCTTAACTGCAGGCCTGTGATGTCCTGTGATGTCCATGCACCTGGCGGTAATGAGGCACAGGGCGACTCACAGCCAGTGGGAGACAGAGACCCCTCCTCCACGATTCCCAACAACCTCGGCTTCCCTCTCCCAGCTCTCATTGCACGTCTGCTTGCCTGTCCCCACTAGATGGTGAGCTTCTTGAGGACACAGGCGAGTCTATTGTTCCTGCTGCAGGCACAGGACAGGTCCCAGCAGCCGTGAAGACTCTGATAGCTGGCATTTCCTGAGAGTCCGCCCTGTGTTAGGTGCTTTTCTAAGTCTCATTCTGTCCTCACGCTCACCTGTGGAGGATGTTCTACTGCCATGCCCATTTTAGGAGAAGGAAGCCGAGGCTTGGGGAGATTGAATCATTTGTCCAGGTCGTAGAGCTGGAAGGTGGCAGAGCTGGCTTTGAGCCCAGGCAGTCTGGATCCAGAGCGCATGTTCCACGAGGCTGCGTAAATAGCTGGCAGATGGTACCCAGGGGAGGACTGATTTGGGGTCATTCTCAGACTGGATGAGTTGCCCACTGAATAAATTATTCTTGATTTTAGGGGGACCCTAAACAGGGACCCTGAAAGTGTGGGTGTATCAGGACACTGGAGCTGGGACAGGCTCTGGGCGGCTTCTGGGTCCCTGGTAAGAGGATAGTAAGGAACAGGAAAGCCCACTGGGATTGGCCTGTCTCAGCCCTGCTGACCTCACCCTTTGCTGACCCCGGGGAGGGCACAGCCTGAAGGTGTGGGTGCGCACATGAAGGACCCTTGCCACTTTGTGATACTGAGACAAGTTCGGGCATGTCCTGTGCCTTTTACCACATAGTAACCCACACCTCCCTTTCCAATGGTTCACATGTCGGTGTTGAGGGGTTGACAGCTCAGCAAAGCAGATGATACCCTGGGTTTTAGTCCCAGATCTTGCCACCTGGTGACCATCTGTGTTCCCTTTCCCTTTGAGGGCCTCACTTTCACTCTCTGGAAAATGGGTAGGCATGGGGGAGGGTCAGCAAAGGTGGTTCTTAGGATATCCTCAGATTTTGATGTGGCTCTTGCTTTTCACGAACCAATATGATTGTATAGCAAAGGACAGACTGTGGAAATGGACAGAATACTGAGGGAAATGGAGGGAGCCCAGGCCAGGAATCAGAAGGCCCTAGTTTGTCCTTCTGCCAACTCGTCCTATCAATCTTCTGCAGCCTCAGTTTTCACATATCTCTGCACGGTTGGGGCAGAGCCATGACCAAACCAGTCAGTATCTGCCAAGGTGCTCTACAGACTGCAGAGGGTCCTTTGGAGGTGACAAGTTGTCTTCCGTGAACTTCTAAGCTGTAAAGGGTTTTCTTTCTTGCACATCTGTCAGAGCCAGGCCACGCTGGGTTGGCAGGGTGGGACCTGTGATGACTGAGCTCCCCTTCCTCTTTTCCCTCTAGTTACATTCGCTGTTACTACTGGGCTGTGAAGACCCTCATCACCATTGGCGGGCTGCCTGACCCCAAGACACTCTTTGAAATTGTCTTCCAGCTGCTGAACTATTTCACGGGTGTCTTCGCTTTCTCCGTGATGATTGGACAGGTAGCTGGGTCACTAGTCTGGCTTCCCACCTACCTGCCTACAGGGCAGCTCTCCCTCCCCCTGCTGCCAGAAATGTCCCATCTGTGCTCTTGCCTTTTGTTAAAGCCCAGGAAAGAGCAGTGGACGTAGAACCGGGAGCCTGGAGCTCTAGGCCCCGCTGGGTGAAGGGGGTGGTAGTGGAAGCCTAAGTCCCATTCTCTCTGAGGTTGCTTCCATCAATCCCTTTGGGAGATCTTGGAGAGCTGGGTTGAATGGCTTTCTGCCAAGGCTGAGGCTTTGGGCTGTTCCTGTGGAGAGAAACCCCTTGGGGTTTCTGTTGTGCTGGGGGCACATCTCATATTCTAGTCAGTGCAGGTGACAATGTGGTCCTCAGAGTTACCTTGGAAGGGTCCTGCCCTGAGGAGCTGTACACTGGGTGCACATGTCCTCCGGGGTTTGATCAAAGTGACCTCTGGCACAGAGGGGCCGTGTTGTACCAGAATCAGCCCAGCCCAGCCAAGCATGCCTTCCTTGTGGCCCCAGGGACCTGAGGCTGCCCAATGGGCCAGCAGCCTCCCCACTCTCCTCCACTACCCCTGCTGGAGGCAGAACTTCCCCATCAACAAAACCTTCTCTGTGTGTAGACTCGGGTCTCCCTCTCTCCTGATCTCCCCCACTGCCTTAAGCACACCCCCCTGCTCTGTGTAAAGGAAATGTGCTCATGACACATGGCCCCAGAGCCCATGTAATGACCCCACTCTGACCTTGACCCCCCCACTCTTGCCCCCAGATGAGAGATGTGGTGGGGGCTGCCACCGCAGGCCAGACTTACTACCGCAGCTGCATGGATAGCACAGTGAAGTACATGAACTTCTACAAGATCCCCAGGTCCGTGCAGCACCGTGTCAAGACCTGGTATGAGTACACCTGGCACTCTCAAGGCATGTTGGGTAAGACTCCTGCTGCCTGACCCTCTGCCGTCCTGGGCCCTGCACTTGTCCTGTGTCCCTGAGGCCTGCGCCCTGGGGCCTCTCTTGGCTGTGGCTCCTACATTTAAGTGAGAGGGACCTAGATGGAGATTGAGGCGCCTGTCTTGTGGATGCCCTGTTCACCTCACTTCACCCACCTTAAAAAGTGTGCCCATTAACGATGAAAGTACAGTTGAACTCAGGAGAGAAGGAAGAATCTTCCTCTCTCTCCATATGTGTGTGTGTATATATGTGTGTGTATACAGACACACACACACACATATATTTTCTTGTAAATTTGTTGATGTTATACTTTGCTTCTGAAATTATTTGGCTATAACAATGCATTTAATTCACCATTGTTTTTGCTTTTTGACAATGATGGGTGTGCTCAGTAATTGTTTTAAAGTAGGAGGAAATTAAATTACCTGGAAATTATTTTCAAATGCAGTGACGTTTTCATGGATTCTAAATGGAGCCTTTAATTAAATTTGAATATGCTAACTATATGTTAATCAACTAAGTTTCACACACACACACACACACACACACAGTTTCTTTTTTATTTTGGAGAGCTGGTAATTTTGTTTTCAGAGCCTAGTCATCATTTTGGAGGCCTCTGAAAAGCCCATAGGTCATCAGCATTGTGCCTAGAGCCCCCCAACTTTCTCACTCAAATAAAAGGGCCCCACTGTCCCCGTGGGGTTCCCTGTGGTCTCAAAGAAGCCACATTTAGCCCCAAGGTCTCCTGAGCTGGGCGTGTTAGCAAGTCTGTGGACAACGAGTGTTAGAATCTTCATTATTATCTGCTGTTAGTGTGTAGGACTCTACAGTGTACAAAGCGTGTTCGTATCCATTGCCCCATTTAGTTCCAGTGACAGCTTTGTGACATCTGTATCATTGCCCTCTTTCACAGTAGTGAATATTAAGGACCAAGAGGGCCCTGACCTGCCTAGGCTGCCACCGAGGTTGAGCCCATGAATAATTGAGGTGCAGTGGGACGGGCATTGGGGTAGGGGTCAAGCAGACCCCTACCTGTCCTGTCTGCCTGTCCTGTCCCCTACCTACCTGTCCTGTCTCCAGTTCCAACATTCATTCCATGCCAGACTTTCTGCTGGGTACCACAGACCCCACGATGGACCAAACAGACTCGGCCCTGCTCTCCGCGAACAGGCTTTGAAGCCCCATGGCCTGGGTGGGATCCTGAGTCTATCCCCCAGGGCGGCACTGCGTGGCTGTGGGCATGTCACTGCCCTCCCAAGTCTCCCTGTCTTTGTCTGTAAAGCAGGGATTATTGTAGTGGGCACCTCTTGGGTTGCTGGGAAGATCTGATAGAACCATCTTTGTAAAGCACTCTGTAAAAACAGTACTCGAAATACTTTAGTTCTTGCTGATGTTGTTCTGATAGTGTGAGTAGGGAAGATGGATCATTAACAAACAATCATAGTAATGGGTGTGATAAGTGCTACTGCACAGGGACTGTTAACATCATAGCTGGGTGGGGGGCCTCAGGGAAGGCTTCCTGGAGGAGGTGACATTAGTGCTCTTTTCTGAAGAATGAGTAGGAGTTCACCTGGAAAGTGCACACAAGGGAATGGCATCCACAAAAGCGAGAGTTGATACTCTCCCACTTTAGAGCGGTTCTGGGTGCTAGCTGGTGTGGTGTGGATGTGGCCCATTTGTTGGCGAGGGGCCTGGCTGTGCCTCTGACCCCTGCCAGGGTCTTGTTCGCAGATGAGTCAGAGCTGATGGTACAGCTTCCAGACAAGATGCGGCTAGACCTCGCCGTCGATGTGAACTATGACATTGTCAGCAAAGTGGCGCTCTTCCAGGTACGACCGTCCCAGTGCCCTCCCCCCTCATTTCTCTGGGAGGCTCCGAGCCCACACCTTCCTCTGAACGGGGGCTCCTTTCCCCTCCTCCTCGGGACAGGGCTGTGACCGACAGATGATCTTTGACATGCTGAAGCGACTTCACTCTGTTGTCTACCTGCCCAACGACTATGTGTGCAAGAAGGTGAGTGGCCCGAGGCAGCCACAACGTGGTCTGCCCCCAGATGAGAGATGTGGTGGGGGCTGCCCCCTGGCGGTGGGGAAGCTGGGCTGCAAGGGGTGCCTTTGAAAGCCCAGTGAGGTTTGTGCGCCCAGGTAGAGCGGAATTGCTGGGGAGGGAGAGGAAAGGCTGCAGCTCTGTGCACTGGTCAGTTGGCCCCAGAACTCTGGGTTGTTTGGCACAAGGGGGCTTTGTCCGGCTTCGGGCATGGAACTCTGATATGCCTCAGGCTTTGCTCCCTGGACACAGGACCATGGGGGCCAGGATGAGGAACCCCACTTTACAGAACCCCTAAAGAGGGGCAGAGCCTTGACTGTGTAGATGGAACTGCTTCCAAGGACTTGGTTCTGATACCAGGAAAATGGGGTGGGAGAAGGGGTGGGACATGGCGAAGGTTGCAAACTGATGGCCCTTTAATAGGAGCCAACTCAAAGGTGTTTGTGATTTGTTTTTATGTTGCCTACTCTTAAAAATAACAACAACAACAAAAAGAGTGGAATTAGTCCCCAACCTTTAAAAGTGGAAGGTTTTTACATAAAAATCTAGATTTCTGGCTGAAAACCAAAAATCTGCTACCTCTGAATCTCACTTTCCCAAATAGCTAGAATTAACTAGGGAGGAGAAGGCGCTGCCCTTCACGGGGGACATCATGCTGTCTCCTGCGGCTGCAGGCCCCACCACTCCACACCGTCCCACACCTTAGCTCCTTTACATCACCAACCTGATGTGGGAAAACATTTGGGTTTGAATCCCGGGGCTAGACAGTGTCTCAGGCCTGTTTTGTTCCCATTCTTTGGGATTCAAGGTGAGACCAAGGTCACTTGGTAAACGAGTGGTCAGGGAGGAGGAACAGGAACCAGATTTCAGACCTCTTGTTACTGAACTGTTAATAAGGCCAGGGTATGGGGGTGAAAATATTGTCCATGCAACCCCTGTAAGACTCAGGAACCCTCAGCCCAAGAAGACCCGTTTCCAAATTGTATGCTTCACTGAAGTTTCTGGAAGCAGAGCTGGGAGAGGAAGGGAAAGCGTACTGTAGATGGCTAAGAATTTAAAACTGCAGCTTTAGAGGCCAAGAGGGATTTAGGTGCCATAGAGTGATTTGTCTGACATTGCAGCTACTTCCTAGCTGTGCGGACTTGGGAAAGTGGCTTGCCCTCTCTGAGTTTCTCTCTTCTCATGGGTAAAGTAGGGGTATTGAGGGTGCCTCCTTCGTGGGGTGGTTGTGAGAATTGAAAAAGATATGCACATGGAGTTTAGCACTGTGCCTGGCACACAGTACGTGCCATTGCAGCTGCTATCACTCTTGCGGGTGATGTAGAATTTGCTTGGGATGAGGAAAAGTGCAGCAGGTTGTGGGGGAGTTTGCAATTGCAAGTTGAAGTGAGAGCTTGGTGAGCATGTATGAATGGCGCCCTCTGCTGTCCAGTTTTGCTCTTTGACGATTTTACTGAGACACCCCCCAGGCCTCCCCACCCACTTAACACATACCCAGGTTGATTATTGAGGTGAGGGTGAACTCTTTAAACCCCTCACACTTCAGCCCTATGTCAAGTCGGACACAGGGAAATGAGGCTTTCTTCCTTTTTGTTAAGAAGGTCGTACATGTGTGAGATACCCAGGAAACTATGTCAAAGAATCAAAAGTCTAATCTACTTACCTGTCCTTGGTCTCTCTCCTTTTAAACATGGCTGGTGAGACCGACAGGTACCAGGCCAGAGCAGGGGCCTGTGAGGCCACGAGGATAGGAGGCCGTGTGGCAGACTGGGTATTTCCGATTGCAGTACAAAGCAGCTGTTCATTCATGCATTCATTCATTCATTTATTCATTCATTCGGTTTAATTTGGGATTAAGACCATTGTAGTAATTTGCTATGGCTGTTGTAACAAGGCACCAAAAATTGGGTGGCTTAAACAACAGAATTGTACGTTCTGGAGACCGGAAGTCCTACATCAAGGTGTCAGTGGGATTGGTTCCTTCCGAGGGCTGCGAAGGAAGGATCTGCTCCAGGCTCTGTCCTTGGCTGATGGACGGCCGTCTTCTCCCCGTGTCTCTTCACATAGCCTTTCCTCTGTGCCTGGCTCTATGTCCAAATGGCCATTGTATAAGGACCCCTGTCGTATTGGATTAGGGCCCTACCCGACACCTGTCGACCTCATCTTAGTTTAACTACTTCTGCAATGACACTATTTCCAAATGAAGTCACATTCTGAGGAACTGGGAGGTTAGGACTTCAACACATGGATTCGTGGGGGTGGGAGATGTAATTCAACCCACAATGACCAGGAACTCTGGAACCAGACTGTCTGGGTTCAAATCCCGGCTCTGCATCGGCCAAGCTTTGTGACCTTGGGCGAAGGCTTCCCACCTCCTAGGGCTGTTAAGAATTAAACTGGCTCAGCCACATAAAGTCCTGAGAACAGTGGCTGGCACAGAAAAATGTCACGTAAGGACTGGACATTTTTATCATTCCTATTTCAGTTAGCAAATGCTCACTGAACTCCTGATGTGACATGTGCTGGCCTAGACGTCAGTTTGTTGTGTAAAGCACTGCTAGACTTTCCATGCCTCTGGACCCTCCATCCATGTGAATAATTGGGAATATGCAGAATACCATTACACCTACACCGTTACATCTAGCACTTTCCTTTTCATCACCCCACTAATTCTCCACTGTAATCCTGTTAGTTAGGCAGGCTGGAGGGATGGTCATTCTCCCCAATCCACAGATGGGAAGACTGAGACCCCAAAATACACACCAAGTCCGTGGCAGGGCTGGGCCCAGCCCTGCTGCTTCTGTGGTCACTTTTGGTGATGGTAGAGGGACTCGCCCCTTCTCTGTTTCAGGGGGAGATAGGCCGAGAAATGTACATCATCCAGGCAGGGCAGGTGCAGGTCTTGGGTGGCCCCGATGGGAAGTCTGTGCTGGTGACGCTGAAAGCTGGATCTGTCTTTGGAGAAATAAGGTCAGAGGGGTCTTGGGATGAAGGGAGGGGACCTGGGCAAAGGCTGGGGAAGGGGGTGGGATGGTCAGTGGGTGGGACCTCGTCCTCAAGGGCCTCTTGGTGGGTCTGCAAAAATGTGTGGCTGCAGCCTCAGTACCTGCTGACATATACAAGGTAGGCCCAGGCCCTCACCTGTGTGTGGCCGCCATTGAGCTCCATGCAGGGGCAGAAACGAAGATTTTAGTCTGATTAGGACCACAGCCTCTGAAGGGTCTCACCTCCCTCCCTTCTCACCCCAGCTTGCTGGCTGTTGGGGGCGGAAATCGGCGCACAGCCAACGTGGTGGCCCACGGGTTTACCAACCTCTTCATTCTGGATAAGAAGGACCTGAATGAAATTTTGGTGCATTATCCCGAGTCTCAGAAGTTACTCCGAAAGAAGGCCAGGTACATTTGTTTTGTTAATTAAAAAAAAAATCCATCTGTCCTTCAATGTGCATTTCTTATGTAATACTCTCTTAAGTAACCAGAGGACCTTCATCAAAATCAGGCAATTCAATACTGAATCAATACTATTGTCTCATCCCTAGTCCATGTTTGAATTTTGCTAATTGTCCCAACAGCTTCTTTTATCGCTTTTCTTCGTTTCCATCCCTGAATAAAGTCGAGGATCCCATTGCATTGAGGCTGCACAATCTTTCGTCTCCTTTGATGTGGGAGCAAAGTTTCTCCGCTTTTTCCTTCTTTAATGACTTTGCCTTCTTCGAGGAGGACAAGCCAGTTATTTTGTAGACTGTCTCTCAGTTTAGGTTTAGCTGATATTTTCTCGTGGTTACATTTTTGGCAGGAATCACTCAGAAGTGATGTTTTTGTCCTTCTCAGGGCAGCGTACTAAGAAGGCACGTGATGCTGGTGTCTCCCAACGTTCATGGTTTTTAAACTTTGATCATGTGGTTCAAGTTTCTGCACCTTAACGTTACTATTTTTCTCTTTGTAATTAACAAATAACTGGTGGCGGGGAGTCACTTTGAGACTATACAGTTCTGTTCCTCGTCAAACTTTCACCCACTGCTTTTAGCACCCACTGAAGATTCCTCTCAATGATTACCATGATGATTGCGAAATTGTAATTTTCTAACTTCATCACACCTTCTACATGTGTTAGCTAGCATTACTATAAGGAAGAGCTTTCTCTTCTCGGCCACTTATTCATTTATTCATTTATCCATCTGTATCAGTATGGATTCGCTTTATTCCATGAATCTCCTGTTACTATCATTATTTTGATGCTCCAATTGTTCCACATTTGGCCAGTGGGCACCTCTTCAGAATGGCTCTAGGGACCCTTGTGATGTCCCCGTCCTATGTTAGCAGTTCCCTGCTTACAGGCACAATAAGATACCCTGGGCTCATCTTGCGCTCTCCCTGCTACATCCATGGAAATAGCCATTTCTCCAAGAAGGCTTGATTCCTTTTAGAGGGGAATGGCTGTTAGAAACCAAGATCTGAGTACTAAGTTCATTGCTATGGGGGTGTTACTAGGCCTCCAAAGTGGACAGAGCTGGAATCTACACCCACATACACACCTGTATGTATAAATGCAAGTATATACATACATATATACACACACACGTATATATACACACATACATATATATCAACATCTATTTTTCTGTCTGTATCTATCTCTTTCTACCAAAGAATTTCAATCCAGCATCACAGAGTTCATTCTAATCTCCTTTTCCATATTTGTAAATTCCTTCTTTTGCACTGAGAATTTTGGCTCCCTTTATCCTCATCATATTTATTCATTTGTTCAGTCCCACAAGATAGAGAAAGTAGCATCAGAGTTGCTGTCCGGTACCACTGGAAAAATGAAAGAGCCCAATCTCAGTTTCTGCTTTTTCCTCCCTGTGTTTTCTTTGGCAAAAATGGCAGGTCTGTGACTATTTTCGTATTTCCCTTTCTGTCTTGCACAAAAGGTAGCACACTGTAGGTTTTCTTTTGCACTTTTTTCTCATGACCACAGATCCTGCAGAGCATTCTCTGTCAGTCCACAGACAGCCTCCTCTTCCTTTTGACAGTTGCAGAGCATTCCTGCAAGTGGGCATTCAGGCTATTTTCAATATTTTGCAATATAACAGTGCTGCAATGAATAACTTTGTACATAGGTATTTTGTATTGTTGGGGAGTAGGTAATTTCTTGGAAAAGCAGGTTTTTGCTTTCAAACCCTGAGATCAGGTTGTTAATAGAGTGACAGAGGCCACATGGTGTGGTAGAAACCCCACAATAGGCTGGGGAAGCTAATAGAGCTCAAATCTCATCCTTGTGCGGTGCTGGCTGTGTGACCTTGGAAAAGTTACTTAACTTTTCTGGTCTCAGTTTTCTCCACTATAAAATAAAGGTAATCACCCCCTCATTTGTTGTTGAGAAGATTAAATAAAACAGTGTGCGTGAATGTAGGAGGGTGTCGGGCACATGAGCGAGCTCGATAAAAATGTTAATGGTAATAATAATTATTCCTCTTTATCCATTAAATTCCCTCTGTAATTTTTCCCTTGGGTAGAGCCTTTTTAATCCACATGTCTGGTTTTCTCCCTTGCCTTTTTTCACATAGTCTTATTTTCTACTACATTCTATGAAATGACACCATAAACAAACTGCACAGAGAGTGATCATGATGAAGGGAACAAACTCACCAACATCTACCTATTCATACAGCACAATAATTTATTGAGTACATAGTTCAAGACTCTGGGGACACAGCAGGGACCAAACAGAGCTTACGTTCTAGTTGGGGAGACCAACAACACAGTCATGAATGATTATGTGATGTGTCCACTGGGGAGAAGGGCTATGAGGAAACATAAAGCCCCATGAGGACACAAGTTGACTGAGGGAGCTATGTGAGATGAGTTGGTCAGGAAAAGCCATTCCAAGGAGGTGGCATTTCAACCAAGACCTGCACAGAATTAAGGAGTGAGCGAGGGCACTGCCAGCATGGAAGAGCATGCCAGGGAGAGGGAACAGCATGTGCAAAGGCCCTGAGGAGGTGCAGGCTCAGTGTGTGTGCAGACCAACCAGAAAATGAGCATCGCTCAATACGGAATGGGAGAAGGTGAGGGGATGAGATTGGGTAGAGCCTTGGAGGTGAAACCTCAGGATGGCTCTGGCTTTTACTCTGAGGGAAATGGGAACTAGGCAGGGTTGTACACAGAGGGGTGACTTATTGTGACTTAGATTTTTACAGGATCACTTTGGCAGCTCCCAGGTGAGTGGATCTAGTGTTGACGTTAGAGCATAATACACACAAGGCGCTGTGGTCTCCTGGGAAAGGAAGCTGCCCATTTTCCCTTGCAACTCTTAGCGAAGCCACTGGGCCCTTCCAAAGGCTGAACTTTTCCCACAGAATCAGCCCACTTCCCCATTCCCCAGAGGGATAGGAAAGGATGGTCAGTCCTCATTATTTCTGGATTCCATATTTGCAGTTCACCTACTCACTAACGTTTATTTGTAATCCCCAATCAATACTAAAGGGCTTTCGTGGTCATTCGCAGAATCGTGTAGAACAGTGAAAAATTCGAGATGCCTGAAGTGCACTTGCCCAGCTGCCGATGAGCACGGTGGTGTTCTGCCTTCTTGTTTCAGTTCATCCTAAAAACAGGTGTCTTTTTAGTGGTTTATCATGTTCCATGTTTCTCATATTTTTGTTGCTGATTTCACGATTTAAAGTGGCTCCCCGGTGTAGTGCTGAAGTGCCGTCTCGTGTTCCTGAGGGCAGGAAGACCAGGACGCGCCTTCATTCAGGCATGAGCTGGAGAGCGGTTGGCTATGAGTTCACTGTTAATGGATCGACAATGCCTGGTAAAGGAGATGTCTATAAACAGGAACACACACAAGACAAGGTTCTGTATTGATCAGCTGATAAAAATGTGCGAGGCACACGGAAACCTAATCCTGTATTTCCCCCAGAAGCCATGGTTCAGTCGTCACTAATTCAGTGTTTGCATGGACTTTATAGAACTTACCAAATAATGAGAATCGACTGTTTATGTCTGACAACTGGCTCCAGGTCGCCTCCCTCCTGCAGGAGGATGCTGAGCGTGGCTTCCCGAAACACAAGCCATGCTTAGAGCTGTTATCCCATTCCTCTGCCTGGGGTACGTGAGGGTTTGGCAAATCAACTAGGATCTTACAGAGGCCTGGCCTTTCTGCAGTGTGATGGTATGAGGCAGCCAGAGGAAGGAGGAGGGGCTGATTCCTTAGAGAGATGGGTTCTCTGGACAGGCAAGCCTTAGGAGAGAGGCAGGGGGTTGCGTATGAGCTCTGCCCATCAAAGGAGATATGCAGTCTGAGAAGCACAAGGCCCTGGGGGTCTCAGTTGGTGAGAGCCACATGTGAGATTCTGTCTAAACTCCCCACTTTATGGGAGACCCGAGGTCCCAATGAAGCAATGAAGTGTGGTACTCAGCTCTCTGACTTGAAATGGGGCAAAAAGTTCTCATGCATGCCCCTTTCTGCAGGGGTGAATGTTTAATACTAATTGTAGTGAAACGCATGCCATCTGAAGATGAGGCTCAATTTCCTTCATCTGGAACTGTCCCAGAAGCCAGCTCACTGTTTCAAAACAGAGACAGCCATTCGCAATTAGCAAAGGTCCTATAGATAGTTCGTGTCATTTTAATACCACGCAGCCTTCCCACAGACTGGTGTGTAATGAATTATAGACTCGAACAACACAGGTGACAGAGCTGCGCATGTCAGAGGCCTCTGATGAATTATCATGTTTGTGTTCTCCTGGGGGAACTCCAGCTAGAAAATGCAAGACTTGGGCAATTAATATCAAGAGACACGATTTAAGTCCATTGCCTCTGATTAGATAAGCAGCCAGGAATGGCCTCATCTTTAAACAAACAAGTTTTGCTGGAACCCTGATGAATGAATTTGCCAATTAGTAGTCTAGGTCTGCTAGATTGCAGGCGAAATTCATTTGTTCTTGAGCCCAACCATTCATCACATATTCTGTTTGATGGAAAATCCTGTCTTCTTTCAAGAAGCAGGGTGATATATTGTCTGTAGTCTGGGTTGTTATTCTGTCTCTGCCAACTTCCTAGCAACCTGGGGCGTGTCATTCCCCATTCTGAGCCTGTTTCCCCAGCTCGCATAGGTACAATAATCCTAGCCCTTTTCATGTCACAGGAGTAGTGTCCGTGTCCAAGAAAATAATGACTGTGATGTTGCTTGGTAATTAATCATTAAGATATCTGGGGTGCTGGGGTCGGAGGCATGGGTTTGAATTCCAGTTCTGCCGCTTCCTAGTTATGTATCCTTTGGGATTTCCTCACCCCCTCTGGATTTCCAGATCCTCGTTTGAAATGAGGGAAAATAATAGGACCTACCTGAGGATTATTGCAAGACAGAGTGTGTATCAGTTCTCTATTGCTACATAACAATATTACCTCAAACATGTAGCTTAAAACCATACATATTTATTCTCTCAGAATTTCTCTGGGTCAGAAGTCTGGGGACAGCTTAGGTGGGTCCACTATAAGGCTGTAATCAAGGTACTGGCCAGAGCTGGGTCTCATCTCAAGTTCAACAGGGAACGGTCTGCTTCCCAGGTCGTGTGGTTTTTGGCCAAATTCAGTCCTACAACCACTGGGTTGTAGGACCCAGTGGTTGTAGGACTGGGTGTCTCAGTTCCTAGCTAATTGTTGGCCAGTGGCTGCCCTTAGGTTCTTGTCACATCACCTCCCCCAAGGTAGCCACTTGCTTCATCACAGCCAGCAAGCGAGAGTCTCTGTGCAAGAGAGATGACAGTCCCATGTGATATACTCACAAACATGGTATTCAATCACTCTTGCTGTATTCTACTGGTGGAAAACAAGTCATATGTCCCGCTCACCCTCAAGGGAGGCGAGGGGATCACCCAGAGGCGTGAGCACGAGGAAGGCAGATCGCAGGGGCCACCAAACAGTGCCTGGAAAGGACTGAGCACAGGGACTGATACCTATAGATACTCAGTAAGTGCTGCCAGTGGTGACAGTGTCAGTGGTGAAATGACAATGATGTAAAGAAGGAACAGCCAAAGGCTTTGGGTCCTTTTTCAGTTAGGCATTCTATTTCTGATTCTGCATATTAACGTACCCTTCAGTATTTCCGGCGTGACCTCAGAAAAGCTACCTATGCCCTCTGAGCCTGTTCCCTCGTCTCTGGGTGCAGACGGTAAGGCCCACATCATGATGGCTGTTCTGATCATTCAGTGAGACGCTAGGCATGAAACATTTAGCACTGCACCTGGTTCAGAAAAGGCACTCAAAAATGGTTCGCCAAACAACCACCGTCACACAACTCCAACTCAAAGGGCTCCATACAAACGAGCCTTCTCTCCCAGAGCGTGCTTGTGCTGACAGCAGATACTGCTTCCTTTCAGGCGCATGCTGAGAAATAACAATAAACCCAAGGAGAAGAGCGTGCTCATCCTTCCTCCCCGGGCCGGCACCCCCAAGCTCTTCAACGCTGCCCTGGCCGCAGCCAGGATGGGTGCCAAAGGGGCAAAAGGTGGCAAGCTGGCCCACCTCAGGGCTCGACTCAAAGAACTGGCTGCGCTGGAGGCGGCTGCAAAACAGCAGCAGTTGCTGGAACAGGTAATGCGGTTGGGAACTCAGCCACCCATCCACTTCAACAACATGCCAGGAAGAAGGCCTGGGGGCCTCAGAGAGTAGACCACACATTTAATTTTAGCAAATTTCCCCCTTCTTTTTATCAGTCAGGGCTTGTTTGGTTACAAGTGACAGAAATGCAAGTGACAGTGCCAGCTCAAATGAGCTTGATAAAAAAGAATTTATTGGGTCGAGTAATTGAAAAGTTTGAGCAAAGCTGGGTCCAAAAGCTCAAATGATACCAACAGGACAAGTTGTGCCATTCTATCATCTCTGCTTTCCTCGGGCATTTCCAGGCAAGCCCCCAAGAGTTCTAGGATTGCACCTTCCTGATTTAGCAACTCCAACAGAAAGAAATTACCTCTTTCCCAGTAATTCTAAGCAGAAGTCCCAGGGCTCCTCATCATTGGACAGAATTGGGTCACACATGTCAATTCCCGAGCCATTCCATGGAGTGCTCTGCAGAGGCCTGGCTCTCAGTCTATTCCTGGACTGAGAGTGGGGGGTGGGTTCCCCAAAGGGAAGTCCTGGTGTGGACAGAGAATGTCCCTCCCCAGGCGACGGTGATGTTCTCATATTTAATATTGTCTCTGTGACAGTTTGAAAGATATGAAAGGAAAACCAAGGCGACAGGCACCATGCCGACTGCCCCCACCCCCATAAATCTAAAGGGAATTTTAAAATTAGTTCTGGGAATTTTTCCTGTGACTAATGCCAAGAATGCCAATTAGAATGATTGCATTAATTATGGCTGCTCATTACTGTCCTTTAGGGAGGCTGTGGGGAAAGGGGGGATGGGATTAGGCAGGAGTTCGGTGGCTGGGAGGCGACAGCAATCCACATGACAGAATGCAGAGGAGCCCAGGGAACTCAGGCTCAATCTAGGCTGGTGCCAGAGTCCAGGGGACCCGTCCAGAAGTCAATTGACAGCAGGAGTCTGAGGAGTGATATGAAAGCAACCCCAGGTTCCAATTCTCCAGATAGTCACCAATAGCTCCAAACTGAGGACAGACATGATCGTCTGGCTCACGAATTGTCAAGGGCAGCTTCAAGCTGCAGGTTAGGGTTTTAAGGGTGGCTGGTGTGTGGGGTTTTGTGGACGTGAGCTCCAAGAGTGACAGGCTTTATCTGAAATGGGCTCCTAGTGTTAGTTCTTCACCAAGGCAGCTTGCAGATGTGAATTAAATTTGCATTGAGTATTCCAATAAAAGGCATTTCCCCTGCAATTCAGAACAAGGGCAGAGTGGCAGAGTGCAAGGAGCTTTTAGATAATTGTTCAAAGACACAGGTCAAGTGCCGGCTCTGTCCCTGCCAGCTCTGTGACCTGGGTAGCTCCTCAAGCCTTCCAAGACCCAGGTTCCTCATGGTTGCCACGTGGGGTGGTAGAGAGGAAGCAGGATACTTGGGATACCTTTCATAAAAACATGTTGACCATGGCAAAGCCCTTGACCAAACTTCCCAATTCTTCTGGTTCCATTTATAGCAGGGTGCTTCAGGAAGTCCCAAAATGGGCACCATCTGGGCATCTGCCTTGGAAGTGCATTGTCAGAGTTTAGAGTGGACAGGGGAGGGTGGCACGAGAGGCAAACATGCAGAAGCCCTGAGACAGAGCTGCCTGGGGTTCTAGGAGCATCTTACCCCCCACTCCTCCTTCCCTTTCTTCAACTCTGTGACTTGAGCAAACTTCAGGTTGTCTGCTCCTCCCTCGACCGCCCGCCAACTGCTCTCGCTGTAACTCACTGCCACCACCTCACGTGGGTCTTGGACAGCTGTGGACCACCAGGCCTCCGGGTCTGGGGGCTGCACCCTCCCCAGTGTCCTTCCATGCAGAGATGGGGTCAGACAGGGCAGGATGGGCCCTGGGTATCCACAAAAGCTTGGGTTTTCACCCAGTCCCCTACCGATACACAGCCCCTAGCCAGCGTCCACGGGAACCCGGGACCGGGCACAACCTCTCCTCCTCAATAGCTCAGGAGCGAGGCTCGGCCCGTGAACCAGCTACTTGGCTCCCCTTCCAGCCCCGCAACTCAGCAGAGACCAAAAATATCTCCAAGACTTTCCACTAAATCCAATCGGGACTTTTAACCCTTAAACTTCCCCCGTAATATACTGTCTCTACCAAATAATCCTCATAACCGCTCCGCCCAGCCCTCCATCCGTTCGATTGCACCCACTGAGCGCTCTGCCATTCTCCTCCTTGGGGTTCAACAAGGACAACAGCGAGGTCGGTGTCTAACACCCCTTGGACATTTACCTGCCTCATGACTCATCCTTTCCGGATTCCAGGCCAAGAGCTCGGAAGAAGCCGCGGGAGAGGCTCGCTCGGCTCCTGGCGACCAAGCCGCGCCCCAGGAGCCCCGCGCCCCAGGCTCTGCCCCACCTGCTTCCCCTGGGGGCCCCCCGGGGGCCGCAGCGGCCGCAGCCGTGCGGGAGGCGCACTCGGTGCAGACCCGCGTGAGCCCGGGCCCGGACCCGGGCCACCAGAGCGTGTCGGTGGAGATACCCGAGGAGGAGAAGGAGGAGGAGGAGTGAGGTGTCTCCGCGCGCCCGCTCCCCGCGCGCCGGCGGCCAAAACGAGGTCCCTCGTGGTGGCCTCGGTCGCGCTCAGATAACATTCCTGCCCCGACATCAGCTTCTCCCAGGGCCGGTCTTCACATCGACCAATTTCCTAGTGTCCGTGTCCCTAAGTTCCCGCTGTCACTTGAGGACCCTACCTCTCCCCACGGTTACTATTTTTAAGAACAGAATTCTTTTCTATTTTGCAAGTTCGTAGGCAGTGGATAGAATGGGGCTTTAAAACCATGGGACGTTTGGTTAGAGACGTGAAGTTTCCCGTCTGGAATTTGTCTCCCACATTTCAAGGACAGAAAGCTTTTTAGCAGAAAAGCGGGCAGTTGCGCTTCGCGTTTGACTCACGGGGAATTAGGCACCTGTGACCCCAGCCTCAGATGCTGTTTTTCGTAGCTGGGCAATCGCAACAGGAACACGGTGAGTTAGGGGGTTAGCACTTACCTTCCTTAGACTTTATTCTGTTCTGAGTCGATGCTATTAGCCTAGAACAGATCAAATGGAAATGGATGTGCTGGCCAGGGCTGTGGGCGGTTCCGAGCGCCGCCTCTGCGGGTCGTCCAACTCTCATCAGCAGGGATTAACCTACTACGTGCTTTTGATACCTTTGCTATGGAGATGATGGTAGCAATTTAGATGAATCCTAGAAGATGAAATCTGACAGCTGGCACCACGGAAATTCCTGACGTTTCTCTAGATCACATCATGCTGCTTTTATAATTCAAAAAAAGGTGTTGGGGGGGTGGTAGGGGGCGGGGGGGAGGGATGCCGCGGGGAGGGGGGAAGTGATTCAGTCGATGGATATTTATTGAGAGGATTTGATCTGCATAGTGAATGGCTCTTGGGGGAGTGGGTGATTAAAAACAAAACTTAGTTTCCACCAGCAACAATGAACCAAAAGGCCCAGATTTCCAATAGGTACTGCCCATTTTATATAAAATTACAGACACATTACGGGCTGCTGAAGGGGCCTGTTGAGGGCTTGCAAACGTCTGTATTTGTCCATCAAACTAAAAGCAGAATATTCATTTCCCCTGTGAACAACTTAAACAGTACAGGAGCCCCCAGGCTGGTCGAAGCATTTCCAAATTCCAGGGTAATGAAGAGATTTATCTAGTTGATGATATGTCACGTGATCTGATTAATCATCATATTGAATATAATGATGAGCGACATTATTTTACCCTTTTAAAACACTGCTGTTAATTTATTTTAATGGGTAGTAACATAGTTACATGGGTATGAAAGGATACCCAGTACAAATTCTTCCTCTTACTCCTGGCACCTAACCTCCCTGGGCCCCTTCCTGGAAGCAACTGCTATTATTAGTTTCTCCTGTATCCTTTCAGAGATATTTGAAGCTTATGCAAGGAAATGTGTAAATTCATTCTTGTTAACCTTCTTTTTGGTACCCACCATATCGGAGCCTTTGTTATTGTTCCCTTGATTTATTTTGGAGTTCTTCCTTTTCAGTACATAAAGGGCATGCCTATGTTTTCATGACTGCACTCCAATTCCATCGTACGTAAATACCATAACATTGAGCTGCTCTCCTATTGATGTGCATTTGCATTGTTTCTAATCTTACACAGTTAAACATAATGATGCAATAAAAAATTGTGTACAGACATAATGTCACAGGTCAATACTGTTTTAAAATAGGAGAAGTCTGGAGGTTTGGGTTTTTTTTTTTTAATTTTTTTCTTTGCCATCCCCTTTTATTATTCCTATATTTGCACTACATATTCTAAGGTCCAGGATTAGGGAATGCTTCCATCTTTAGCAAGATATATCAATAAAGTAAGTGGATTGCCCTCCAGGAGATGGCAAATTATTTCAAGGGCACCGACACTGTGAGATCCTATTTTATAAGGAATTTTTTATATGAACGTACTTACTCTTTTAGATATCAAGGCTTGAATGTATACTGCTAATAATATAAAGCAAGATATTTTTGAGGTTCCCAAGAATCGTCCTGGAAGGAAAATTGATTTTGAAATGAGATTAACACTGTCTTAATTTCACTGAGCTAGCTCATTAAACTCGACACTTTCACAAAACTTGGATATTAGATCAATTGAATTTGAGGCTGGCATTATTATCCAAATAGAATTGGACAGGTTGATTGGCAAGGTATGGATGGCATAGCTCAGAAATACTGTAATTCTGCAACTGAAACAAGACCTTTATTTATGTGCGTTGAATTTCTACTAATTTAAAATGTCTCAACATTTCCTGCATTTTGGTAGAAAATGAATAGCAAGCTATTTTTGTAACTACTTAAATATTTTAAATAACATTAAAACCAAGCAGCTGTTTAAAATTTTGTTACCCAATATATTCAGCTACCTGGAATATTTTTATCTGTTTTCTTAGTAAATGTGAACACTGCATTGTGCACTCTGGCTTTCATCCTATGACAATGTAGTTTAATTAAAAGTATCTAGACACATGTTCCTGGCTTGTGGATTCATTTCAGAAACTGACCATGTACGACAGACACTTTTGTGAGAAAAACTACGCTTATGTCCTGGCTTAGCCTCCCTGGCTCATCTCCTATTGCCATCCTTCAGGCTATCATCCTCCTGTATCCCTGTGGCTGAGTGATAGTCCTGTGGCATACCTTATAAAGCCTCCCTGGGCTCTAGGATTCTAAGACCACCCCCTGCCCCAAGCAGCCCCTTTATGTATAGTCTCACCTGCTAGTCTTATTAAGCCAACTGCTTCCAATTTCCCCAAGCCCATTAGACTTGTTCAATGGTGCAGACTGCTGACACACATGGTCTCTGGGTTCAGATTACCTAGCTTCCGACCCCTGATTGATCATACCGCACAGATGACCACGGACCTCTCTGAGCCCCAATGACCTCTTCCATAAGATGGACATAATACATTGCATCACACAGGGCCACTGTGATGATCAGAGGGTAGACTAGCATTGCCAAGTCTGAGGACATGAGGACTAAAGCCAACTTCCATCCCCCTTCCTCTGCTACCCTTGGAGTAGAGTGGAACCCTCCCAAGAACTCTGTCTTCTCTGAATTCTGCCTCTGCCCTGGGTTATATGCAAAGAAAGGGTGTGATCACTTCTTTCTTTGCTCCTTAACTGAGAATTGGTACTAGTAGGTTGGTGCAAAAGCAATTGCGGTTTTTGCAATTATTTTCAACCTTTTAAGCCGCAATTACTTTCCCACCAATCTAATCAGATCTGGGTATATACAAATCACAGCTTTCCCCACCATCCATTAATGTATTTAATACAATTTCATATAAAAACAGACCCTAAATCACCTTAATCAAAGCTTACTGTCCTGGAACAGTCCCTCCTCTTGGGATCGGCCCAGGGAAGGCTTCATGGGCACGTGACGTGCAGTCGTACATGGCCCCGTGCTCAGAGGGCCCAGTGCTTGTTTAATGATCTGTTGTCACCACCTTTAAATTCTTAATAATTTTTTAACAAAATGGTCCTGCATTTTTATTTGCACTGGGCCCCATAAATTATATAGCCTGTCCTGGCTAGGTTGGAATACCACCAGATATCTGAAAAGGCCAAAGGGAGAGGGAGGTAGAGATGTGTCTCTTTGGCACTCAGCTTTCATCTCCCTTCTTCCAGCCACAGGATCTTCCTCCCTTTTGAAACAGTACCTTTCAATCATGTTTTATGACTCAAACATGGTGACTCAAGGGAGGTCTATCAGCTCTTTGCTGGGTATCAAATCTCGAGAGCTACTGCCCCTTTATCCTTGCTACCAAAACCCTCATTTTGTTTTAGGCAGCAACATGCCCAGACTCCAGAAATTAGGCCCTAGTGTAAGCCAGTCACTGCTCTTCTGATCCCTTATCCCCGATGATACTCACTTTCCCAGACTCCCTTGTGGCTAGGGTTGGCTATTTGACCACGTTCCCACCAATGAAATACAAAAGGAAGGATGATGGGAGGCCTCCTTAATAAAAGGAGAAACCCCTGTTTCTACTGCCTTTTTTCCTGCTTGCAGTACCGGTGGGAGAATGTTTCTGGAGCTGCAGCAACCCTCTTGTGAGCAAACGGTCCAAGAATGGGCAATGCAGACTGCGACATGCGTGAGTTGCCACACCAACCCCAGAACCGTTCATCTCCATGAGACAGTGAAATACTTTTATTATTTAAGCCATTCTCATCATGGTCTCTGTTACCTGCAGCTGAAAACACTCTGGTAGTAGAGCAATTAGATGGAGGGAAAGGAAACAAGCGGAAGCAGATACACCACGACTTCAGCACCCTGACCCCTTGGATCATTCGTTCTTCTTGCTCAGATGCTTGTTGCTACCTGCCTTTCCTCATCTGGTCTTTTGTGTTTCCCTAATTACATGACCTACCTTGTGTATTTTTTAAAAATTTCTCTTCGGCTTAAGTTGGTCAGAGCTGGTTTCTGTTGCTCGCAATGATAGAAACCTCACCAATGCAAACAAAAATACTTCTGGGAGTTTCCTGGTTATTTAAAATTCAAGATCTAGGCCACCCATTCTGGGTGTGATTTTTGGTCTAGTCCAAGCACTTGTGGTTTCTAGATTCAAACACCAGGAAGAGATCCTGAGAAAAGGGAATAGAGAAGGGAGGGGACTGTTTTGACCAAGATCAAATTCAGACACTTCTCTGTGGATGGGAAATTGACTGAGAGAGAATGATTTATCCTACAAGGAGAATTTAGGCCTTGAGACTCATTTCCCACAGGCTTTTCCAAGCTCCCCCCTGCCCTGAAGAAGGACATAACAGCAAAGATCCTGGGACAGACCCGTCCTCATCAACAATCTTTAGACTAGTCTGCCTCTCACTGCTGTCTTTTACAAATAAGTACTAAGAACACAGTTGATTTTCTTTATGGCTTTCAGAGAGCTTTCCCAATTAGTTAGTCTCATCCATCATGCTGCTGTGATTAGATGAGGAAGGGAATTGTTAGACCCAACTTAGAGATGAGGAAATGCAAACCTAGACAGGAAAATGGATTTATCCTCAGGGAATCAGAACCTTGGCTAGCAACAGAAACAGCCAAGGGAAAAGATCCCGGAGACCATTTTCCTGCCATTGCCACAGACCTGCCGTGGGACCTCAGCTGGGTAACTTTCATTCATTCAATAAGTATTTGTAAAAATTCTTTCTATGCGCCAAGCACTGTTCTAGTCCCTTTCCGGGTCTCAGGAGTTCCATCTTTTAGCTGAAAGGAACAAAACAGTTTAAGGGCTATTATAAGAAGATTCAATGGATGCTTGATAAGCTAACTGTAACCATATTGTATTAGCTAACTAGGGCTGCTAACAGCATACCACAGACTGGGTGGCTGAAACAACAGAAATTTATTTTTTTATAGTTCTAGAAGCTAGAAAGTCCAAGATCACAGGTATGGTTTCTGGTGAGAACTCTCTTCCTGGCTTTCTGATGGCTGTCTTCTCACTATATCCTCACAAGGCCTTTCTTCTGTGCGTGTGGAGAGAGAGAGCGCAAGTTCTCTGGTGTCTCTTCTTATAAGGTTACTAACCCTATTAGATCAGGGCCTCACCCTTATGACCTCATTTAACCTTAATTATTTCCTTAGAGGCCTCACCTCCAAACACAGCCACACTGGGGGTTAGGGCTTCAACATACGAATTGGGGAGGGGGGGACACATTCAGTCCATGACACATATAAATTGTGGATGTCAACATTTTCTGCATTCAGGATCCTGAGCGTGATCTCTTCCAACATCCTTTCAGAAATGAAGAGAAAAAAGATCTGAATGCCCTTTTAATTTTATTCTTTCCATGGGCATGAGATGTTGCATCTCCAAGGGGTCTTCCCTGGTTACCATGGTAGAACACCAGATTTAGCAAACAAAAATACAGGATGCCCGGTTAAACTTCAATTTCAGATAAACAATGACTGGAGAGGGTTGTTTTTTGTTTTTTCTTAAAGCATAAGTATGGCCCATGCAATATTTGGGATATACTTATGCTAAAAATTATTTGTTATCCAAAATTCACATTAAAATGGGGGTCCTGTATTTTGTCTGGTAACTCTACTGCACTGTCCAGCAAAGGCTGCAGCCTCTGCTGTTGACCTTGGCCCTGAGGCATTCCAGCATGTCTCCCCCTAGAAAGGCAGGAACAGGCTTTCCGTTGGAATGCTCTCTCTCTCTCCCCTGTCCAGAGTTGGTCATGATTGCAAGAGGAGGAGGGAAAGGACCCGCCCCAGTCTGTTGTCAGTGTTTGGTATTTAATAGTCATCATTATTAATTTTATCCTGAACGCACACACAAGCTATTCTGTATCAGAGACAGATTGCTTATTCATTACCTTAAAGTAAATAATAAGTACATCACTCCACAGTCACCTCCCCCAAGTCTTACCTCAGGCAAAGTATCAAGTGTCCTGTGCAAATAGCCGGACAGGTGAGAAATGAGAAAAAAATAAAGTTTGTTTGCTTATCAAGAGGAAGGAGGTAGCTACCTACCTCCCTTCTTGAAAGACCCTTCCTGAAAACCTGAGAGGCCTGAAACCTACTTCCCACACTTTGATTTGTAAATAGTCTCCCCGGGAGCTAGGCAGCCCCCAGCATCTCTGCTTTCACTGCCCACGGAGTCTCCAAGTTCTTGGACTTCACGCCTTTTGATGTAAATACTCAGGGAGATAGCGCTGATGTCTTCCGGCTCTTTAGGGCTTGGCCTAGGGACCTAGGCCCAGCTGTAGCCATTTGGTCCTGTCCCTGAGATAAAAGGAACTTTATCATCCTTTCAGAGGAGAGCAATTACCTAGACAAATGGCTACAGATCTAATTATCATGGTTTGTGCAGAGTTCCAGGAGGCTGGAGCTCTTCCCCAGAGCCCTGAGAAATCCAGGGACATTGCGTTTCCCCACAGTCAATCTCTCTAAAAATGTGCTTGTAGACTGCTCTGGTCACCCCACATTTCACACTTCCAGACTTCTGAAACTGAAAGTGCTGTACTACTTAAAGGGAAAAAAAGAACTTGAAGTGTTTCCAGACAGGTCCAAAAGAATAACTCAGGTTATACTGAAAACTTCCATACAGAAGCCTAAAGAAAATAAATAGTTTTAAAATCAAACTGACCGCGGAGGA
Organism: Rhinolophus hipposideros; assembly: GCF_964194185.1. Taxonomy (NCBI): domain Eukaryota; kingdom Metazoa; phylum Chordata; class Mammalia; order Chiroptera; family Rhinolophidae; genus Rhinolophus; species Rhinolophus hipposideros. The sequence continues at coordinate 10,355,493 of NC_138067.1, read as the reverse complement.
TAATATATTGACTGCCTTTTCAGCAAATTTAAAATGAACAGAACCTACCAGGAAAGAAACTGCCAAGGAGTATGAGCCACAAAAGTTAGTACCAAAAAATAACACTTTGCATTTTATCGGAATCTAAGTTTACTTGAAAGGATGGAGTTGAGAATGTAGGTAAATCCTTTCTAAAATTACCCCTAAGAAATGTTACATGATGACTATGGAGAAGACAGTTTTGAAGACTAGTAAAGGAGATTAGAAACTTTGTCTGATTCAGATTTGAACTATCCATTGTGATCTGAGGTAATTCTTCCCGATATGAGTAATGGCCCTGAAAACAATGAGCTGAAACAAAGAACAGTCCTTGTTGAATCACAGAATTCCTCAGACTTCCTTAGAAGGAAATCAAAGGTCAACCACCCACCTTTAATAACAGGACCATAACAATATCTCCATGAGATTTTAATATGAAAGAAAATAAGGCGATGTCTCTTAATTTGTCAGCAGATAATATGACGTTAAATGGCACAACTAACAAACAACACTCAACGCTACTTGTGCTTGGCTCTTCTGCTTAGTAATTTATTTTTGATGTTTGTAAACATCTCACAAAAGAGGCAATTAGTTTTTTAAAACAATAAAACAAAATAAGGAAATGGTCAGCTGTAGAGACTTTATGTATTTCTTTAATGTTTTGTTTCATCGTAAACTTTGGTTTCTGCTGAAAGCTTGCTTAAATCTCTTTGTATTCCTTAGAATGCTGCGTCCTGTTGTATCTTCAGTGAGCTTATACTGTATTCAACTGCGCGTTTCCTGACTTCCACTTAGCACAGAACTGCTGTCCTCAATGCCATTGGAATGCCAGTGAATGATATCCGCCATGTCCCCTGCGTTGTCATTGGGCCTTTGTTGGGGTTTTGACTTGATGTTGCTCAGATTTGGTATTTATGTGACCTAGATGTCCCTGCCTGATCAGCCTCTGCCAGACCTGGAAACTCACCCTGTGCTTCCTTTCCACTGGACGCTGTGTCTGCTTTCTTGCCTCTGGACTTACATTCCCATTCTTATTATTTTGTAACATTTTAGATTTTTGTGGTTATGGAAATGATGTGTGCATGTACCCATACTCTAGCTTTTGTTTCTTTTAAGGATATATCTCCACGCAAAGTATTTTTGGCTTTTCTTCTTTTATTTGGGCCCTAGCATGGCCTTTGGTACTTTCCTTTAGTCACATCGTGGAATACATTTTTTGAGCCGGTCCACTGCTTTATAACTTTGGGACCACTTGTCTTCATAATCCCCTTGAAATTTATTCTACCCAAATGGGTAATTTTTCAAGAATATCGTCTATGTAGAAGCTTGGAGTAGCACGTAATTCTGCTTATCTGTAATCTGAGCATTCAGATTCTTCCACTGAAATGGAATCTGACAACATAAAATCACACTTATAATTGACTCTCAAAGCATACAGCCTTCACTTTTAACTGATTCTATGTCTGACTTACGAAAGCAAAATATTTTCATAAGGCTTTTATTTTTTCCCCTCTCAAACAACTCTCTTCTTGCAAGGCTTTATCTCCAGGAAGGATCTAGAAAAAAATTAATGTTGTTTATATTGATCTATACATTGATTTCAATGGTTAGGGAGCAGTTCAGCTGACAGTGAACAATAGAAGGAAAAAGAAAAAAGAAAACTCCTCCACATATGAAGTACATTATTTGAACAAATGAAATTATTTCTATTGAATTAAAAAATGCAATTATCTGCTTTAGTGTACCTTTCCTTATTATTAATCAAACCACCAAATGAAATACCAGGTACATCGAGTAGGTGCACAAAGCTCGTACACCAGAAAGGCTTGGACAACCAGGATAAGAAGTGACATTTTTTTATTTGAGCCTTTGTTGTGTGATATCAGCTCGTCGAGTTGACAGGTCCATTAATCAAGGGACACTTAACATCCAGCCAGCTGAAAAGACAGGCTTCATTTGCTGAGTATTCATTACAGGAAAAATAACTTATTGAAACCTCTAAGCACAGCACACTTATCAACAAAACAGAGGTAATGACTGTGACATCTCTAGATACACAGAAATTCCAAATGGAATTTCAGGACAGGAAAAAAAAATGGGGGAGATTGGAGAATAAGAACACATTTACATTTCAATGGGTGCCAATTCAGACGGTAATTTTTCACAGTAACCTAATATATTTTAAATTACCATGCAATTAATTGCAAGTGTTTTTCTTGTTTGGATTTTATTATGAAGCTGATGACTTTGCACTGGGTTCATGGACCTTCTCCCCAAGTGCTTTAGTTACCTATTTAAGCGTTATTAGAATTTAACATTTTTATTTATTTAAAGTTTGTTTTTTAACTCTGTAGGTAGAAACTCTTTTTGAATTTGTCAGAAAAAACTGAGCTGATCCAGACAGAACGTATCCTCCTTCATGTAACAGTATCAGACATAAAAGAGGTACGTCTAGTAAGTGTACGGGTCGAGGCACATGTTTAACAGCAAGTAAAATATAAAAATCAGGCACAGACTTGTCTCACTCATCACCCACAACTGGCTACATTCCTTTATGTTGTTAACGCCTGAACCGCCTGCACCCAGCAAACCATCCCCTTCCTTCAAAGCTGTCACCGAAACCTGCCCACTGGATTCTGATGCCGCTCATAAAAAGGCCGACTTCTTTCTGCCTCCTGCAATTTTTGCCTTTTTCAAACACTTCTAGATTATAAAATTCCCAAGAAAGGAATAATCTGGACTTGATATGTATTGGCAATTTCGGTTTCCCCTTTGTCTCTATGTGCCTATTCTTGTCAATATAAGTGGCCTTATTTCGGGCCTTATTTGGGAAATACGGTCACCGTAGGGAAATGGTCCAGTGTCAGTGTTATGCTTTATGTGTTTCTGGGGTCATACAGTAATAATGACTGTATATGTGAGTTACCAGTCAGTGGATCGCTACCGAGATTCTGTCAGACAGACCCCAATGAGGTGTGATGTATAAGAACAGGTTTCTAAAGTCATGTGCTCTGCAGATAGAGGCTTCTATTATTTGCTAATATAATTACAATGGGATCTCCCTTTAGAGACGGTGTAAATGTAGGACGGATTTGTCTCCTTTCCCCACTCAAAGGCCCTTAAAATTACTGTAATGTCTGTAAAGGACCTACCCTTTGCCATGTTTGCTTTGTCCAGAAAATGGTCTCAAGAGCATGGCTCTGGGGACAAATTATAGCAAAGCTTCAGCATCATTCTCCGTCAGTAAATGTTCAATGAAAAAAAAAAGGTTTTGCTTGTTCAGTGGGTTGGCTGATTCTTATTTTTGGCAACTAGAAAGTACTTTAGAAGTCATGTATGAGGTTGATAAAATGGTTTAGATCAATGAGTTTTAATGGAACTTCCATACAAGCACGATTTAGACGCTCATGTTTTGTTACTGTTTTGCTGCTTCCCTCAGAATCATCCTCAATATTTTTCATAATGTTAATTGGCCATATTTGGATTTTTAACATTTCTGATCATACTCTGATGAAGGTAAAACAAAAATTGTGAAAACTACATATTTACTCTTAATTATTTAATCTGTGGTTTTATTGCATTATTAGATGCCATAGGCTCTTCAAAAATACACTTCCTCGAAAGGAAAATGTTTAATTAGGACAACAACCAATAAACTGATAAAAGAGCAAGAGGACCACAGTCGACAGGAATTGTGTTGCTGCCTTTTTCACATTCCAGGCGTCCTAACTGGCTGCTTCATGCTCGTTCTGAGGGTCACCGGTTATTTCATCCCCAGGATAAAGGACTCAAAGTCTCTGAAGTTAGGCCTCTTGGTTTTATCTTCACATTGGACCTAATTTCTTGCTGCCTCGTACCATAATTAAGCTTGGAGTTTCCCTCTCTCGTTTACCCTCCCACTCCCTGGCCTTTCTCCCCACTGCTGCTGTGCCTGCTTATCACTAGATGGTGCTAAGACTCGGGTTATAACTGTTAGAAGGCTGGGGCAAGGAACGGAGTTTCTGGAGCCAAGGGGCCGGAATTTGAGAACTGGAAGATGCTGCCAAGCAAGGCTCATCTGGGCAGCATGTTTGGTTTTCAAGTGAGGAAACAGAAACTCAGTGAACATAAGTAATTTGTCAGCGTCCCATAGACATTTCTCCTCCTTTTCCTCCCCTGCCTCTTTTTCTTCCTCCTTCTCTTCCTTCTTGTTTGTTAATAGCTCCCGGTGTAATGCCATCATCTGAGGAGCCCAGGAAGGAGGAATGTAGCTCAGAGAGTGATGCGATCAGATTTGCTTTGTGGAAAGAGATCTCTGGCAGCTGCAGGGTACCATTCATTCATTCGTTCATTCATCCAAGAAGCAGTTATCGACTATGGACTTTTTGCTTTGCACAGTACTAGGCACTGGGAATTAAAAAAAATAAAAGACAAATGAGACGAGGAGCTCATAGTCTCTTAGGGAATACAGAAACAAACGAAGACACAAAAATCACACCCTAAATTAAAGATGTGGTAAAGCAGCTGATTACAGGACACTGGTCACTTAGAGGAATTTGAAACCAGCTGTGTGAGGAATTTAAAGGGGAGATTTCGGAGAGATAACATTAGAGGCTGAAGGACACATCGGTCTCGCTGAGAAATGAGAGGAAGGGCATTCCAGGCCGAGAAGAGTATGGGTGAAGATGGAAAGACTTGCCGGAGAGCAGCTGGTTGGGGCTGATGCCCAAAGGGCCCTGAAGGGGGGAAGGGACTGCGAAGGCCTCTCCGAGGTGTTACCCTTAGGAGTTTGCCTTTTTCCTGAAGGCTGAGGGACAGTCCAGGCAAGAGAACTATAGCTCAGAGAATGATGCAGGCAGGTCGGCTTTTCAGAAAGAGCAACCTGGCAGCTGCATAGAGGCCCAGAGGTGAGGAAGGCTCAGGTTGGAGGCTGGTGTCACAGAGCGGTGCCAGATGGGGTGGAGCAGTGGGGTTGGGAAAGGAAGGCATGTGGGTGAGAGATGTCAGGAATGGAACCAACAGACTTCTCTTTGAAAAACGGTGATTGGGACTGTAGCCAACGTCCCTAGTACTTCAATTATTTATAAAGCATTGAAAAAAAATAAGTTTTCATTATGCACACATTACTTGGATAGCATCTTTGAAATTCTGTTTAAAGTGTAATTTAATGGCATTCAAAGTTGAAAAAGATAAAATCTTCCTATAGAGCAAACTCCCTCCAACCCTATTCAAATGGATCTCCAACCCACCTCCCCACACCCTTCCCTCAGCACTGACTGGTTAGAATTAGGAAGAAACAGACCTCTCTGTTTGCCACCTTCTCCTTGCTCTTCCTCTTCTGGGACATGCCACTGATGTTTTCCTTCTAATTGTCCAAATTCTGTTTCTACTAGTGCCCTCCTCTGCAGGCTGATACCACTGATGGTGGCTGAGGACATTATTTTTGTCTCCTGTCACTAAGACCAACCTGAAGTGAGGTGCTCGGTGGAGAGCAGTGCCTTTGCTTGTAGCTAGAAGGGCAGAACTTTGGGGGCTGTTGCGGGAGCTGCTCTGGGTAGGCTCCAACCTGTCACTTGCCCCTGGAGGACCTTGTCTTTTTAAGAATTTCCAAGTCCAGAACCATCCTGTTTTCCTTTTGTTCTACTCAGGCACTAATTAGATTTGAAGGGGGGAAAAAAAGTTCTGCAAACTGAATTGTATTGCAAACGTGTCCAGGAAGCTGTGGGTGGGAAGAGGTGCAGCAAAGGCTTGGGTAAAAAGAGGACCCTTTGACTGTTTTAAGCACATGATAATGTTTTTGTTATGTTTGCATAAATTTCCAAGTTTGGGGTTTTCTTTAAGAGGTAATAAAAGCTCTCATTTATTAAAGGCTTACCACGTGCCAGGCATTTTCAGTGTTTTGCCTCCAGTTCTCCAGGATCCTCCCCTGCCAGGAAAGCTTGGCTCCCCACTGCACCCCCAGAGCCCTGCTCTGTGTCAGCACATTATTCGGGCTCAGGGCAGCTGTGTGGAGAGTGTTGACTCTCCCTGTTACACAATAGGAAACCAACTCAGGTTATGGGCTCTGTTTCTTTATTGATGCATGTACTAAATACAGAGGGTGCCAAAACAAACAAACAAACAAACAAAATAATGTATGCACTTTTAAGAAAGGAAAATGATTAAAATTGTAATACTCAATATATATCGCTAACAAAAGATGAATACAAGTCACGTTCGCTTTCTGCAATTACAAGAGGTGCTCAAAGTGATTCCCATCAGCGTCCAAACACTTCTGATTACAGCGAACTACTGCTTGAGCAACGTTGACCACTTGTATACATTTTTTTGGCACCCTCGTAAGTATTTAGTTTAGATAGGGAAGTTAAGGGAAGCCACTCTGAAAAGGTGACACTTGAGCTGAGACCTGAATGATGGGAAGGAGCTACCATATAAGGAACAAAAGAGCTCTCAAGTTCAGGCTGCTGTGAGTAAACTCACTCTGCCGGATTGGCACGAGAAGCTCACCCTCACTCTTTGAGGCTCTCTACACATTACTGACCAGTCCTTCTGCTCCTGGGAACTTGAAGACATTTTACCTGCAGGAAAAGGTTAATTTGACCACACAGCACCCTCTGCCCTCCTGCCCTTCGATACCAGTTGAACACTGTGTCACGAGTGTCCCCTGGGAAAGTGCCAGCTGCTTGGTCCACCTGCCATGTTTCCTCGAGAACTTCCCAGCCAGTCATTTGCCCTGGTCAACCCTATTCAATTTATGAGACCGACAAAATAATGATCTAAGGTTTCATGGAGATAGAATTAGAGGGAATAGAATACTGATTATAGTGATGAATGGAAAAAAGTGAGTTAATTTCTTTGAATGTCCAGTTTGATTTTCTAAACTTGACTCTGCCCTTGCATAATTTCCTTGGTAAGGATTGGGAACTCTGTCTGCTACCCGTGTTTTTATTTCATTATTTTTGTAGGCAGTATGTTTTGAAATGGATCCAGTAGTTCGGAGGTTTTAGTTACCTACACAGTTGCTCTCCCATTGTAACTATGGTAACACTTCAGGGGTGCGGGAAGAGAACTGTCCCAGGGAGGTCCTAAGGCCAATGCAGACAAAGTAATCTTGGCGTTGATGGCGGCTCAGTAAGGAATGGATGAGCCCCCTGGTGGAGTTTCTGAAAGCTTGGAGTTTCTGAAAACAGCTATAACTATCTCAAACTAATACCCTCTTTACTCCCAACTAAAGTCGTTCATGCCATTAGAACTGCTCTCACCAAGTGTAGGGGAAGGGAGGGAGAGGAACACCGCCTTTTCTTAAAACTGGAAGTGGAAACGGGAAAAATGAGCAGAGACTATACATTGGTAAACAGTCTATTTTTGGTGTGTGGAAAATAAGTGTTTTTAGTGTAGACATTTCTGGAAAGGCTTTGTCTTTCCTCTTTGGGATCAGGCCTTTAATAGTAGTTTTGTTCCCCACCGGTCTAAAGTTGTAGGGCAGCCAGCTTTAAGGGAATCTAACTCTGACTTCTCCAAAATGGAAACTGTTTAAGTCTTTTCTTAAATAGAGACGTGGATATGATTCTATGTATTATTTTAAGACTCTAAAAGTGCAAAGTAAAAGTCTTTTTGTTTACTTTTTTTTGTCGTAAAATGGAAGACTACTCTATAGAAAATTTTCCACTTGTCTGTCTTGATATGCATGTAAATTAAATTTGTCTTGAGAATTCTCATTTAAATGTGTTAAGGGAGTAGAGGGTTAAAAAAAGGCACGCTTGTTAATTAGTGAACAATAGAAAATAAATGGCATTTGATTATATACCTGGAGCACAAACACCAGAGGAAGACAATGCTGGTTGTCATGATGTGCATTTGTTTTTCTAGGAGTGATACTCCAAACTTACATTGCATGTCTTTCTACTGTTGAAGTATGACGGGAAGGAAAAAATAAAAACAAGTGGAACAAAAAGCAGAAACACCACAAAACAAAACCCTAACACTGGCTTCGGCTTCTATATTCTGGGGATGAGAAGGCTTCACTGAGGGGCAAAGTGACCTTCACCTTGGGGAGATTTTATTAATGGACTTTTGGGGGGTGGAATGAGGCTCTGAGATGAAATGATACAAATTCCTCTGCTTACTCTCAGGAAACTTGAAAAGGGAGAGAAAGGAAGTTTGGAAGGGTCGTAGGACATTCTGAGAAGAGAGAAAGGAGAGAAGAGTCTCAGAAGGCCAGGCTGAAGTCAGGAGCCTGGAGCAAGGCTTTCCCAAGGAGTAAGGGCGGGCATCTTAGGGATAGTGATGCTTGACCTTCAAGTTCACTCTGTTTCCTGGGGAGGTTGGCAACAACCAGGAGAATATGCGCTTCCCTTCTGGAGATCCTTGGAAAGACACGCAGCACACAGGGAGAGTGGGCCTGTGCCATTTTACTTTGAACTGAAGTCTTGATATATCTTTAGCAGATGGATTTTGTGAGGTGTGGTCACTTGTTGGCATTACTAATACTAACACGTCGGCTCATTTTATCGGTAGTGCTGGCCTCATAACATGCATTGGGAGGTGTCTCTTGTCTATTTCTCAGAAGAGATTGTGAAGAACTAGTGTTATATCTTTTCTATCTGGTGAAATTCACCACTGAAGCCATCTGGGCCCGAAGTTTTCTTTATCAGAAGGATTTGACTATGAATTCAACTGCTTATAACAGACACAGGACTGTTTAGTCTGTCCATTTCTTCTTGGATGAGTTTTGGTAGTTTGTGGCTTTAAAGAATTAGTCCGTTTCGTCTGAGTTGTCAAACTTCTGCGTAGAGTTGTCTGTAATATTTTTTTATTATCCCTTAATGTCTTTGGGGTTTTTAAATTATATCCATGCTTTCATTTCTGATATTGGTAATTTCTGTTTTCTCTCCTTTTTTTTTTTTCTTTGTCCATCTGGCTAGAGGTTTATCAGCTTTATTGATATTTTCAAAGAACTAGCTTTTGGTTTCATTGGTTTTTCTTTATTGTTTTTTCTATTTTTACTTTTATCGATTTCTGTTTTTAACTTTATTATTTTATTGCCTTTGCTTGCTTTAGATTTACTTTCTTTTTCTAGTTTCTCAAAATGGAAGCTTAGCTTTTTGAGTTGAGAACTTCTTTTCTAATATAAGCATAAATTTAATGCTATAAATTTTCCTCTAAACACTTCATGTCTCCATCCCACGGATTTTCATATATTGTATTTTCATTTTCATTCAGTTTAAAATATTTCCTAATTTCTATTGAGGCTTCCATTTTGATTCATGGATTATTTAGAAATGCACTGTGTAATTTCCAAGAACTTGGAGATTTTTCCAGATATTTTTCTATTGATTTCTAGTTTAATTGTTTTATGGTCAGAGAACATACTTTAAATGATTTAAATCCTTTTTTTTAATTAAAGTTTATTGGGGTGACAATTGTTAGTAAAGTCACAGAGATTTCAGGTGTACAATTTTGTATTACATCATCTATAAATCTCATTGTGTGTTCACCACCCAAAGTCAGTTCTCCTTCCATCACCATATATTTGATATTTAAATTCTTTTAAATTTGATACAGTTTATTGTATGGCCCAGAATACGATCTATCTTAGTGAATGTTCTATGTGCCCTTGAAAAGAATATGCATTCTGTTGTTATTGGATGAAATAGTCCATAAATGTCAATTAGATTCAATTGGCTAATGGTGGTGTTTAATTCTGTGTCCTTGATGATTTTCTGCCTACTTGTTCTATCAATTACTGAGAGAGGAAAGTTGAAGTATCCAACTATATTTGTGGATTCGTCCATTTTCTCCTTTTAGTGCTATCAGTTTTTGCTGCATGTATTTAGAAGCAGTGTTGTTAAGTGCCTCTGCATTTAAGATTGTTATGTCCTTTTGGTAAATCGGCTCCCTTATCATTATGTAATGTTTCTCTTTATCCATAGTAGTTTCCTAGCTTTGTAATTTACTTTATCTGATAATAATACAGCCTCTCCAGCTTTTTGTTTGCATGGTATATATTTTTCCACTTTCATGCGTTTAACACATTTATACCATTATATGTAAAGTGAATTTCTTGTAGGTGGCATATAGTTGGGCCTTTTTTAAAAGTCCAATTTAGAAATTTCTGTCTTTTAATTGGTATATTTAGACTACTTATACTTAATGTAATTATTAATATGTTTGAATTTAGGTCAATCATTTTATTATTTGTTTTCTGTTTGTCCCCTCCATGTTTTTGTTTCTCTATTTGCCCCTTCTTGCTTTCTTTTAGGTTATTTGGACATTTTTAGTATATCATTTTAATGTATCTGTTGGCTTTTTTATTTTATTTCTTTGAATAGCTTTTCTATACAAATTTTTTTTACTTATATACTAGAACATACTAGTTTTAGTTCTATACAAAACATTTTCATACAAAGAAATATTCTACAAAGTTTTTTAAGTGGCTCTAGGAATTACAATTTACATATCTAACTTTTCATAGATAACTTATAATTGATGTACCACCACTTCAAGTAGAATGTAGAAATTTTTTCATCATATAGGTTCCTTTACTCTACCCCAGTTGGGATCATTGGAGCTTATGGAGCAGTTATCGCTCATAATATAAATGTACTTAGCATGAAACCTCTTGAAGCAAAATATGAATCTGTAAGATTTTTAGTTAAACATGGAAGCTTGAGCATATGCATTTATTTTCATCCATACCTGAACCCAAATGAAATGATTGTAAAGGAATGAAAAAGTAAAAACGTATAAGAATAATAGAAGAGGAAACAACAGCAGACAAAGATGTCAAGGAATCTGGACTTAGAAACGGGAGTGGGCTGATGAGACGCCAAACCCAAAACAGGAATTAAATGAAACTCTGATTTTGAACAATGAGACCTCCAGCCTCCTTTCCTCTCTTAGGTCTCGGAATATTGGTAGCCAGGATTGTACCCAACCTAGACAGGCGATGGGATGATTCACTTCTGGGGAAACTGACCAGCTCAAGAGAAAAGACCTAATAAAATTGACAATGAAGGCCTTCCAATAAAAGGTCCTTGTCCCCACTCCACCACCCTACAGGAAGTTCTTCAATCATGAGCTCTGCCCACACTTACACTTTCCAGTTGACTTTGTAGTGTCCCATCCTTAAATATGAACAGAAAGTCAAGAATAATCTAACATGAAGTCTCTAACTTAAAACTAGATACCAAAACAAACAGGGGAAAAAAGAGAGAGAGAAAACAAACAATTAAAGCAGCAAAAGAGAGAGAGGAAAAACAAACTCCATAATTAATAGTCCCAGAGAGACGAAATGCAATTGTACCCTTGAAATGCTATTGATAAATGAATAGTCAGGAAACAAGAAAAATCTCTGGGGAATTAAAAATATCATGTGAGAGGGGAAATCAATAGGTGGGTTGGAAGATAAAGCTGAGGAACTTTCTTGGAGCTAGAGCAAAAAGATAGATATGAGAAATGGAAGAGAAAAGCAAGGTAGAATCAAATCAGGAATTCCCAAAATGGACTCAAAAGAATTCTGGAGAGAACCAAGAAAATGGAAGGGAGGAAAAAAAAAATCAAAGAAATAACACAGGAAAGTCCCCACAACTGAAGCATGTGAATTTCTAGATTGAAAATGTTTTGCTGGTTGCCGAACGCAATGGATGATTCATTCTTCAAGGGATCATGTATCTCAGGTATGTCCAGGTATTTTTACAGTGTGTTTTACTCCGAGATTTCCACCACTAAGTGAAAGAGAAAATGTAGTTTATCTCTCCCCATTTTAATAAAATTTCCCCCTTTAAGAAATTTCCCATTACAAACAAGAGTGACCCACTGGAAATCTTTTGAATTTTAACACCATGCTGTGAAGAACATTGAACACTCATTCTAAGCACCTCTGCTCACCATCTTCTATTCTAGCAGCAGGGAGTTTATGTCCTTCCCTTCATAAAACAAAGGGCACTAATTCTATAGTTTAAAAAGCTATACTGACTCAGATTCTTGGAGAACTACCACCATGCACTCACTGAGCACTTTAAGTGCCTGAAAATCATTCCATCAGAAATGAGAAAGTAAATGCCTTCACGGATACACACCCGCAGAGTTTATCTCAATTGATCAGGCGTGTGTAAGTCAGCATTGTCATTATCTACGAGGTAATTTATCTCAATTAAACTGATCTGTAGAGAATAAATTGATGAGTGAAAACTGGGTTTCATTGCTGTGCTTATTTACAACTGACCCTTTCGACTGAGATCACCAATTATCGAGAAACTGTTACGGTAGTTACCTTGGATTGGATAAGGGTTTTGGTTTTTTTCCTTTTTTGTCTCTAGCAGTGGGACCCAAGTTCATACTATAGATATAAACCTCTAAAGCTTACTACTCGCCTCTCTGCTAAATCCCTGTACCATCTGATCCCTCAGTGCTATTGTTTTCTGCTGGTTAAAGAGCAACAACAAAGTAGGTTACTTACCATGACAGCTAAGGGGAGAACATTTTTAGGATTCTAGGATTAATCTTTTGTGGAGGGGAGAAAAAGAGAGACAAAATTTAAATCATCATAGACATCCTCTCACAAAGCTTAATTTTATGTGGATATTTTCTGCCTTGAAAACAAAACAAGTTTAACGTGGCTGCCTCCAGGGAATCTAAGTCTTTAGATTTTTTTCTTCTAATAGAATTTGACCTTGAAAAAGCATGCCTAACCTCTGCTGTTTTCCTTCAAAGCTGCTGCCCGAAGGTAGCACAAGCAGAAAGTCCTCAGACATGGTAAATGTTTTTTGTTAAAAATACTATGTAGTCATTCTCAGGGCTTCTGTTTTGTGAGAGAGACGCGTTAGTGGTCTGCACACAGAACTGAAAATGAGATTCATAGGGTATCTTCATCTGGCCCTGAATTTCAGCTCTCTGTGTGGTCCTTCTTTAGTCAGTTGAATCACTCCTTGTTCACTTCCAGCTTTCTTTATACTAAAGAAAACGATGATTAAATTACAATGATTCTGGGACACTCTTACTTCCCAAAAGCATCATAATAACGTGAACACCCATGTGGATAAAACAAGCTTATAGCTTTAGTAGACTCCCCAAAATGTATGGCAATTTCAAGGCATTAGCTATAAAATGATGACGTGGTAATAAAACTTTGGCTTCTGATTTATTTTTAAATTAACAACAGAGTTGCTCCAACAATAATTTTTCAGAGTATTTTTAAATTGTTTTGCAAAGGATTCTTCTAGCCTCTGCACGGAATCTGAAAGTATATACTCTCGAACAATGAGATGAAGGAAACAAAGTCTTAATGTTCTCTTAGATACCCATAGTAGCATCTGCAAATTTCTTTATCGGACTTGACTTTCCTGCTTCTAACAAAAAACTGGTGTGTTTGCCACACAGACTCTATTTGAAATCACAAGGAAAACCAAATTCCTTTTTACTGGTCATATCTTTGTTTTGCTCATAAAAGAGTTACTCCAGGTCATAGTCAAGCTCATGAAATTCATATAAGTAGAAGGTTTCTCAAAACCCAATACCCAAGTGTTTGTTTGGGGAAGGAAATTGGACCTGTCGGAATGGAACGAATGTGGACGGTGGTGCAGCTCTGAACCAGCCATGGGATTGACATTTCTAATCTGCTTTTCTCGTTAACACCCAGATGGAGAGGGAGACAGGGGAGGCAGGACGGGCTGTCTGTGACCAGATTCATTAAAGAATTGGGCCTGGATGGTTTGACGAGAGAATTTGCACTTGTGAGGGCTGCACTGGGCCATCCTCTCTGCCCGGGGGTCCAGGTTTCCCAGAGGGACACTGCCTTCTAACATCTGCAGCAAGGCCACTTCTATTAGGATCACTTTCTACTATTTGCTTTCTTCAGCCATCAGTATTTATATGTAGAAAGCGGAGTGCCTGGGGCCCCTCGTCCAAGTTGGAGGTCGCTGCAAAGTCACAAAGGTCACAGGTAGGGAAAGATGTGTCCTTCAGCTCTGTCTGCTTCTTCCAGTCAGATTTCGGGTCTGGAGCCAGGAATGTCACAGTGCTCTCAGGACAGCTGAGAGCCCAGTGGGTGTGTGTGGGGGGTAGGCAGAGGCTTACAAGTGGCTGGAGCGGGGGCACCTACATGGTCTCCAGCCCTTCCTCCGACACTCTCTCCCCCATCTCATCTCCCCGAGGGGCAAGAAAGTTCAAACATTTCCTCTGTTCCTTTTCTCATGTTTCTTCAATAGAAATTCCGTGCCTCGAAGGGCCTCCCCTTCATTTCACAAATCTTTACTGAGACCTTTCCACATGCCAGGCTCCGTACAGCTGCCTGAGATATCCTGGCAAACAAAACTACACCTTGTAGGTTTTCTCCCCTTCACACGAGGAAACAGACTACGAGCAATAGGCACAACAAAGTACATCATTCACATGTCACAGGTGTTAAAGGCAATGAAGGAAGAAAGGAAAACCAGAGCAGGGTGTGAGTTGGGGAATGGAGGTGGAAGATGAGGGGTGAGCCTCCTTGCAGGAAAAGACGCCGGAGCAGGTGGGGAGGCAGGGACGGAGGGAGCCACGTGGATATCTGGGGAAAGAGCATCCAGATAGAGGGGAACAACCTGTGCAAAGGCCTTGAGGGTGCCTGGTGGATTTCAGGAGCAGAGTGGAAGAATAGAAAGTAACGGGAGGTTTGCAGCTGAGAGTCCTGATGGGCTGCTGTCAGACTTGGGCTTTTCCTCAGAGTGACGATGGGAACCATCGAAGGTTCTAAGCAGGAGATTGACATGATTCGACTTTAATTTTAAGAGGACATTCTGGCTGCTGAGTTGAGAAGTGGTGATAGTGAATAAAGGGCTGGAAGTGGGAGACCAGTGGGAACCTACCGCAGGCATCCCGGCCGAAATGGTGGGCGCAGTGGGGGTGGGAAGAAGTGGTCAGATTCCGGATGCTATTTGAAGGTGGAGCCAATCAGACTTGTCACTGGTAGGACGTGCGGTGTGAAAGAAAGAGACAAGGATGCCTGCAGTTTCCGCTTGAGTCACCAGAAGGATGCTGTTGTATTAGCTGGCATGGGAAGGCTGGCGGAGAAGCGGGATTTGGGGAGCGGTGAAAAATAGGGGGAGAGGTTCAACTGTGGATATCTTGAGTTCCCATTTGAATGTCAGGAGCTCATTAATTTCATTTTTGCCTCCCCTGCTATAACAATTCGAATTCTTCTCAAGAACCTATTGACTGCAGAGGAGACCCACTGGCTAGAAAACTCAGAGGACAATATTTCAAGACCTTTGCTTGTGTTGCGTGTGACCTGGGTCATGCCCTGGAAACTAAAGGAGATCCTGTCCTCAAAGCCGTTTAATTGCTGGACTAAAGACTGAATGCCTGCCTTGTTCAAAACCAAAGCCATCGCTGGTCCAGCTAGGAATTGGTGAACCAAGCAGAAAATTCCAGGGCACAGGCCGTTGCAGGCCCCAGTTTGGAAGATTCTGTTCCCACAACCTGACAGCATGAGCCAGCCCGTGGCTGCCATGTTCCTGGTTCCAGCCCTGCTCCGGCTGAGCTTGAAGAGTTGGGCCCTGTGGAGGGGACAAAGCAGAGAATGGGAGAGACCTGCCGGTGCAGGCCAGGAGACCTGTGGCTGGCACTGGCTTGGCCCCGGCCCCTGCCAAACCGCTGTTCCTGCCAAACTCCAAGCCCCTTCCCCAGGAAGCATCCTGGTCTCAGGGACAACGGTCCATGGCCTACAGGTAAGGAGCAGACCTTGCCAAGGTGGTGGGGGGGTGTCACAGTTCACAGTGCCTTTACCTTTAGATAAAGGAAAGAATCTTCTCCAGGATGAAGTATGGAGTTTTTCCTTCAAGTCTTGTAAACATGTCTGAAAGTTGCCAGATTTAGGCATTTCTAGTATGTTCTATACTCTCAGAAGCTCCTGGCAAATGACCAGAACTAACCCAGAGTGCTAAGTTTTTCCTGTGATGAATATTTGTGTAGCCACGGCTGAGATGAATACTTCCTGGCCATGGGACTTTGAAGAAGCTACTTAATTGCTCTGTACCTCAGTTTCCTCATCTGTAAACTGGGGATAATAATGCATGTAAAGTGCATAACCCTGGGCCTGGTTGACAGTGAGCGCTCAATAAATGGTTGTTTATGTTCACATTCCGACTGTACTGTGGTTGGATCTCTTTCAAGCAGTTCAGAATGAATCCAAAACCCTTTTATCTGAACCCTCCCAATGTGCCTGTGAGGTAATCTGTTTTTGAAACCTTTCTTATACCAGCTCTATAATGTTCCTTTAGAGGAATTTGAATACAGTTGTGTGGCCTCCTGTTAGGATCCTGACTCTGCCCCGAACTGGCTCTGTGACCTTGGTCAAGTCACAGAACATCTGCTATACCTCCGTTTTCGGACCCATTAA
Organism: Rhinolophus hipposideros; assembly: GCF_964194185.1. Lineage (NCBI taxonomy): Eukaryota > Metazoa > Chordata > Mammalia > Chiroptera > Rhinolophidae > Rhinolophus > Rhinolophus hipposideros. The sequence goes on along the minus strand of NC_138067.1, from coordinate 10,339,121 downwards.
AATGGGGATAACAGACTATGTCTCATTGGATTGTCATGAGGTTGAGGAGAGATGGTAAATGCCAAGGGCTTTGAATTAATGCCTGAGTTATTTGTGTTGTTGAAACTTTTATTGAATTGGATTATAAAATATAATTATTGAATTATTATTGACTTTTTTTATCGCTACTGTTGTTGTTGTGCTTATTGTTGATAAAATGGCAGAGCCTGAGATTAGTTTTTGAGTGATTCCCACTTTGCTGCTCTGGATTGCATTAATTATTTACAAGTTCATTATCTATCTCTACTTGATTGATTGATTTCTTCACTTAACAAATATGTATTGAATGTTTGCTCTGTACCAGGCCCTTTTCCAGGCTGTGAATAGGCCAACACAATTCTCCGTCTTGGAGCTTGCACACCTGGTAGGGGAGGCAGACAGAAAACAAGATAATTTCAGACTGTGATAAGAGTCATGATAACAATAAAACACAGAAAGAGGGCAGGTGATGGGAGGCTGGGGGTGGTCAGGGAAGGCCTCTCTGAGGAACTGACATCTTGAAGACCTGAGGATGGACAGGGGCCAGCTTGAGAAAAGGAGAATGAGGGTGTGGGGATGTCAACCCAAATAAAGAGATAAACTGAGGCAGACTCAAATGACCAGAAATTGAGTTTATTCAGGAATAGCAGAGGAATTGAAATTCAGGAAACACATGTAGCAACTATAGGGGAGTCTGTTGAGGGTTTGGGGTGGGCTGTATTTATGGGAAGGAGTATAAAGAGTGGGAAGTCTGGCCAGAGACCAAGCAGAATGTTCATTGGCTTGAGGATGGGAAGGGATACTTGGTGGATGTCCATGGTCAGGAGAGAAGTCCGGGTCTTCTGCAAATCAGGCATTTATGGGAAGTCAGTCTCCGTTCTTAAGTTCTATTCTTCTGAGGGCACATGTGGGACAGTCTCCATTTCATATCCTCTGGTTCTGTTTCAGATTGAAATCCTTTCGTGTGTGTGTGTGTGTGTGTGTGTGTGTGTGAGAGAGAGAGAGAGAGAGAGAGAGAGAGAGAGAGAGAGAGAGAGAGAGAGAGAGAATGGGTTAGCCCACCCTGAAATGGGAAAGAGCCTGGCATGGGTGACAAACCGAGAGAGGCCCATGTGTCTGGAGAACAGAGGGGCCGAGGGTAGGGAATTGGGGTTTTATTTTAATGTGATAAGGAGCCATCAGAGGGCTGTAACTCTTCCCCCAGGTATTGTGTGAATCAGCCTCTCACCTCATTAAGGTCTCAGATGCCCCTTTCAGTGAGGCTTTCCCTTACCACCCCACCTAAAATTGCAACCCCCTATTTAAAGGGCTGGAATGAATTCTGCCACTCACCACGCTCCAAGTCTTCCTTCTCTGGGTTATTTTTCTCCACGGCTCTTCTTATCTGCTAACACTCTACGTTTCACTCTTTAATTTTGTTGATTGTCCTCTTCCTGATGAGAATGCAAGGTCTAGAAAGTGCTGACCCAGAGTAAGTGTGCATATATTTGTTGAATGCAAGACTGAATAAAATGACATATTGTACATTATACTTTTATACTAAGTCCCCCTGGCTGCCTCATGGCTGGGGGACACAGTTAGGGGACAGACACAGGAAGCCTAGAGAGGCGACTTCTGACGCCCTCTATTATAAGGGTGGGGGGAGGTGGTCTGGTTTGCCGTTGTCCAGCCTGTAGGGCCCACTAGACTTGCTAACAGTTGGGGTGTGGGTTTGAGGAGTGGGAGGACTCGCTCTAGGATTTTGACTTGAGCAACTGTGACCATTGACTGAGACTGGGAAAGTTGGGGAAAAATAGATCAGGGAGGTGACAATCCAGTCAGAGGAATCAATGCAAGGGGTCTATTCGACAGCTAACAGTGGCATTTTCAATGTAAAACGATGGTGATGAAAAAGGAAGTGCTTGGGCTGGCCCGTGGCTCAGGCGGTTAGAGCTCCATGCTCCTAACTCCGAAGGCTGCCCATTCGATTCCCACATGGGCCAGTGGGTTCTCAACCACAAGGTTGCCAGTTCGATTTCTCGACTCCCTCAAGGGATGGTGGGCTGCGTCCCCTGCAACTAGCAACAGCAACTGGACCTGGAGCTGAGCTGCGCCCTCCACAACTAAGATTGAAAGGATAACAAGGACTTGGAAAAAAGGCCTGCAAGTACACACTGTTCCCCAATAAAAGTCCTGTTCCCCTGTCCCAATAAAAAAAAAAAAAAGAAAAAGAAAGTGCTTAAAATAGTACGGAAACAGTCAAATTGACAAATACGAGTTGTTCAAGTATCATGGAATTTGAGATCCAGAAAAAAAAATCCAACACCTAGATCTGAGTAACTTGGGTAAAAAAACTTGACAGTTGATTACATTCAAGTACAAAGCATCGAATAATAATAGTAGCCAAAATGCTTACATTTCAGACCACAGGAAGTGCTTTAAAATAAATTTCAATGGAATTTAAAGTAAAATCAAGGGCATGACAGTGGAGGAGGTCTCCAATTTATAGGATTTTTTTTCGGCCTTTCAGTTACAGAGACAATTGCAAATAATCTGTAATATTTGGTGGGGGCAGGGGGAGATTACCACCCCAACTAAGGGTTATTTCCCAGAATGCTGCTCTCAGTTTTTAGGAAAAGGCCCACTAAGTTTTTTCTCTGCGTGGGACTATTCAGGCCTCCCCCGCATTCCTCACAGGCCATTTCAACCAGGTCACCATTCCACTGAGAGCTTCATCCATCTACATGCAGTGGTTGGTGCCTTTTTGTTGCTTGGTTTCCACGTACACAGACACTACAGATCTTTCTATGACGAAACTTGTGATAAGACGCAGGCATGGTTCCAGAAGCGGAGATGACAGTGGCCAAACCTGTGAAGAAATGGATTAAGTAAACCCATGATACTGTCTAACCTCAATGGGTTTCTGGAAAGCATTTTGCTTTTTAAACAATGGACACTGCAGCCTTATAGCAATTTTAGCCCGTTCTTTCCTCACGGGGAAGCCATCAAAGCAATATTTTCCACCTAAAGATTTTCCTGCCCCCATGAAAACGATATGCTGACAGCTCCTATTTTCCTACAAGGAGCTGTGATTTCCACACACCACTTGTCTACGGACGCTGGGTAGCAGATACGCATGAAGCCTCGCCTTGGAGAGAAATTGCTGCAGACAAGCTCGGGCAGGGCTGTAATCAGGTGGCCGTGTCGGGAGCTCAGGGGTGTGTTAGCATTCCGTGTGCATCGAGGCTGCGAGGACCCAGCCAGGGCTGCCCCGGGAACTACTGTACAGCTCCCGGGTCACACAAATGCCAAATCTCAGAAGCTGCTTAGAGGAGGTTTGTAGTTAAAATATCAGCTGCTCTTGTAAGTAAATCTGCACTGAATTCCACCTCTCATCACCCAACTTGAGGATGACGTTTTCCCCCACGTCTCTGTTCTCTGTCCTCTAGTGGCAGATTGGCTGGCAATGTGTGGTTTGGTGCAGAAAACAACTCATCCTCGGGAAGGCCCTGCCCTGCCCAGGGAGTTAGGCTGTGCGAAGCTGCCTCCGTCACTTTGTTTTACCCCGAACCCCTCTTTCTTGACCCTGGTTCTGCGAGTCAGTGTGGAACAGCTCCTAGGGGTCAGTGGATGTGCGTGGCCTTGCACCTGAGCCCCAGTGTCCCATCCTTGCAATGAGGAAGTTCAGGAATAGCATCGCCTCCAGCTCTGTCACACAGTGATGACCTCTGCCTGGCACGCATGCTCAGAGACATGGGGTTCTGTGTCCAAGACCCCAATTCTCAGGGCCCCCCAGTTACAAACACTGACTGTGGCAAATGGGCACACCCTCATCCTCACACATCCCCGAGGATATGTATCTGCCCGTACCTGTCCAGAACAAATGCTGGGGAACTGAAGAAAATGTCAATTAAATGGTTGCTATGGCAACACAATCTCATGTTTGCTGCTACATGTTCAGTGTTGTGATTGTGGTTTTTTTTCTACAGAGTTGATTGAATTCCTCAGTTGTTGAGTCCTTCCCCAACTCTGTCATCCTTTCAAAATACACTCATACACTCCCAAGTACTCACACACTATACACACTGGTTTGTAAAGACCAGGAGAGTGTCTGATGCTTCTTTTAAGGACTGGTGAAAACTGGGAGAATGCTTTTGGAGCAAGAATATGCATTTTTGTGCTCTTTTGGAGACCTTTTTGGGGTAACTTAATGAGATAAGAGTTTTCAGTCCAAGGCCAGAAAAACTCTACCATGTAACTTCCTTTTTGACCTTTCATGAGCTCTCCAACTTCCTGAGTGGGAGGTTCAGCTCTCTATCAGGAGGAAATAATGCTCTTACTCCTCCCAGGGCAGGTGGGGAGGGTCTGAGAAAATATCTGCAACTCTGTGTTTCCCTGAGAGGAGTGACGGGCACACAGCGGGGCTGGGTTTCACTCTGGAGTCCAGTGCAGCATGGGGGAAGAACAACGGCCTAGAGACCAGTGCCTGGGTGGGATCCAGTTTTATTAGGCGCAAAACTTTGAGTCACTTAATCTCCCTGTTAGTCTATGAAAGTGGCCGACAGTACATTACCAGGCTGTTCTGGTCACTTAGGGAACTGCCATCGAAAACACTGGCATGTAAGAAGTACCCAACAGATGACTGCTCTTATTATATCCATGTTGGTCTCTTCAGGAAATCCACAAAGAAAAATTGTACTGTCAGCTTGTCATACTTAGAAGACTGTGTGCTTGAACTTTGCACGTGCGTGTCTTCACTGCTTTTCAGGACACATTCCACTTTCGTTTTTCAGAGCAGGCTGGGCTGCAATAAACACACGTGCATACTTTTTTTCTGCCAATTGAGAAAAGAGCTGATTTGATTTTGGTATTTTTAAATTTTGTTGTTTTTTTGAAATTCTTTTATTATTTTTGCATTAGTTTTTTAGAGTGAGGTCACATTGGGGAATGACATTATATAAATTCCATTATATGATGGTGTACATTATAATTGGATACCTGTATACTCTATTGTGCGCTCACCACCTAGCCTAGTTGCCTTCTGTTACCATATATTTGACCCCCTTTACTCATTTACCCTCCCCCTTCCCTCTTTCCTCTCTGATCACCACCATTCTGTTGTCTGTATTTTTGAGTTTGTTTTCAAAAGAAGGTTTTTGTTTGTTTGTTTCTGTTGTCAAAACCTGGTGATGACTGATGGGCCTTGGGGGAAGAGGAAGTATTTCTCCTACAATTGTGTGCCGAGAACAAAAGAAGGAATGGTCCTCTGTTCTTACTCACAGGGCAGAGAGTCCCAGCAAGGACCCAGGGAGTCTCTGCAAAGAGGAAATCTGAAAGAAGGAAGCCTGTGGGATGCTTTCCTTATGCTGAGTTTTCTTGTCCCAGGTAGTTATCTCCTCCTGTTTCCTAGATCTGTGTTCTTGGAGAAGGACACTGGGCAGCAGTGAGAGTGAAGGCCTGAGGCTTGCTCATTTGTTGCTGCCCTGCAGGGTAGAGTGTGGTAGAGATACCTGTTCTCGATGGCTGCTAAAACTATTATTATTTTACAGAAATCTCAGAAATTCAGCACTGAAAAAAAGATCAAGGTGAATATTTTATTGAATAATGAATGGACTGTATAATGTATATAACCTTTGCTACACACACACATATTTAAAAATATATGTATACATAAATACATGTATATGTATTAATAAATATATACAGATATATTTTAATGCTGAAATACTGTCAGGGAGCACAGTTTTCTCAGGGACAAACTGGTGTTTCCTAGGCCTAGAATAGTTGAAACATGGAGAGCTCCACTAAGAAACAACACTAAGAGACTTTTTTAGAGATCGTAACCTTCAGTAATTTTTTAATCAATTTATTTGATAATGTGTTCCTAAACCACAGCACGTGTATTACTTTAAAAGTACAGTGGTAAATGCTTTCCTAAATATTAAATAGCATTAAGTAGTGTGCAGTGGATAGAACACCACTTTAAAAACTGCTGTTGATGCTTTCCAGTTCTGTCCCCAAGTTCCCTTGAAGAGGGGGAGCCATAAATTCCTTTGCAATACCTTTGGGGCCCCTCCCCCTCCCAGCTATCACCAGAATGGGGAGTAAGGGCTCTGCATTTTAATGTCATGGTTTCTGATGCTGTGACACCCTGGATGTCCCAGCCTTTGGGTCCTGACGGGAGGGGTGTCCACGGGGGCCACTTCCAGGTGGAATGAGCTTGGGGTGAGGAGCCCGGGAAATGTCTGGAAGTTCCTCTCTGAGGTCCACGCCTGCCCTGCTACCTCAGTCATGTGCACAGCCCTGTTCCCCAGGGCAGGGCTTGTCCCCTATGCAAAGAATCACCTTAGGGTGCTTGGACCTGCACCCCAGACTGTTATGGCTAAGCTGTCTGTATGCAAGAACTAGGGGACAGGGTCCTGGTGGAGCTGATGGGGAGGCTGAGGGCCTCCATGCTTGCCTTTGGCCCATCACGACTCCTGCGCCCACGACATCTTGCACAAGATGGGAAAGGGGAGCCACTGTCCCCGGCCCCATCCTGGGCCCCTGGGCTTATAGTTTTATAAAAGAAAAGAAAAGCCACTCAAAGATGATTCTGCAAAACTCCCTCTTTTAAAGTACTTCTCCATAAGTATGAGCAGAGGGGTCCTAAGGTGGGTGGGTGATTAGGAGAAGAGATGATGGGAGAGGATTCAGCTTCATCCAGAGCCTTCGGTTTCTTAAAAGGAAAGCATCTGACTACTACAATTAGTCATGCGTAATTTAAAAATCTCTGTGGCAAGACAACACCAAAGGATCTTGCTAGCTGCCTGTAAAGGGGTGTGTGCAGGGGAGTGGAGGCAGTGGGTATGCTGGGAGGAAAAATTAACCTTTCAGTAAATTATCCTGCCACAAACGTTTACATTTAATTCATTTTGTACCCCATCTCCCCTGAACCCTCCCCACACCCCCCCAAAAAGAAACCATGAGGATCTAGTTTATAGTAGTGCTGCTGGTTCTTTGAAACCCAGGCTCTGGAGTGCAAATGCTCAGGGCTCCCTCAGCTCCCTGCTGAAGGGCAGCCCCAGGTGTCGGTGGGACCAGGGGAAAGACGAGTTCCTTCCTTATTTTCACAACCCCCCCAGGGCTTGTCAGAGGTACAGAATCTCAAGCCCCACTGAATCTTAAGCAGCATTTTACCCACATTCCAGGTGATTTGTGTGCACAGTGCAGTTGAGCTGCTCAGGGGGAAGTGCTGGGGCGGGGTGGGAGGGGTTGTCATCCAAGAAGGCTGCCTGCTGCCCAGCTTGTTCTGAACCCCCTGAGGAACTCCATTGTTTGTTTCACAAGGTTCAGACTCCCTGGTGTGAGCAGATGTTGTTCTAATTATAGCACTGAGCTTGGTGGTAGACAGACTCACCTGCTCACCTGAAAGGAACCCCAGGGTGGCTCATCCCTCAGCCTTCTGCTCTCATTTCACAGTTTCTGCCTGATGTTGTGTAATCCTGGGTTTGCAAGGCTCACGTGTGGCATCAGCCACCAAGGCTGATGAATTTCCAACTTTGGTGACGCCTTAATGAAAAGCGACGCACCCCTTTCATTAATAAGGACTACCTCCTGTCTCGACTGCCCCCTCAAAGACTTAGAGGGCAAAGGAGGCTGACCTCATGGTGTGGCCTCAGTGATGGCGGCTTTGGTGGCTGCTCCAAATTTATCAATGTCATGGGCAAGCCCACAGCATAACAATTACTCAAGGCCCTAGAGATGTGGGCATCAATTTTTTTTCTTTCCCCAAAAAGAATATTCCTCTGGCTTTTTCTAATTGCAACTGTTTCTCTCTACAGAAAGCATTTTATTTCTGACAAGTCTCACTTATAACCCTATGGTGTGTGTGTGTGTGTGTGTGTGTGTGTGTCTATTCCCATTTTCCAGAAGGGAAAACAGAAAGCTAAAGTAACTTTCTCAAGGTCACACCGCAAATTAAATGGCAGAGTGAGGACCTGAACCCAGGTCTATGTGACATCAAAGCCAGGACTCACTCTCCACCTGGGTCATACCTGGACTTTCAAGGGTAGAACTCCCACGGTCAGTGGAGGCCATCTATTGTTTTCCTTCAGGTGAGGAAAAGACGCTGGAATATTCCCTGGATAATCATTCTTTTCCTGCTTCTCCCAGGCAGGCACGTCCAGTGTCTCATACTGTTCCTTACCTTCTCCCCACGAATAACTTGGCCCCTGAAATGTGGCCCCAATGCTCCAATGGCTTCTTAGAAGGTCAGGAGCTGAGCCCAGGCAGCTTGCCCATCCGGGATAGTGGCCAGCAGGCCGAGTGTCCATGGCTGAACAGTTGTTCTGGCTGTGGCCCTCCCAGGAACAGGTACACACCCAGCTCCCAGGATTGCCATGGGTGTTCCTTTGACACTGGGGGAAAGGCTGGGTGTTTCTCTGACAGCCCTGGCCTTTGGAGGAAAACAGATCTGGGTTCAAGTTCTACTTCCTCAAGGCGGTACGATGACTTTCATGAGCCCAAGCGCTTTTGTCTTTGTGGGCCCCTTCCTCCACTAAAAACAAAAATCTAACAATATATTTTACCACTGCATTGGTGTAAAGATGAACATATTATAGTACTTATAAAAATATACTTATATAAATTAAATCTTATATATTAAAATTTTTTCTTCACCCTGGAAGTTTATTTTCCTTCTGAATTTTAAGAGAAATTAAAATATTCTCATGGGCCCCTAAAAGTACTGTAGGCCCCGAGCAGTGCCTACTGCACCTACTGGATGAGTCGGCCTTGTGCTTACTGGGTTTGTGGTGACCTTGAGCAAGTTGTTGGCTTTCCTGAGCCTCAGTTTCCTCATCCATAAAATGGGTGTAGTGACAGTGCTTTAATCCATAGCAAGTGGCTTGCATAGAAGTAGTGCCATGGCACCTGGCATGTAGTTAGTGCTCAGTCAGCAGTGTTGCTGTCAGCGCCCTCTGCTGGGGGGTGAAAGGCTTGCTGTAGAGGGGGCCAAGTGCTTCCCCTAGAGGTGGGCTACTTCTCAGGCATGTATTGAAAGGCCACTCTGGGTAAAGGTTAATGCTGTCTGCCCTGCTTTCCGTTCCTGTGTCACAAAGTATTGGTGCCAGAAGGGTTGGTAGAGGCTGCCTTCTGCCCAGGCCTGTGAAGAGACTAGATCTATCAGGGCAGAGCTGAGAGGAGAACCCAGGCTCAGACCCCAGTCCAGAGCCACTGGGCCCCACTCCAGGCTGTCTCTTCATGGGTGTCACCCTCAGGGAGACAATTACACGCAGATCTCCTTGGCAAAGACAAAACAAGGTTTTGTCACAAACCTCCCTCCTGCCGCCCACATTGCCTCCTTGGCTCTTCCCCCACTCACTTTGTGTCCTCATGGCCCTGTCTGCACGTGGGCTGCCGCGTGCAGTACCTGGTGAGGGCCTGGCCTTTGAGATGGCACAGCCCTGAGCCAAATCCTGGCTGTACCGCTGAGATGCTGGGCAGGTTGCTTCACATCAGCTTCCTCGCCTGGGAAAGGGACGTGACCATACTTCCTACCTCACAGGGCAAGTGCAAAGATGACATGAGATGATGCAGGTAAAGCTCTCGCTCAGTGACAGGCACACATGGGGGTCCATCATGAGGATGAAGGCAGTGAGGAGGAAGAGGGACATGGAGCTCTGTCTTCCTCCAGTCTCCTTCAGGAAGCGGCTCCAGGGAGAGGCCCTCGGGGTCCATGGCAAGGCAGTGGGCTGATGGGGTGCGAATCCAAATGGGATAATCCTAGAATTCACCTCAAAGGGTTGTTAGGGGGAATATATAAGTTAATACATCTAAAATGCTTACATTGCTACCTGGCATGTAATGACTGCTCAGCAGACGTTTGGTATTTTTCTCGGTACACAAGCCGCAGATGGCTACATGATTTTGGCCTTCAGGACCAATCCTTTTGGAACTTATGTGGGGCTCCAGAAATGGGAGTTGTCAGTGCCTTCCTCTCCAGAGTGTGAGAGACATATTCTCTGCCCACTGGGAGGTTTGTAGCTCAGGGAGCAGAGGGGAGTTTCTGACCATCCATGGCCTCATGGTTGCCAAGCCCCAAGCTGATGACTTCTCCGCCTCAGAAAACGGTCCTGTCACCATGGAGGCTGTAGTCCTGAATGTCCCGGAGAGGTATCCTACAGGCAGCATGAGGCTCTGGAGAGAGTTGAGCTCCAGGGACTTGAGGAAAGGAGAAAGGAAGGGAAGGGGTGACAGGTCTGCCAGGCACCGGTGGTTCTTTGGCTTAGCTCTGGGTTTATGGAAATGGCCCTGCATGAGGCTCCAGGTGAGTGGCCCGGTAGACAGTCAGCCAGGGTCTTTGGTTCTCTGGCTCAGCTCTTGCCATATCTTCACTGTGGTCAGTGCCCTTAGACTTAGAGCCAGCTGGACACCAAGATGTGGCCTGTGGCCATGGCCCCAGGGAAATGCCTGGCTCCCAAAGGCACCAAAGTTAGACCCCAAGCTCACTCACACTAGGCTGACCAGCCATAGGCTGTTTGCACATGTTTCCTTTTAGCTTTTCTCTCATGGGATCCCTTTAGTCTGACGTGGACCCTGAATGAGTGATGATGCAGTCTGTGCTCTCTGTATAGTGTGCTTTGCTGAAGAGACTTTTGTTACCCTAAGTTCTTATTGGCTGCGGCATAAAATATTAATACCTAACTGAGCGTGTGAGCTCTCGAGCCTTCCTGGTGCAGAGTCTGGTTTCATAGTCCTGAGGCGGCAGCTGCAGGCAGCGTCCCCAGCAGGGCCCAGGGCCCCAGCGCCTCCTCGGTGCCACTGTGGGGAGCAGTCCTGCCCAGCACTCCTGCTCAACAGCCGCATTCTGGAGATCCAAGGTCAAGGAGCATGCCGGCTGTGAGAGGTATGTACCCTGGTGGACAGACGTGATAAAGAATCTGACTTCAGGAATCTGAACTGAACTCCGCTGGCTGTGTCTGTGCTTGTCAGCGGAATCACTGGTTGCTTCCTGTATAACGACTGAATCAAACATACGCACAAAGAAGTGATGGTCAGATGCACTTGTCTTACACATATTCTTTCCCCCCATACGAAGACGTCTTCATGTGGAGACTGTGAGCCTCCCTCCAGAAACTGAATGCAAAACTATGGCACAGGGTTTTTTCGGGAAAGAAGATTTTTATTTTTCCTTCGATTCTCAAAGGGGTCCGTGGTTCCTCCCCCAAATTTAAAAACTATAATGCCAGCAATTCCACTTCTAAAAATACCTATGACGATGTGTGAGAGCCAAGATCCAGGTACAAAGACATCCCTGGAAGCATGGTTTTTAGTTGCAAACGACTAGATGTGGAGGGCTCTCCAGGAGGTGAGCTAAGAAAAGCAAGTGCCGAACAGGGTGTGAGCTGTGCTAACATTTGTAGGGGAACGGGGTGTTTCTTCATGTGAGTTTCCACATGGGGACTATCTCTGGGAATCTGCCAGCCACTGGTTGCAATGATTGTCTCAGAGGAGGCAGAGGAGGGGACAGAGGTCAAAGGTGGGGGGAGATTTTCTTTTCACCAGAGTTTGTGCCGTTTGAACTTGTGTGGCTTAAAAACAGTCCAACAAGAAAACAACCCCGCAGGGCAACATGCCAACTTGACTTTCAAAAGAACCTGAGCAGAGAGAGGCATGTGAATGGCGAGACTGAGGCTGAACAAGGGACAGCTAATTTGGGTGGGCAGCTGCTGTGCCTCTAAATTAAGAAGGTGGCCGAGGTCAAGGCCTGACTCAGACCTGACCCACAGTGGCCACGAGAGTTAAATGGAGTGGCGTCCTCCTTGCACGGTGTTTAATAGTCTGCAGCATGCAAGCTCATATCCTAGCCATAATCACAGTATCTGGGGCTTTCATGGACGGAGCTCAAAGCATGTGTGCAAACCTCAATGACCCTGCTCGGAGCCCTTCAAGGCTGGGGGGCTGGGCTGTAGCACAGACACTCGGCCTCTGTCAGGGAGGGACAGGAGAAGGGAACTGGAGGGTGACTCGAGAGGCCTGACAGAGGTGCCTTTGCCCCTCTGCACTCAGAAGGGAAGTCCCCCAGGAGGTCGCCCCTGGGCCAGTACCAAGCAGCCACCAACCTGCCAGGCAGGCTGGGCTGGGGTGAGTTGAGTTGTAGGACGCATTCTTTGGCCATGAAATGCCTTGTTGACAGGGCCAGAGCCTGATACCCATGCACACTTCACACATTGGCTTCCTGTCATGGCGATAGCTGAGTAGGCTTCAGATGCAGGTTAACTATTTGCCTGAGGCCAAGTGAGGAACTGGTTAAGAGGTGGGATGGGGCTGGCCTCACCATCGTCTTCTTTCCACTCTGGGACCTCTGTGGTGATCCAGGTAAAGGGCCGCTTGGCCACTTTGAAATCCTGTTCTCTGAGGTGAACACCTCATTTTTCCAGTAAGTCGCTGGCTTGGCTCTTGGTGGGTGGGATGAGCCGTCCAGCCTGCTTTCTGTCTGCTCACAGTAACCCTGCCCCTGGCTGATGACGCAGCCTCCAGGACTCCCTGCAGAGGGGAGGCTCATGACCTGCAGAGGTTCCTCGTGTTCCCACAGTGTTCATCTACCTGGAGAGGTTTGCCTGGAAGTAGGGGACCCAGCATCGCGGCTCACACAGGACTGCAGGATTTCTCAGGATGCAGCACCTTCAGTGCTGAAACCAGGACAGTCCTGGGCAAACCGGGACAGCTGAGCAGCCTCTCTGGTAGCCTGTCAACAGAGGAACACACTCTCTTCTGGCAGAGAGACATGCCAGGACTCTATCCTTTCAAGGGAACGAACCCTGCATGTCCTATTTTTTCTTTTCATTTTTTTTAATCTTTCATAATTACAGACTTCATAGAAAAGTTGCAAGTGTAGTACAAAGAATTCCAAGGTACCCTCCACCAAGACCCTCAAGTTTTTACATTTTACTACACTTGCTTTTTCTTTCTGTCTCTGAGCTTAAAGAGTAAGTTATAGGAATGATGCTTCTTTTTTTTTTTAATTAATTTTATTGGGGTGACAATTGTTAGTAAATTTACATAGATTTCAGGTGTACAATTCTGTATTACATCGTCTATAAATCCCATTGTGTGTTCACCACCCAGAGTCAGTTCTCCTTCCATCACCATATATTTGATCCCCTTTACCCTCATCACCCACCCCCCACCCCCTTACCCTCTGGTAACCACTAAATTATTGTCTGTGTCTATGAGTTTTTGTTTCTCATTTGTTTGTCTTGTTCTTTTTGGTTTATATACCACATATCAGTGAAATCATAGGGTTCTCTGCTTTTTCTGTCTGACTTATTTCACTTAGCATTATTCTCTCGAGATCCAAGGAATGATGCTTCTTGACCACTAAATACTTCAGTATGCATTTTCTAAAAACAAGAAGTTTTGTTTTATAACCATTGTACAATGATCACAATCAGCAAATTAATGTTGAAACAATAATACTATCTAATCTACAAACCATACTGGGATTTTGTCAATTGTCCCAATAATATCCTTTATGGCAAAAGGAAATGCCAGCTCAGGTATAGACTTCAATTGTCATTTCTCTTTAATCTCCTTTGATTTGCAACAGTTCTTTGTTTCTTCTGAGTTTTTCTTTGTATTTCATGACCCTCTAACAGTGCCTGGCACATAACTGACCCCTAATAAGTGCTACCATGTATTGAGCACGAACTGTGTACCAGGTTCTTCACACATTATCTCATTCATCTCTTCAACAACTCTTTGAAGGACAAATGATATGATTGTCCCCATTTTGCAAATGAGGAAACAGGCTCAGGGAGTTTAAGGGGCTTATCTGAGATCATTCAGGCAGTGGGAGGTGGGCTTGGATTTTAACCCCAGAAACTTCTCTCCTAAACACTGGGCCATTGTGTCCTGGGGAATTTCTTGGGCGTTTTATTTGCAGGTGTAGTTTCTTTTGACTTCTGGAATTCAGGTCAGGAGATTGTTGTCAAGGTCACCAGCCATTCTCTGCCCAGTACTGCCCACAGTCACCTATAGAGATAAGATTGTTTGACCCTTGTCCTTTCCCCAGGCTACAAGAAACAAGGTGGCAATTACCGTTCTGAGCCTGGGAGAGATTTCAAGAAAATGCATGCAGAGGACTATAGGGTGAAAGTTCACCTCTGAGTCTAAAAACCCCTGCCTCCTCACCTGAGTCCCAGTTATTGGTGGAGCAGGACATGGAACAAGAAACCCTCTCTGGTCTGGTCCCTATGGCTGTGGCCGTAGCTGAAACATCAGGGAGTTACCCGGCTCCCCTTCCTGCCTCCTTCCTGAACCCAGAGCCTGAGCTGAACATCCTCTCCTAGGGTCTGGTCAAACTCCTCTAGGAAGTCTTCCTGCCTCGCGGCCCAGCTGCCCCAGACGACCCTCCTCCTTTACCATGTCCCCATCCCTGTCCCCCATTCTGACCCCTCCAGAACAGTCCTCCTCACTCACTGTATTTAATAGGTGTTTGATACCTATGAATGAATGAATGAATGAATGGGCTTAGGATACCTTGTGGTCTACCTTTCACTTGTCACCCTGACAAATAACCTTTAAGCTCTCACCAGCCTCTCTGTCTAGGTCTCATAGGCCCGCCAATTGGCCAGGAGCTCTCATCTGCATGGCTCTTGAGAAAACAGCCTCCTTTCTGTCTGTTTTTGCACTTGTTTGCAGCCAGGCAGCCCCTCATGGCTCAGACACTCCTCTCCTCTCCTCTCCCAGGATTTCCCCAGCAGCTTTCACTCGGACCTTGCTCTCAGGCTACCTTCTCATCACATTCTAACTGCCAGCCCAGTCTTCTCCCGGTCTTTCTCTGAGTCACTGAATTTCTATTGAATTCGTCCATTTATTCATTCAACACAGAGCCACTGAGCACCTACCACATTGGAGACACTGAGCTGGGTCAGCAGGGAACAAGACAAAGTCCGTGTCTTCCTGGGAGAAAGACAATTAAGGAGCAAACAATAAATAAACAGGGCAATTGTAGGTGTGGTAAATGCTATGAAGAACAGAAAACAGAGGGGTTCTATGAAGAATAACTGGGCCCACCAGGGAAGGCCACTCAAGGAAGGGACAACTGAGTTGAGATTCTGAGGATGCAGAGCCAGCATGCACAGACTTGGGGAACGGCATCCGAGGCAGAGGGAAGAGCAAGTGCAAACACATGTTTGGGGGAACAAGAAGGAAGCCTGTGTAGCTGGAGCTGAGCGGAGCTGAGCTGAGAGCAGCCCTCCAGGGCCTTGTTACCATGGTAAGGAGCTGGGATTTGGTTGTAAGCTCCATGGGAAGCCACAGGCACTTTTAAAGTTGAAAGGTGATGTGGTCTCCTTTACAAGTTGCAGGCTCTCTTGTTGTGGGGGGTTCAGACAGGAGGTCCCCTACGCTCCCACCCTCCGGCCAGGGCCAGGTTATGTCCTCCTCCTTGCCCTGAATGGCTTCAGAGTGCACTGGCTGGCTCGGGCCTCCTGGTCCTCCGTCCTGCCCTCACTCTCTCAAACCCTCTTCCAGCCCACCGGCCCCTGCATGCTCTGTGGAACATGCTCTCACCACAGCAGCACTCTTGCAGCCTCTGGCCCCCCCCGAATGCCCTTCCTGCAAACCAGACTGGGGCTCTGGACTCAGGCAGACCTGGGACCAAGTCCGGGCTTGGCCACTTGCCGGCAGAGTGACCTTGCCTGAGCCTCAGTTTCCTCTTCTAGAAAAGTAGGAGTACCAATAGTACCTACTTTGTGGGGACATTTGTGAGGATTAACAGCAAAGGCTAGATCGTGCCTGGAGCGTGCTGGCACAGAGCCAACAGTGGCCTGTGTTCCTTCTCACCGGAAGCGATGAAGGAACAGTAGTGATTGTATCTCTCGCTGCTGCCCAGGCTCTGAGGCTCAGCTGTGAGCTGTGAGGGCCACATGGATTGTTGACCTGGTTTTACTCTGCTTCTAACTGCCCAAACAGCTGGCTTTGCTGCTGGCAGAGAAGTCAGAGACGAGGGGCTGAAATCTGAGGAGGTGAATTTAAGCCGCAGATTTACAATAGCTTCTATGAGCTTGGCAGGTGTAGCTGAAGTGGGTATTATCAGTAAACACAGCAAGGCCATTGATCACGCTGGGTAAATTGCCCCCACTGGTTTGGCAAAGATTTGGAATGTTCCCGTTATACCCCCATTTGAAAACTATGTAGTGGAGTGTGCTGGACCTAGGGTCAAAAGACTGTCACTCTTCAGCTGTGTGATCTTGGCCAAGTTAATGAACAGAGCCTCTGTTTCCTTTGTAAAACTACAAGCCGGGCCCCTCAAGTTTGTGGTGGCAAAAGGAAAATGTGACAATGACCAGGAGAAGTTTTGCAGACATTGAACCACTAGGCTCTGTAGAGGGTGGTGATGAGGATACTGTCTGGGACAATATGGCATGGGTTCTAGATTCAGAGAGACTGGGTTCCAGTCCAGCTGTGTGACTTTGGGCAAGCTGCTTAACCTCTCTGAGCCTCAGTTTTGTTATCTGAGAAGTGGGGATAAGAGCAGTATCAGAGTTCTTGGGAGGATTATATGGGATATACTGGGTTGAATTGTGCCTCACATAAATTCATATTCCATTTGGAAGCTGTGAATATGCCCTTATTTGGAAATAGGGTCTTTGCAGATATACCAAATTAAGATAAGGTCATATCAGATTAGAATGAGCCTTAGTCCAATATGACTGATGTCCTTAGAAGAAAAGGAAATTTTGACAGAGACACAGACACACAGAGAAGAGAACAGCATGTGGAGATGGAGACAGAGATTGGCATAATCCATCTACAAGCCAAGAAACACCAAAGATTGCTAACAGCCACCAGAAGCTGGAAGAGGCAAGGAAGGAGTCATCCCTAGAGCCTTGAGATGGCCCTGCTGACACCTTGAATTCAGATTCTAGATTCCACAACTGTGAGAGAATACATTTCTATTGTTTAAGCCACCCAGTTTGTGGTAATTTGTTACAGCAGCCATAGCAAACAAACAACACATGCACCAGAAAAAGAGCTCAGTGTGGTATTTGGCATGTAGTAAGCACTGTATTGTTGTTTTCATTCTTATACCATCATGTGCCACTTAACAACCGGAATACATTCTGAGAAACGCATCATTAGGTGATTTTGTCGTTGTGCAAACGTCATAGAGCACACTTACACAAACCTGGACGGTGGAGCCCACGACACACCGAGGCTCTATGGCAGAGCCTATGGCTCCCAGGCTACAAGCCTGTACAGCACGTTCCTGTACTGAATACTGTAGGCAATTGTAACGAAACGGTAAGTATTTGTGTATCTAAACATAGAAAAGGCACAGTAAAAATACAGTATAAGAGATAAAAAATGAATGGCGCACTTACCCTGAATGGAGCTGGTAGACTGGAAGTTGCTCTGAGTGAGTGAGTGAGTGATGAGTGAGTGGTGAGTGGTGAGTGAATGAGAAGGCCTGGGACATTGCCGTCCTGTAATGAGTTGTGCTATGATGTTACAGCAGCTATGACATCACCAGGCAACAGGAATTGTTCTCCTCCATTATAATTTTTTAAGTTAATTTTTGGGGGTTGACATTGTTTAATGATAACATTATATAAGTTTCAGGTGTACATCTTTCTAAAATGACATCTGTATGCTCTATTGTGTGCCCATCACCCAAAGTCTACTGTCACGATATATTTAACCCCCTTTCCCCTCTTCATCCTCCCCCACCCCCTTCCCCTCTGGTGACCTTATGGACCACCATTGTTTATGTGGTCCATTGGTGTCTGAAACATCGTTATTTGACATATGACTGTAATTATTCTTAGTGATGGTTCAAGGTAGGTTGTCATGGCTACAGACGTGATTGCGGGAGAACCCCTGCACATCCCTCGCCTCAAGCCTTGCTGGGGGTGAGGGTGGGGTGGCTGCCCAGGCCATGGTCTCCACGTGCCCTTGCCTGGATGTGGTGGCTGGCTCCCATAAATCTGGGGGGCAGTTGTCGAGGCTTGGTGGGCAGGGGGCCTGGTCTCCGTGAGGCTATGTTGTGGGGAGGGGTGGTGGCTGCCCTGTGGCGGTGGCCTCCTGGGAGCCACCTGGTGTGGCAAGAACCCAGGCCTGGTTTCGGGATCCCATCTCGGCAGATGCCTCATAAACCTGTCTGGCAACAACATTCCTCCGACTCCTAGAGCAGCTGGCTGTCACTCCACAGTCCCTTGGGGTTTTGTAACAGGCAGATGAGGAACGTCAGCTGCAACTCTCTTCGGCAGTTCTGAGCCCAAAGTTTCTCCTGTGGCCAGCAGAACCCTTGCCTTCTGCCCAGCTTCTGCTCAGAGGCCAGAGGCAGGTCTTCTAAGGCCTTTCTCAGAAGGAAAGGAGGGAAAGAAAGGCCTGGGGGATCCTTCAGACGTTCGTGGACAAATCTGACTCCCTTTCCAGCCTTCCTCTGGGGCCTGTCGCAGCTTCTGGGTTTGGGGCGAGGAGTGTCGTGGTGTGAGCTTCAGGTAAGTGTGGGCAGTGAAGAGAAGTAACCTCAGAACAGCTTGGTTGTGGCATTTTCCTTGAACTGGCCACTTTGTCTTCTAGGGCCTCGCTTTTCTCCCCCGTAAATGGGGATATTTTGATGACTTGAGGAGCTCTCAGAAGTGGAGGGCTCACTCCCTCCCTTCTGCCCAGTGGTGCCAGGCACATTTGTTGATTGACTATGAGGGGCAGGAAAGAGGTTTTGACCACATCCTTTCCTGTTCATGCCCACTCATTTACATCAGGGTCAAGGTGGCCTCAGGGGGAAAGGGACAGGACTCCTGACTGAAGTTCAAGGATGTAAACGCCTGTCTGCTGGGCAGGGCAGCCCCACTGTGTTCATCATATGAACGGAGGCTGGGGCCCCGGGGCAGAGCTCACCACAGAGCACAGACTTAATCCAGGCACCAAGCGTTGCATGTGTGGCTGGGTGGCAAGGAAAGGAGTCTGGGAGCCTTGGGGACATTGTGGTAAGTCAGAAAAATAGACGCCGTGAACCCAGGCAACTTTGCCATGGGACAAGCCAGACTGCGTAAAGATGGTAGACTACTCTCCCCTTCTTCCCATGCGCCGAATGGAGGGTTTGTCAGGAGTGTGCTCCTCACTTTGACTTGCAGAGTCTGTGTTTCCATCACTGGGTACAGCACCCATTTAGGGGCACCCTTAGCCTCCCTGGTGGGCAGCTCAGGTATCTGGTCAAACAGTCCAGGCCAGGAGCTGATGTGACCCCAGCTCAGCCAGTGGGGTGGTGGGCAAAGAACCTTGCAAGCAGCCCCTAGGCCTTCTAAAAAATGTTTGGAGTGGAGTCCTAAAAAACACTGGGGTGGTTGAAGCTTGCCGACACAGAAACATGGGGCATTCTGTACCTGTGGCCTTGAGCCGACCAAACCAACCCTGAAGCTATTCTGGTTACAGATGTGCACAAATTCTGCCCCCAGTTCGCCACCTAGGACCCACAGAGCCTTGGGCACCATTTACCCAAGAGGCCTGTTCGCCGTGGGGCTCTGAGCATCGCAGGGCTCATTTGGGCAGAGTCTGTTACTTGTGGGTAAAGACAGGGCTGATGGGAGAAGTGAAAACAGGCCACCCCAGGTCCCCAGCCTCGACTGTCTGCTGGCGTCAGGCATCATTCCAGCCAGGACAAGGCTAGCTAGCCCTGAGCATTCAAGATGAGCAAGTATAGGGCTCTGTTGGTGGAACTCTGCTTATCCAGGTCCCCTCCCATTTTCATCCACACTTGAATTTAACAAATAGGATTTCAGTATCTGCCGCATGCTAGGCTTTGTGGCAGAAGAAAGAACAGCAACCACGATAATGGTGGCAGTCCTAAGAGCAATGATAGTTTCTTCATCTGAAACATGAGATACTAATGATACTCACCTTCTAGGTTACTGTAAGGATTAAATGAGACCTTGTACGTAAAGGACCTAACATATAGGAAGTGCTTAATGAATATTATCCATAATAAAAACTATTATTATTAGGGGTGCCATTTACAAGGATGTTGAGGTTTCCCTCTGTGGGGTGGGAGGCACAGGGGGGTATGGGGAGGGCGGTGGGAGTGGGCTGTGACTCAGAATCCTCTGGGATTCTCCTCTTTCAACAGTAAGTTGCCCTAACAGCAGGAGTGGAGTGAGTACTTGCCTCTTGGCCAATTTTGCCCTCATTTTGGGTCCCCTGTACCTGGGCACCTGGGCACCTGACTCAGAGTCCAGTCTGGGCTGACCTCTCCTCTGGAATGGCTGCACCCATCTGTGACCCCACTGGTGCCGAGCAGAATTCAGCTGTACTGGTTTGTGGGGTCTCCTCAGAAGCTGCAGGTTTTTCTTACACACACTTTCTGGAGTGCCATGATGTTTACAACTACTGAGAGAGCCCCTGGCCAGCCCGGTATTTCCAGGCCATACTCTGTTTCTAGGGCCTCCCCATCTGAGCAATACCTCGCCCTGACTCTCAGGGTCTCCTCCTTGACAACCCTCCCCTCCCCAACCCCATCCATTTTCTTGTCATCAATGCCCCCTCCCTGCACTCTTCCAGGCCCGAGGTGGTCAGGGAATCCTATCACTTCTGGTCAGAATCTGGAGCCATCACCTGCTTCTTGGGTGTCTTCACACACACCTTTTCACACACTCCTCTGAGCCTGGGTGCTCAGAGGAGAGATGACTGGGGAAGGGCTGGGTGCTGAGGGCCCACTCCCAGGAAGCAAATTTCAAAGGCAGCTTTGGCCCAACCTCTGTGCGGGTCTTCCTTTCTCCCTTCTTCCTTCTTCCCTTCCTCCCCCTTCCCTTCCCTTCCCTTCCCTTCCCTTCCCTTCCCTTCCCTTCCCTTCCCTTCCCTTCCCTTCCCTTCCTTTCCCTTCCCTTTCCTTCTTCTCTCAAACAGCTATATTGAGATATAATTAACATACCACAAAATTCACCCACTTAAAGTGTACAAGTCAATGGCTTTTAGTGTATGTTCAGAATTGTGCAACTGCCCCTATAATCTAATCTTAGAACAGTTCATCACCCCACAAGAAACCCCATTAGCAGTCATTCCCCATTCCCCCTCCCACCCCAGGCAACCACTGATCTCCTTTCTTGTGCTGGCATTTCTTTGCCAAGCCACTGTAAATACTGAAGGCAGGGCCCCAGGTACTAAGCTGGAAAGACCCCTCCCTTGGACCAGGCTTTCAGCAAGCAGAATCTCAGAATTACAGTCATCGCTTCCAACTTGCTTTAGTGCTGGAAAGGTCACCGGTCCACCCTCCTCACTTACTCAGGGAGGCCCAGAGAGAGGAAGAAGTCTGCCCAAGGTCAGGCAGTGATTGGGAACACAGCTCCTGCCTGGACTACCCACCTTTTTTCCAGCACTCCAAGCCTTCCCACAGCTGCTACTTATTCGTAGGCCTCCCCCTAGCCATTCTTATAACCTAGTACCTCAGTTTCTCCGTCTGTAAAATGGGAATGATAATATCTACTGCACATGTTGTTGTGAGAATTAAATGAAATTAAAGAGTTTAGTCCAGTGTTTGGGACATAGCTGTCCCTTAGCAGATCCAAGCTAAATCGAATTAGATTAATGTCCTACCCTGGCATTCCAGGCCCTGTACATGCCAGCTGTTTGAGATGGGTGGAGGTTTTCCCCTCCCCACTGAAGATGAGGAACGGAAGCCACTGAAACTATGGAAATCCTAGTCACTTCTTCCCCATCACCTGGAAGCCGGTGACGTTGGCAGGGCAGGCAGAAGGTTGAGACTTGTCCTGATGACTAAGAACCCCGAGCTGTGGGAGTCTGGTTAATCAACAGCGTCAAAACTTCCCTTGGCTGTTTGCAAACAAGGGCCACCCCCAGAGGAGGAAGACCAGAATAAGGGGGAGAGGCCCCGGAGCTGCCGCAGCACCTCGCTGAGTGACGGTGGCAGTGCTAAGCGGCTGGCGGGGTGGTCATGAACTATAGCTGCAGTTCCCTGGGAACACACGGCTTCCATTACCTGGCTGCTGCTTCTGCACACCCCTGCCTCCCCCCAACCCCCAGCCTTCCCGGGGAACTGAAAGCTGCAGATGCCAGATTCCTCTTGAAGAAGTCTCTTCGCCGGAATGGCTGATGGACTTATTGCAAGAAGCCAGAAGGAAGTGCCAGGCTGGTGTCAGAGCTTAGTAATGCTGACGGCCCCCGACAGAATCTTCCCTGGCTGGGAGATGTTCCTCCTGGGAAGGTGTCTGGGGGCTAAAAAGCAGACAGGGAGGGGGTTCGCTGAGTCAGTGCTCTCAGCCCCGCCCCACCTAGCCCAACAGACAGAAACACAGCAAAGCAACCAAACACTCTCTCTTCCCTTGACAGCCAGGGCTCAGATGTCTTTTTATATGTCTCATGCCTCACAGGGGAACGAGCCGGGGTAAGAATTCCATATCTAAGAGAAAAACTGTAAATTAGTACGAAAAGTACTTCTCAAAAAATTCTGCCAATGACAGTGTAAAGTATAAATTTGGTGCAGCCCTTCCTGATGACAATCTGGCAACATGTTTAGAAAGCGTAAAAAAAAAAAAAAGAATGCTCAGACTCTTTATTCAGAAAGATGTGTATGAAATTAACAACCCCACTCTCATCCCCGCCGCCCCTCCCAGGGAATCAACAGGCTGTGTGTGAGGAAGTGGGGCGACGTCTGCAGCACTGTTATTTATAAAACTGCAGAAATGGGAGCTACTCACGATCTGACCCCATGGAATGGTCAGCTCAGTTGGGGCAGACCCGTTCAGTGGAATATCATACAGCCATTTAAAACAATTAGTCTTTTCAGTCATTTCTCCTGAGCGCTGCTGAGTGTGTCTCCTGACCCCAACGCTGAATGGGACCTGAAGTTCCCGTCTGGGGCCTGAAGTTCAGAAAAGTACAGGCCTTAGTAAGAAAAAGTAACTCATAAAATGCTTATTATATGATTTTAAGTGAGAAAAAAAACAGAGTAGAAAATTATATGCGCTCTGCCTCCCACTGAAACTGCAGCTGGTGTCTGTGGAACGCTGTCTGTGTGCCAGATGCTGGGCTATGGGTGTCCCGTGCCTGCTCTTCAGTGCTCACAATAAGCCAGTGGGGTAGGCTTTAGTACTACTCCATGGACACAGGAGGAAACTGAGGCACAGAGGAAATTACTAGCCAGGGTTCAAACCCAGGACCACCTGGCTCCAAAACCCATTTTAAACCATTGCTATACACTATCTTTCTTTAACAGAGACAATGTCTGCTCAAAGTCAAGTATCAAAAATAAAATCTGGTCCAATGACAATAAGGGTGGTAGGATTGAGGGCTTTTTCCACTCTTGGTCTCTGCTACATTTGTACAGGTAAAAAAAAAAAAAGTCAAAAAAACCAACCCAGACACCTAGACTTTGCAGCAGATCAGGAGAAATGAATGGAGAAGTTGAAAAAAAGTGAGGACGACTTAATAATGCATGCCTTGGCTTAGAATGTGGAGATAGAATGATTTAGGAGCAAGAAATGAAGTTGGGAGAGTTAGGGTGACAGAGCCTAGGCGTTTGTGGATGGTCTTCAGGAAAAGTGACTCAGAGAAGAAGGGGTGGGGGCAACGTTATCTCCCCCTGCCATTCTTGCTAAATCTTTTTATCACCTAGTGCTTAAATACACATCTCCCTCAGTGTTTGCATTCCTCTCATTTTTTAGAGTACAGGAAATGACAACGGGGGGGGGGGGGGGGACTTTTTGCTTTCCACCCTGGAGCACTAGGAGAGGGTTGTCTCTGCCAAATTCTTTCTCAGGTCATAAGAGGTTTTAGGTTCCCCTTACCTAAGAGCCTGGAAGCACCACTGAGTCCAATCTCCCTGGCAAATGCAGAAAGGAGTCACTGTCTAGAGATTTGAAAGCAAGGTGGTTTTATTGGGGAGAGGGTTGCCTTGGTTCCCTGCAGAGACCTTTGGAAATGGGAGAACCATTTTCCCTGTCAACACAGCTTTTAGAAAGTAGGCACCTTTGGGTAGGGACGGGGAGGGAAAGAGGGAGTTGAAAGGGGAGAAGGGAGAGAAAGGTATCATTTGTTCAAATAGCTATTGAGCACCTAGTGCCTGTAGGAGCTGAGTCTGTAGTAGCCGAGAATGACCGGAACTTACAGTCCAGCCAAGGGCTGTCTAAGACCCCACCCTTCATGTCCACTGAGGAGGATGGCTTCCTGGGAGCTAGCAGGTGGGAGCCAAGAGCCAGCCCATCGACTATGCTCAGAGGTTGCATGCCCAAGTTCTGCAGCTAGGGGTCAAATTCATGCTTGCAGGGCAGGGTGCAGAGCCCTGCCTGCCCCTCCACGGGATCCTTCCCAGCTGTTTCTGCACCGTCCATGATGGACTATTTCAGGGATGTTGGAAGATGTGGACTCTAACTGAGTCAGGATGACTTAATATGTGACTCTTAAGTCCAGAATGTTGTTCTCCAACTTCAAGAAACTATTTATTACCCAGAATCATGCAAAGATACACACTTTTCACAACTGCAGGATACTCCTTACTGACCACATTGAAACAATTGCTTAAGGATCCATCCCTTACCTCCTTTTGATAAGAACTATCATTAATTTACACAAGAAGAAAGTCTGTTTGGATATGCTTAACGTGTCCTGTTCTTCCCCTCTGAATTATACCTGATCTATTTCTTTACTCAGTGAAACGATAGGTGATATCAGACACTGCAGAGGCCTTCCTCGTGATCCAGTCAGGAAAGGGCCCCTTTCTCAAGGAGCTGATGGTGTAGACAGGGGAGGTCATTACAATCCAGTGGGGAGGGGGCTGCAGAAGGCTGAGCAGCTAGGGGACTGTGGAGCCTGGAAGGGTCAAGGGAGGTGACCTCTGTGCTTGAAGGACTTGAAGGAAAAGCAGGAGTCAGCCAGGTAAAGGTGAGGGGAGGCAGGTGGAAGCGGGGTAAAGGCAAGAGGACTTCTAGGCAGGAGAACAACATAGTAAAGGCCTAGAGGTGATCGAATCTCAAGTTAAATCATTAAAACTGGAAAATCATGTAAGTCTTATGTGTGTTTTACTCTGGGTTACTCTTGAGAATCAGATCAAACAAAATCCAGCTTTTTGCTTCCTCTGGACAGAACCCTTCGGCACTTGGCAACCGGCAAATTCTCTACTTTCTCTGTGACCAGGGGACAACTGGCAGTCTCCACACAAGCCATCAGTGAAGTTTCTAAGATAGGAATGACCTTGAAGCTATTGGTATGTAGTGCCTGGTGACCTTGTGCATTCTTGAACTAAATTCTACCAATCAGAAGGTAATTTATTTTTACATTTCCAGTCAGAGTGTTGCTAGGATTCTGCAAATCCTTCCTCCTAATATCTCACTTTTCTTTTTCCTTCACTGGTGTTTTGATCTTAATAAATTCTTGCACCCTAGGTACATATGACAGTACTATATGTTTGTGTGTCTTAGATCTACACACACACCAATTGGATTCATATCTCAGCTCTATTACCCACTGAGTTTATGAATGAACTTTCAGAGGCTATTTCCTGAAAAATGGGGCTATGATGATGCTTAGTTTGTAGGGTGTTCGGGGTTAAAGGGAATCTTGTTTATAAAGAGCTCAGAGCAGTGCCTGGCACGGTGTTAGCTTTGAATAAATGGTAGCTATTATGCGCATGGAAAAAAAAAAGACTGTCCTAAAATGTTGGCAGCATTTATCTCTGGTGGGTGGGATTATAGTTACAATGAACATCTATTACTTTTGTAATCAGACAAAAAGAACAATAAATATTATTATTAATTTAAAAATCTGCCTTTGGCTTTGTTGGAAGAAACCTGCAGTTGTCGATGTACCAGTGTCAAGTAAGACAAGGCCTCCAGTGTTATACCAGGACTTTAGAAGTCCTACGCCACCTCTACCTCCAATCAAACAATAGGGACTATAACAAAGGGAGAGACTTGGTCATGAATCTAGAGAAATTTCGACCTCATCCAATCTTGCAGTCTGGAGGGCAGGCAGGGGGATTCAGAGAAGGTAACTCAAATTATGGCCTTCTTTCCCATTGGGAGAGTTATCCATGGTTCTTAGGTAGAAACCTCTAACTCTCCAGGGAACCATTCCAGGAGAGTGACATTTATCTGCTAATGGGCCTTCGCTTAAGCATCTCAATTAGGAAATAAAACACATACTAGCCCACTTTCAGTAGGGGGGCTGCGAGTGTCCTGGCCTAGCATTCAGAATAATCTGAGGCCCAAAACCCTAGCTCTGTCTCTGGTTGAGATTCTTGACCACCAGCCCAGTGTCTGGCAGCAGCAGGAGATAGAAAGTCCTGGAGCTACATTATCCCCTTCAGTCCCCTTTTCTCCTCCTGGGCCAAGCATGACAGGGCAGAGTACCCACCCTCCTCAGATTATCTGCGGAACCATCAGCCTGCACTGGGCTGCTTTCTTTCTCCTCCTTCCGCACCCTGGAGGGAGAATCTTGCTACTGACTCGGGAGTAAAATGCTGCCTCTGTTTGGGAGACAAAGAACAGAGTGGCTCCTCCGGGTCAGCTGCCTCTCCTTGGCTGGCCGGCTCTCTGGCCTCCCCCAGGCATCTTGTATGAGGGCCTTTGGGCTCTACCCTAGGAGCGTCTGCACTCCAAACTGTTTTCACTGGAGCTTAAAGGAATATTTTACCTTAAAAAATCCCAAGCAGTTTTTTTTTTTTTTTTTTGCTCTGGAAGATATTGACTTGCCTGGGGGGAGGTGAGGGCCATGGGGTTGCCGTGGCTGGGGAGGCAGCCAGCCCTCTGTATTCCTCCTAGAGCTAGTGAGAGCATGTGTGTGAAAACATGTGATAACATGTGAAAATGCATACGTGTGCACACCAATGAGAGTGTAAGAGCATGCGTGAAACTGTATTGGGGTGTAAAAGAATGTGTATACTAGAGTGAGACAAGAAGTTGCAGGGCATGTGAGAGACTGAGCGTGTGGAAGTGTATGCGTGTACTAAGCACATGTGACATATTTGTGGGAAAGCATGTGGGAAAGCCCGAACACTATACGATAATGTGAGTGCGTGTGTGAATGTGAAAGTGTATACGTTACTAGCTAGTAAGAGTGTGTGTAGAAGCGTGTGCTAGCGTGTCAAGAAAATGTGTACTAGAGTTTGTGTGTGAAGGGCAGTGTGTGAGGACACACAGGTAAGTGTATGTGTCAGTACTAACTAGTGCATGTGAAAGTTTTGTACTAGGGTTTGAGGTGTGACTAGAGAACATAAGTTTAAGTGCAAAAGTACGCATGTACGAACTAGTATGGGAATGTGTCCATGTGTATTAACGACAGCATGTGTGAAGGACGTGTGTACTCGTGTGAGAATCTGTGCACGGAAGCATGAACACGTATGACATGCGTGGGCCCTGGCGGGCGAGCGCGCACGTGTGCATTAGCATGTATGGGTTGCAAGGAGCCAGGACACCCAGGGTACGGTCTGGGCGGAGCACGGGCGGTTGTGGAGTGGACAGCCCCGTGTGTGTGTAACGCGCGCGCGTGTGTGTGTGTGTGTGTGTGTGTGTGTAAGTGCGCGCGTGAGAGTATGCAGGAGCGCGCGCCGCCGCCATCGCCCCCTGCTGGGTCGAAGCCGGTTGCCATGGGAACGCGCCGCGGCCCGAGTTAATCATTTCCTGTGGAAAGTGTGCGGGAGGGGCAGAGCGGGGCGGGCCGAGGAGGCAGCGGCGTGGAGCTGCCTCCTGCCGGCTGGCCGGGCCGGGCCGAGCCCCCGGCGCTGCAGCTACGCCGGGATCCTGCCTCCGCCAGGCGGGTGAGTCGGGGGCGGTACCAGCGGACGAGCTGGGGGTGGGCTGGGTGCTCGGGATCCTCCCGGCCCACTGTTTGGGGCGCCGTGTCTGGGCCCACCCTGCCCGCGGGACCCCCTGACCCGACCCGCCGAGGGGCGCAGGGAGGGCCGGGCCCCGGAGACTGAGCCCTCCGCGGTTTCCTGCCGCCTCCCTCGCAGTCCAGCCGGAGCCGAGGACCTTGTCCAGAACAAGGTGGCAGCCACGTCCCCTATGATTGGAGCAGCCTCGGGACCCCCGTTCTGATTTCATTGGCCCGGAAAGCAAGACCCTACCGGGAACCGCATGTCCTTCAGGGAGGCCCCCCTCCCCTTGCGGAGGTCCCCCGTGCACCCAGGGCTCCCTTGAAGGCTGCAGTTTCAGGCCCTCCCACCATGTACATCCCCTGGGCAGTTTGCTTTCCCCCTTGCAGGGCCGGGGGTGCTGTGGGCCAACCCGGAGGTGAGAAAGGAGGGCCTGGGCAGGTGCCTTTCTGGGCAGTAGGGTAACTGAGTGATTGACAGCGGCTGCCTGGGGGATCCCAGAAGGGAGGAAGAGCCAGAAGCCACCTCTTTTAACCCCCAGTTGTTAGAGCAGAACTCTGGTGCAGTGAAGGGCCTGGTCATGGGTGATTTTAAAGAGGAAGCTGTTTAAATATCTGAGTACTCCTCCAACCTCCAACACTGGTGTCTCAAGGTTGTGGGTGGTGGCCCCCTGGCCTTTCTTATGCCCCAGCTCTACCTCTGTTTGAGGCCGGGTGAGCACCTCTCCTTGCCCAGGTGTATTGCTCATGCCCTTGATAAAGTAGCTGTCTCCTTGACCAGGGAGAGTCATTTGCAAGGAATGCATTCTCAGAATGGGGCCCTGTGTTTGCAGTGACCGGACTTGAAGAGCGTAGGGTGATGAGTTCTGCTGTCCTTATGGGCTCTAGGGAGCAGAGGTTTTGAACTTTGAGTTGTCCTGGGAAACCCGGGATGTGTGACTGTGTGCAAGGGAGATACCAGCTCCTGTCCAATTCCCTGACCCAGCAGCAGTCTCTGGACAGTTGTCAAGTCTGTCCGTCAATCATTGCAATATCCCCGGTCTGGGGGTAAGGGGGCTGCAGCTTTTCTGCTATGGCCTGAATCCCAAGAGGTAGTGCCCCTCTCTTGAAACCAGTCTCTCTGCATTCACCTAACCCTGAAAAATGAATTTTTTGAGGTCTTTGTATATGCTAGTATTGTTCTGAACACTTTATATATGCATTGTCTAATCCTTATACCAACCCCACAAGGTACAGTTCTCCCCAATTTCAGATGGAGATAATGAGGCACAGAGAGGCAAAGTAATTCTCCCAAGGTCACACATCTAGTAAGTGGCAGAGCCGGGTTCTGAACCAGCTTTTGGTCACAGCCACTCCAATACAGTGTCCCCATTGCCCCACCCCATGTGTCCTACGTTGGTAGCAGCTATAACCTTGCACTTACTTGAGTCCTTGATAATTTTGACCCTCACACTCCCCTCTGCTAAATTCAGCTGCTTTTTCCTCTTCAGGATCTTGCATACACCCTTCCTCTTTCTTCCTGATATCATCCTGGCTGTCTCCCCGACTTCCCTTCCAGAAATCCACAGAAATATTGTCTCTTCCTGTCCCTGCTGCTCAGACTTAGCTGACCTCCTTCAACGTCTTTTCCCTCAGCTGTGGAATTGACCTTGAATGCCCTGCCTGACATGCAGGTGGAGTCCATCTCTCTCTCCCTCCGTGCCCATCGGGCAGCTGGTCGTCAGGCTTGTGTGCCCATCTCTGTGCCAAATAGCCTGGAGAAGAGGACGTCGGGCTGCTCCCCTTGGTTCCTTCCACTCCACCCTTGCCCACCTCCAGTTCCTCCGTGGAGTCGGCCCAATACTTGGATTAACCTCCGCTCCATTCTTTGGCCCACAGTCCTGCCGCTGTCCCAGTGAGACTGCACCCAGGGGCCTCCTCTTCCAAGTTATCTTCCTCAGTCAAGGAAGGCAAAGACCATGAGTCCCTAGACAGGAGCCTGGCATTCTTCCAGGGCTCAGTTCCGTGAACATTGGTCACCAGATCTTCGGGCCACCTGTCCCTGCACTCTTTATTTTTTGCCTCTCAATGCATCAATCATTCCTTTCCCTCTGTTGACCCAGCATGCTCCAATCTCTCCTGAACACCGCATCCTCTTAGTTCATCCTCTCCTTCCCATTGTAGCCAAACTTCCCAAGGAGAAGGAAGTGGCGACTTCCTGTAGCTCCTACCCCCCCCTTTGGTTTGCCCTCTGTCTTGCTCCCCAGACATTCTCCCTTAAGGAGACCTCAGGAGCTTTCTCTCAGTTTGACCTTTCTGTGGCATGGTTCACTCACTGGTCACCTCTGAGGACTCTGCACCTGCCTGGTTTTCCTTCTTCTCCAGCTTTCTTTCTCACCCAGAGTGAGCTCTGTCCTCCCTGGTTGACTCTCGTCTTACACGGCCTTTGGTGATTGCATCCTCTGCGGTGAAATAATGGCTTCCCAGCTCTGAGTCTCCTTCTCTAGCCCTGTTCTCTTCCATGCTTCAGCCTGAACCTTGGCGTGCGTTCATTTCAGGACATTCAACCAACAAGCCTTCGCTGAGTGTTTGGTGTGAATGTAGCTGCGACTTCAGGCTGGGTGCTGTGGGCTTCAAAGATGAACATTCTGTGAGCAGCGCCCTGGGGAACCATAGAGGGTCAGGGGAGATGGACGCCGTTCAAATAGATATCTTTACTGCCT
Source organism: Rhinolophus hipposideros (assembly GCF_964194185.1). Classification (NCBI taxonomy): domain Eukaryota; kingdom Metazoa; phylum Chordata; class Mammalia; order Chiroptera; family Rhinolophidae; genus Rhinolophus; species Rhinolophus hipposideros. The sequence continues at coordinate 10,308,612 of NC_138067.1, read as the reverse complement.
GGTAGAAAGCAGTCAGTGAAATGAAGGATGGAGAAAGTGGTCTTCAGTCCAGGTAGTGCCATCAGGAAGTCCTTGGGTACCTACAATTCCATTTTGAAACCCAAAGCAAGCTTAATGTTGCCTTTCTGAGATGACTTGGCTTCTTCTGTAAATTGCATCACTGTCCGAGTCTGGGACTATAGCTTGGTCACCTTAAATGCCCTCAAAGCTGTTTTGCACACATAGGTGCTCATAAACATTTGTGTACTGAATGCTGGAAATCTGTTATGTTCATTTGCTCAGTTTATAAGGGACCTATGGGCTTTCCATCCAGTCCACCCCCATTTCCCCACAGCTTCTGGTGCTTCCCTGTAGCCTGTTTGACTGTGAACATTTTTTGAAGTATTTACCTTCCCCCTCACAGGGAGCTTTGAGGACACATTTCTCCTGATCAAAGAGGACCCCTGGCAGGTGCTTGGCACACAGCAGGCACTGGATAAATAATAATTAAATGAAGAATGTAATTTGTATCTCAACTCCTAGCCGGTTGCCTGCCATGTTGTAGGAACAGAGTGAAAGCTAGTTGGAATCCATGAATGAGCTAACTTTAAGAGAATCTGATCTATGGGGTCCGTGACCCGGCGTGTTTTCAAGCTGCCAGGCTCCAACTGGAGGGACCGAGATGTGGGGTTTCTACATCTTGCTGCAGACACACCTTATCAGCTCCGTGCGCACTTCTGAGCCTCCCTACTCGATAACAAGCACCCTGAAATGGGGACAGGCCCGTTTCTTCCCTTGAGACCCCGGGGTCCTCGGGGGACTTTGGAGTTGGCACACCCCCTCTAGATGGCGGGCTCGCATCTGCCCCCGTGCGGGCGGGCCACCGGTCTTCAATCTCATTTCCCCGTGCTCTCTCCGCAGGCTGCCCGGCCCTGGGAGGAGGCTGCTGAGCCCCAGGCCATGGTCCAGTCTCGCCGGACCTGGAACCTGGGAGCCACGCCCTCGTTGCGAGGCCTGTGGAGAGTGGGCCGGGCCCCGGAGCCCGAGCTGGGGATGGCTCGCCCCGCCCCAGCCAGCCCCGCCGCCCGCCCTTTCCCACACACCGGCCCGGGGAGGTTGAGAACTGGTGAGTCCACATTTTTAAAATGCCTCTTTATTTCCCTTCCTTCCTCCCTCCAGATCCCAGAGATGAGAGCGAGGTTTCTCGCAAGTTCCGCGGCTCAGTCAGAGCTGTCAGGTAAATTACAGGGTCCGGCGTGGAGGCAGGGCGTCAATCCCGCTGGGCTGCTGCCCTGCCTGCGCGGTCTGTGCGGAGAAGTGGCGGACGCGAAGTTAAACTTTAACGCGGTCCCTCGAGCAGGGGGAGACCGCCTCCAACAGCCACGCTGTCGCAGCCCCGCCAGGTCGCGGCAGCTCCGCGGTCCTGTCCGCTGGTCCTTGGCGGAGGACGCGGGGTTTCCCTCGGTTCCTTCGCAGCTGGTAAACAAGGTAGGTGAAGTGGCTGCCTGGCGCCCTGCGCGCCACTGACACTTGATCCCGCCTGGGCTGGCCCGCGGATGGCAGGAGGAGTGGACTGAGGCACTCCGGAGGGAGGCCTGGCGGGGTTTGGGTGCTGTATGTACGCCCAGTGTTAGGTGCCGTCCAGGGCGGCGTCTGGGGGGGCCCCCGACAGGAGGTGGGCAGGGAAGGAGTCCCAGAATCTGGGCCCCCTGCCGTCCCCCTGGGGAAGCTGTCAACACCAGCTCTCTTTTCTGGGTCATGTCCCCTGGTACCTCCAACATCAAGGAGCGAGCCGTAGCTCTGGTTCTGGGTTAGGGCTAGATTGTCTGGCTTGTCAGGGCTGGAGCTGCTCTTGACCCTCTTCCAGGTTGGATGTGGGCAGGTCATGCTGGAAGTGTCAGGAGAGGGAGATGTCTTCAGGCAAGAGGCCTTCAGCTGTTTGCTGTCTTTTGAGCTTGACCCACAGGGTGAAGGGTTTAGATTACCAGCCTGTGGGAGTAGCACAATCCCTCTAGGCCATCAGGTCCAAGCCCCTCAATGTACCGAAGGGGAAACGGAGGCCCAGAGAGGGCACACAGCAGACTCCTGTTGGGTTCCCTCTCTCCTACCACATTTGTGCCATAGTGGCAGCCAGAGTGATGCCCTCCAAGGTCTCTCTGCAGGGGACAGTGAGGCTGGGATGACCCTGGGGGCCTCCAGAAAAAGCTTGTGCTTTGGGGCCAGGTAGCCCCAGTTGTCTGGAAGGGGCTGTAGGTGGTCTCTATTCTACAAGGGTGTCCTAAGGATTACACATGGAATATGAACAAGAATGGCTTTTCTGGTGAAGGAAGGAAAAAAAGGAAGGAAGGAAGGAAGGAAGGAAGGAAGGAAGGAAGGAAGGAAGGAAGGAAGGAAGGAAGGAAGGAAGGAAGGAAGGAAAGAAGGAAGGAAGGAAGGAAAGGAGACAGGGAGGAAGGAAAGAAAGGAAGGAGGGAGGAAGGAGCAAAAAACAAAAACACGTTCACTTGAAAAACGAAAACCCAAAAACCTGAAACCAAAAAACATCGAAAAGTAAAATAGGAAAATAAAAATCACCTACAGGCATACCTTGGAGATATTGCGGGTTTGGGTCCAGACCACCGCAGTAAAGTGAGTAGTGTTTCAATAAAGTGAGTCATAATTTTTGACTGGTGGAGGGTCTTACCTTCAATTTGTAAAAAAACGCAATCTCTGGAGTGCAATAAAGTGAATAGCAATAAAACAATGCCTATAGAAGCAAGTCACTAAACATTTTATATAGTTCCTTCCAGTCTTGTGTGTATGTGCACGTGTGTGTGCATATAGGTCTATCAATTGAGTATTATGAGGATTATATTACCACATAGACTTACGTACTTTTAAAATTCAAGACAAAGGTCAAATCAGATCCTGTGTGTGAAATACTAGGCATAGTGCCAGCCACCGGGTAGGCTCTCAGCCCCCATCTTTCTGGGTACCTGGTACTGTGTGAGCACTTTATGTGTGTCACCCATTTTGTCCTTACCCCGCAACTGTGAGTTTGGTTCCTTATCCCTATTTTATTGACGAGGAAACTGAGGATGGAGAAGGGCGTTAAGGCCTGGGACACACTTGGCCCATGGCTGGCATTCAGCATATCACAAACCAGGGTGGTGGCTCTGCTTTTGCCTTCTGTGAAGCGAGCCCTGCCCTCTCCTCCTCTGGCCCCACAGGCTGTGGAGTAGTGGATGGGGTGTTGATTCCACAGTCAGCCCTCTCCCTCATTCAGGGAGGGAGGCAGTGTGTCAGAGGCAGGAGGGGATGCACTCTAGTTGGTCCTTAATATGCTTTTGGAGCCTGCAGGGACTAGGCCATCCAGCGTGGGGTTGGTCTTAATGAAGGCAGGGGAGAAATTGCCACCTAGAGGCAGCCTGGGTAATAAAACCGCGGCCCCGGGGTGCACCTCCTTGGATGATTTGCACAACCTGGTTGGCATCTCTTCCTTCTGCTCTCTGCAGAGGGTGCTCATGAGCCAGGGCCAGTCCCCAAAGCCACCATGGAGGGAGGGGAGACCCGCGGGGACTTGGGTGACCTCCTGTAAAGAATCTTAGGGTGGCTTTTGGCAAGAAAGGAGCCAAGCCTTCCCTCTCTGCAGGGCAGCCGTGTGAGAGCATGTGCGTCCCTCCTGACTGTACCTGGGTTGGCTGGAATGTTCAGCCAGGTTCAGCCATGGCGCTGCCCAGTGGTCCATGACCCATGGTCTGAGTATCTCATCTATCTTTTCTGTTTTGGGACAGGACGTGGAAAAGACACCCTGGCTGGCGGTGACGAGGACTCTAGTGCCCGAAGTGCAGCTCGCCCAGCTCTAGCTCAGTGCCGAGCCCTCAGTGTGGACTGCACTGGCCCTGGGAGCCCCCGCAGGCTCTACCTGAGCGTGCAGGTAAGCCCGGGCGGCCTTCAAACACATGAGGGGCCCAGCTGGGTGCCTGACAGGCTCCTCCAGGGGAGGAAGCACCGAGGGAGAACTTGGGACCTGCTTTGTGCCTCTTTGTGCTGCCAAGCTCCTCGCAGCATATCCGCCTGTGAGACAGCATGGATGGAGCAATTTGCTTTATTAGTTATCGTGGGGGGAAATCTCCCAGGAGATGACAGAAGATTTTCAGCCACACCCTGGCTGAGGTGTTAAAATGGGAAACAGGGCCTTTTCTGAGAAGCTGTTAGGAAGACTGGCAGGTTTTAGGGTAGCTGTTTATTCGCCCTCGGGCATGGGAGTCCATGGGATAATACTTGTATTTCCATATTTAAAGAGGGAATCCAAAGCTAGACAGAGGGCTTCACCAAAACTTGGGTTCTTTTCTCTTGCAGTTATCACCATGATTTTCAAAAGACAGACTGTACATACATACATGTATATTTGTATATAGAAATAATACCTAATGATAGCATTAACAGCAGCTATAATTTATCGAACCCTGACTTTGTGTCAGACTCCATGTATTACATATCCCACATTAATCCTCAGAACAGTCTCAAGACACGGTTACTATTTTATCTGAATTTTATGAATGAAGTAATGGAGGCTCAGAGAGGTTAAGTAATTTGCCATTGGTTGCACAGCAAGGTAGGATCTGAACCACTAAACATGACGAGCTTTATAACATATGGTATAAAGAATTCACACAGGGCAGAGATGTAATACCTAGAAACTGAATGCCTCCTGTATCTTTGAGAAATCTGCTATTAAGAGTTTGGTGTTTATTTATCATTCCACTTAATTATATGTATACAGTTTTTATTATTTATTTTCATATACTATTCTGTGGCTAGCTCTTTCCCTCAACAGTAAATCTTGGTCATTTCTTCATGTATATCAGCATACAGACATTCTCTTAAACTACTACATCATACTCCACTTCAGGTTTACCATGAATTTTCTAACTGAGCCTCTGTATTATTTCCGATTGCAATGAGCTCCTTAAAGATCTGTGCGTTCAGGCAGCTATAACATTGTAATTTCAGGACCGCACAGGCTTGGCACTTTTTAAATGAATGCATTTGTTAACATCTATTTGTGAAGTGCCTGCTCTGTGCCAGGTGCCGTCCCAGGTGCTGACACACAGAAAAGGAGAGGTACCCACCTGACAGTCTAGCGGAGGGGCCAGCGTGAGCAAATGATCACAAACGTATGAATGCAAACTGGGCAAGGGCCACTGATGGCAGTGGCAGAAGACGAAGGACCAGAGTTAGCAGGGCATGTCGCCAAGGCCCAGCCTCCTCCCCCCAAGAAGGACTGTGCACGAGAGGGCCTACCTTTGAGGAGGGGCCATGTGCAAATAGAGGGCAGGACAGAGTGTGGGAAACACACGTGCCCTTGGAGCATGTCCTCCCTGGGCCGGGGGTGGCATGTGGATCAAGTCCTGATCTGAACATGGGCCCACGACTTGATGTTACTTCAGAGAGAGTCTTGGGCTTCTTGTGTGCTTCATCCGAAAATTGAACCAAATGGTCCTTCTTTCAGTCAGTTCTGTGAGCAAAGCAAGTCTGGTGCAAGAACAGTTAAACCCGAGAACCCTTGTTTCTTCTCTGACTTGAGCCATTGGTAGTTAAATCAGGAGACGGTCAAAACCGGCTGCCTTCGGCTGGGCGGTGGCTCTGTTCTTGAAGTTTGATTATGGGGTGTTGTGCTGTGGTGGCAGCCTAGTCCTGGGGTCAGCACATCTGCTGCAGACCGCTGAGTAGCTCCGGCCAGCAACTGGTTTCCACGATCGTGTCCTGCTGGGTCCCACAAGGCTCTATTATTTATTGGTGCTTCGAGGTTGGGGACGTGGGGCTGAAGTAGGACCCAGGCACAGTGAGGGGTCTCTGTAGGCTTAGTGACCCTCTTTGCCAGCCTCTCAAGCAGCTAAAACCTGACACGGTCCCTATGGAGGCGCTGCAGAAATTCCCAACCCCCCAGGGGCCTGTCTGCCCTTCCTGTGGCTTGGCCAACAGGCCAGAAATAGTGTAACCTTTGCTCTGGTCGGCAAATGGAAACTTCCAGCTGCCACCGTTGCCGCCACCAGTGACAAACCTGCTCGTGATGGTGTGGCAGTTGATCAAAGAGTGGGGACAAAATAAAATTGGCAGAGTTTTCCTAAAAAACAAAAGATGGACCTCCCACCCTCCCTTTCTCAAGTAGAACGTGGGATCGAGAGAGGGAGGGAGTGGATTGCAAATTAGCCTGGTGATGTTGCTTTTTGCTTCTTTTCAATTCTCTTTATTGGCTTTTTGATGATAAAAGTAAAATATTTGGAAGACTACAGAAATAATATAGTGCTAAATGGCTACCTGATATGGAGCTCTTACTATGTGCCAGACGCTGAGTATTTTGCCTAAGTTATCACAGTTACTCTTCACACCAGCTCCATGAGGTGGGTGGTTATTATCATTTCTGTTTTAAAAATGGGGAAAATGAAACCTCAGGGAAGGTAAGTAACTTGCCCAGAGTCACACAGCTCAAAAGAGGCAGAGCCTTCACACCCAGGTCTTCCTGACTCTAAAGTAGGAGCATTTTTAAAAACATAGCATTTGTCGTTTTGTTTTGACTACGGTGGGCACGAAGACACACAAAACACGTCTGGAATCGCTCTTCCCAGATGACTTCTGTTGATGTTAAAACACAAAACAGAACGCTGTAGATGTTTATAGGGTTAAAAATGCAAACACCAGCAAGGTTCAAAATGAAATGAAAAGTCCCCTTTCCTTTCCCTCCTTCCCACATTTTCTCTGTTAAGTTTCTTTTTATTCTCAGAAAAGTTTAAATGGTATATGTTTCTCCTTGTCACCAGTAGCCACTGCATCATCGCCCAACCTCCCAGAGAGAACTATTGTCTTTATATTTTCCTAGATTATTTTTTGAGGCATATTTTATTTCCATTATCCTGGAATGAGATCACACTTTATATGTGGTTCTTGCCTTGGACATCTTTCTGTGCGAGCTGCAGGTGTTTTCTCTGGATGAAAGACGCTTTCTGCCCCTTCCTTCCCTCTCCCTGCCTGGCTATCAGTCTTCTCTATCTCAGCCTTCTTTGCCTGGGTCCTTTCTTGACCCGGAGACAGGGTCTCGTGGTCCCCAGATAGCCATGGTGGGGTGGGCTGTGGCTTTCCCCTGCTTGTGTGGACCCGCGTGCCCCCTCGGAAGCCCCAGGCTGGTGCCATCTGGAAGTGGGGGCAGTTGATATTATGGGGGGAGTTGCCCTGAGATTGCCATGTGCCTGGTGGGCTGGACAGGTCTGTGAATGGGGGGCTGTGGGCCTGGCACTGGTTATTCACGCCCCGCAGGGCCCACAAGATGCTTGTGTGGCATTTGCCTGAGGATTTCTAACCTTTTTTGCTGGTGGAGAGGGCTGGCTAATGATGGGGCCGGGGGAACACACTGCCACTGTCTTGTCGTAGGATCTGGGCACGGTTTCTTTCAGTCTCTGGGACTCCATGTCCCCCACCAACCCACGCAATGAGGATGGATGCAGTGGGTCATGGTCCTTGCCAGCTCCAGGGGTGCACCATCTTCAGGCTCAAGGGAGTCTCTCCTCACTGCAGTCCCCTTTACGAGGATTCTGGTTGTGTCTTGGCAGCAGGCCCTGCAGGACAAGGGGTGCAAGAACAAGAGTCAGGGGACGAAAGAAGAGAAGCTCCTGAAGAGACAGGCGCCGGCCCCCAAGCGGGACCGGGAGGCCCAGGAAGCTGGTGGCACCATGAATGTAGAGAAAACAGGTAAAGGAGGTCTGCCCACCGACCTAGAACAGCCCTAGCTAGAGCTGGCGCTGGAGGGGAGGCTCTTGTGACATCTGAGCTGTCCCCACACCCTGTCCTTCTCACCTGGAGGTGGTCCATCCAACTCTTAGATGCCTTGACACCAGCTTGCCCATCCCTACTCCTGGGACACCCTCTTCCCAGTGCCACTGGGGCCCCACTTGGTGATAGGAGGCTTTGGCTAGCATGGGCTAGCGTTGAATTTCCCCACTTTTTGTCTTTCCCCCAGCACCTGTCAAAAACAGGGTGAGGGTGGCAGCCTCAAAGACGCTACCACTGCAAAGAGAGGCCTGGTCCCCTTGTTATCCTTGGGCCCACCGGGGACCCAGAGACGTTAGGACAGGGCTCCACTCTACTGCCTCAAGGCCGGGAAAGGAGCTGGTGGCTCCACTCTTCTCTGGCAAGGCTGACTGGTTCTGGAAGATTCTATGGGCTTCCTTTGTGGGATTCCCCAGTGGGAAGCCTGAGCGCTCTGGTAATTGGGAAGGAACATTCACAGGGAGCCTAAGGGGAAAGTCAGCAGCGGTGTGTGGAGAAAAAGGAGCTGGTCTTTCTCTTGTTTTCCTCCTTGTCACCAGAGGTTGATTTGTGCGTCTGAACTCGCCGGGAGGCAGAAGGATCTACTCCCTCCTCTGAGGTTGTGCCAGAGCCATATTCAGCCATGTTCAGGGGCAGGTCTTGGACTGTGGCTGAGGTGTGGGCAGACGGGCCTTGGGAAGGAGGGCATTGTCCAGACAATCAGGTGGGCTCTCCTACTTTGCCAAGAGGAGAGAGGCCAGTTCCAGTCAAGAGTGAGGACTGATTTGTCATCAGGACCGGGGCTGGCCCTCGGTCTCTCTGAGTCTGAGTGCCCGTGAGAGGGCAGTGCCCAGGCGGTTCCTGAGGCACACTGTCTTTTGAAAACTTGCATTGACGACTGACCTACTGAGAGGTGTGCAGCTTCCAACGTGCAGGGCCGCTCAGTGTCTTCCCCAAGTTCCTCTTTGATGTCACCTCTCCCGCCCTCCTCTCCTGCCCTTCTTAGCTTCCTCAAGGTCTTGTCTCCCCCAGCAGGCTCTCTTCAGGCCCTGTTTCAGCTCTTCTGAAACACCACTGGGTGTGGGCGGGCTCTGAGGGTGTCTCAGGACGTCCTTTGTCCCAGGTGAGAAGGGCGATTCCATGTCCTGTTGGGTAACACTCACTCACACCTGCTCGTCTGTCATGGTGTCCAGGCTCCTGTCCCAAGGGCGCCCCTTTGGGCAAGGACCGTTGACCCTATTTCACAAAGGAAGACCCCGAGAGGCCTCTCCCACGTCTTTTCAGTGGCAGAACCTGCTCTTGGACTTGGAGTGCATTCCCTCCTGCTCACAGCAGTCTGCAAAGGGCTGAGGGCTGTGCCGGTCACGCGCTGCCCCTGGCAGCCCCGTGTGCGGGCCTGGAAGCGTCCGTCTGACCTCACACTCTCTCTGGAACAGATAGCAGAAGCTTGGCCCACTGTGTGTGACATGCACACTGTGTCACGTGCAGGCCACATGGGCCACTAGCCAACCAGTGACTGCAGCTGCTTCAGCTCTGTAGAAGGTCTTGAGTTGAAGCTGTCCTAAGGGGTTGGGAGGAAGGGAAAAGCTAGCCTGTGCGTGCTTTGCCGGCTCTCTTTAGACTGGGAAGACAGGCTTCTCACCTTCTATCCCTCCTGGGGACAGTGCTGAGACTTCCTGGTCAAGTCTAGCCTGGAACCAGCTCCCTCCATACCCCCTGCTCGAGCCCAGTCCAAAAGCCAAGCTGCATTATGGCTTTTCCAGTCTCAGGGAGCACACTTGCTGCCTCCCATGGGTTGAAACTGCTAGTGGGGTGTGTGACTTCAGGTTTGGGTGGCTTTGTTCACAGATTCTGGGGCATCGCAGTCCGGTTCATGCAGGGCTGCAGCTCCGGGGACCTGTTGTGGGGGACCCCAGAAGCCTTGGTGCTCCAAGGTAGAGTGGAGGTTTGCAGCCAGCGATTGCCACTCTTTCCGCTTACCTCGTGGACACCCCGTTCTTGGACGCTTCCTTCTGCTCCTGGGGGCTTTGGCCAGGACTGACTGGGTTGCCCAAGGGTAGAGCCAAATCCCCTGCCTTCCACCCTCTCCCCTGCTCCTGTCTCCCTCCTCCCAAACTTTTTGCCAGCTCCCCACCGGCAGAAACTGTGGCCATTCTCAGTGCCAGGCCCCATTAGCAGGTCATAGGCTTTGATTCTGTGTCTGTCCTTCCATCTGTCCGTCTCTCTCCTGCTCCTGGTGACAGGACAGTGGAAGGTGGTGGCAGGAGGACTCAGGTGGAGTCAGCCTACCCTGGTATTAGCACTTCCTCGGTCCTGTGCCATCCCTGCGCTCCATCCCACCTACTGCAGGTGTGTCTGCCCCGGGGCAGGCCTGTCTGTCTTCCTGCCCACGCGCTGTGTCTGTGTATGTGTCCCGGTCTGTCCCTTGCACACGCACACTCTCCCCTTGCTCCCTCTCTGTGTGCAGGTGACCATTCCCTGTGGAGGGCAGGGGGCAGGCTGGAGAGCCCCTGCCTCTCTTCTCTACTCTGGAGAGGGTTTGAGGTTAAAGAAATCATGTTTCCCCAAGAACAGTGTTTTCCAGGGAGAGAACCCTGACTCCTCAGCCGCTGCCAGGAGACATGTCTTTCTCAGGGTCGATGCCTTGCAGGCTGGCCATGGAGAGGATAGTGTGCATCAGACCTAGAACCCGTGCTTTGAGGGGAGTATTCAGTGCCAGTTGCCTTTCTAGTTCCTGATCCAGGCAGTTCCATCCCCCAGAAGCTGCCGGCTGCAGTGGCTTCCTCGAGGCAGGCCCTAGAGGCCCCTAGCTCTTGCTGCTGCTGCTGCCCACAGCCCTCGCCCAGCAACTCTGCTTGCATTCCCTCCTTGTCCTGTTGGGTAACACTCACCACATGGTCTGTCCTGCCACGATAGGCCCCTTGGTCAGGGTGGGACCTCTGCTGCCCTGCTGATTGGCCACTACTTTGCTCATAGGTGGGCGGCTGTTTGGCAGCGGGAGGTGCTCGAGCCTTTCGGGGCCCCCAGGTGCGGCCCCTGTGGTGCATAGGATGGTGGAGGCCATGTCCCAGCTCCAGGAGGAGAAAGCCCGACTACAGGAGGAGCTGGCGGCCCTACGGGAGAGGCTGGCCCTCCACGACAGTGACCAGACAGCCACATCTACCCAGCTGCAGAACCAGGTACCTGGGGAGGATGGGATGGGCAGAGGCCACTGCCCACCATGGAACAGGTCAGCGGACCTCACTCAGGTCACCTGGAACCCACAGACCACCAGCATAATAGACAGATGGCATCTTCTCTCAGCTGGGGAATGCATGAGAGGACAAGGTGGAGAGAATCAGAGGCCTGGACCTCCCATCCTGGTCATCTCTGTGCCCCACTCCTCATGGTTGCCACGGGCCAGGACCTACCTCTCCAGAGTGACAGGCAGCACATGTAGGTGTGAGCGGAGCAGGAAGGTGCAGGGACTCTTCCTGCCCCGAGTCTACCCCCTCTTCCAGGCGCCCTGGACTGGGCAGCCCGAGTGGACAAAAGTCATTGCCGAGGTCACCTCCTAGAACACCGGCAGGAAAGGAGAGACTGATGTGAAAGCATGTGGGAGCAGGGAGTTCAAACCTCTGGAGGCCTGGGAGAGCCGAAGGTTGTTCAGTGAACACCGTCTCCTTCATTGACACTTGGGTACTCTGAGCCCCTGTGCACACCCCGTGAGCCTGACCGCTGGCTCTCCTCTGCATGCCTGGCTGAGTCACTGCCCTCCACTTCCCCATCTCCACGTGGGCCCTGAGACCCCTTTCCTTGGGCTCAGCTCCCCACGTCCATTGTCATGTCTGTCTCCGTGCTTATGTGTGACTCTCCCCCGCTTCCCCAAGGTCCCCAACCCTGTCTGCCCCATCATCCCACAATGGATCCCTGCCTAAGCTCTGGGCTTGGTTTGTGGAAAGCCCTGCCTTTGGGTGGAGCCATGTTCTTTGTGATGACCCCTGCATGTGGCATTTGTCTTAAGGGAATATCACCGAATACCTAAACTTGTTCTCAGTTCCAGGGACAGCAGATTATTTTTATGCACTTTTTAAAAAAAAGATGTATTGGGGGAAAATTGGGGAACAGTGTGTTTCTCCAGGGCCCGTAGCTCCAAGTCGTTGTCTTTCAACCTAGTTGTGGAGGGCGCAGCTCAGCTCCAAGTCCAGTTGCCGTTTTCAGACTTTAGTTGCAGGGGGCGCAGCCCACCATCCCAACTGGGAATTGAGCTGTCAATCTTGTCGAGAGTTTGTGCTCTAACCAACTGAGCCATCCGGCCACCCCTCTGGAAGCTCAGTGGCAGCTCGTTGTCTTCAATCTAGTTGTGAAGGGCGCAGCTCACTGGTCCAGGTGGGATTTGAACCAGCAACCCTGTTGTCCAGAGGTAGTGTTCTAACCAACTGAGCCATCTAGCCGCCCTTATGCACTTTTTAAATGCAACCTTTTTTTCTGGTTTGCAGGTGTGCCCTCTTCTCAAGAACTAACTGTCCTGACCACTATCAGCCCCTTGCTGAGTTGGGTGGCCCTCCTTGGGGCGTCCCTAGTGTCCTCTGTCTCCCTCTTATGCGCTGACCCCATTGCTTGCTGCCTCTGGGCCGGTCTGCACCACTAACGGTGGCACCTGTAAAGGCAGGGTGTGACAAGCAGTGTTGTATCACTATTGCCTCCTGCAGTGCCCACGTGCCTCCTCCCTCAGATGTTTGCTGGATGTCTGGTATGGACAGGCACTGGGGATGCCTGGAGGACAGGCACGCCCTGGCCTGTGGAGGCTGCCGTCTGGGGGAGAACAGACATTAGTTACATGCATCCATGTAAAGTGGAAAGAGTCACAAGGGCTTTGCAGGTGGGCATTCAGATAGGGCATGAGGGCTTGTACCAGGGGCTTTGTCTGGGAGGTTAGCACCTGCTGGGGAGGTCAGGGATGGCTTCCCTGAGAAAGTGACACTTGAGCTGAGATCTGGCACAGAGCAGAGGAAGTGTTTTCTAAGCTGAGGGAACAGTCAGTGCAAAGGGATTTTGCCAGGAGGAGCAAGATGAACACATTAGGTGTGAGCGCGGGGGGTGGGAGGGTCGGGGGGACCGCAGGGTTTGCGTCCAGGACCCCAACCCCCCCATATCAACACCCTCAGATGCTCAAGTCCCTTATAGAAAATGGTGTAGTATTTGCATATAACCTACACACTTCCTCCCATATACGTTAAATCATCTCTGGATTAATGATAATGCCTAATACAATGTAATGCTATGTAAATAGTTGTTATACCGTATTGTTTAGGGATCTACTTCCTGGAATATTTTTTCTGTTTCAAATATTTTTGATGTGAGGCTGGTTCAGTGTGAGGATGTGGAACGCTAGGATACGGAGGGCCGGCTGTATGAGGACATAAGGAGGGAACCAAGGCCTGTGTAGCTGGAGCACGAGGGGTGCCCAGTGGGGGGCTGTGGGCGGGTGGTGCAGGCCCCACCCGGCGGGACACACGTCCCACCGACCACGGGCGGCAGGCGAGGGTTCCTGAGCGGCCAGCTCTTCCCTCCCTGACCTTCCCACTTCACTTTTCAAGCAAGTTGTTTTGTTTCTGAGATATAATTCACTTGCCAAAATATTGACCCTTTAAAGGTGTACAGCTTAACGGTCTTAAGTGTATTAAGATAGTGATGCAACCACCACCACGGTCTAATTTCAGAACATTTTCTCACCCGAGAAACATCTATTGAGTCATTTCCCATTTCCCTCTCCCCCCTAGCTCCTGGCAACCGCTGATCTGCTTTCTGTTTTATGGATTTGCTTTTTTGGAACATTTCATATAAATGAAATCATAATAATATGTGGCCTTTTGTGATTTTTAAAAAACACTTTTTTCCCTAATTAGCGAAATCTGTGTACTTTTTAGAGGAGACGATGAAAGTGAAGCCTTGCAGCCTTTTTGGTGTCTGTGGTTCTGCAGACATCCCCAGCCCCCACCGCCGACTCCCCACCACCCTCCCCTCCCCTGCTCCTCTGGACAATTTGGAGACTTCAGAATGGTGCCTGGTGTTTGGTCACTTTGTTTTATCCTTGAACTTTCTGACTGCCAGCTCTTTTCTGCAAATCTCTCCGGGGACGTACGTGAAGCTTCAGGTCTCTGAGCCACTCTCTGGAGGGTCGGGCCCTGTGGACCTGGCCAGCCACGTGGGCCTGGAGCAGGTTCATATCCCGACTTCAGCACCCTTCATTAGCTGTATGACCTTGGGCTAGTTAATCACCACTGTGTGCTTCACTTTCCTCATCTGTAAAACGGACCCAATGAGATGATGCAGCGTTATTGGTGTGGCCCCTGCCACTAGCGTCATTGTCACCTGGACGAGTTTTGTGTTTGGAATCGTGGGAGCAGGATTCTGGTCGTGGCTGTGCCACTCGCTGGCTGTGCAGCTGTGGGACGTGGCTTCCTCTCTGAGCCTGCCTTTCCCAGTGTCTAAACCGATGAATGTTGTTTCGTGGTTATTGGGCAGATCAATGGTGAGACCGGACAGAAAAGTCGGCGGTCACCTATAAAGTTCTGTGCCTTGTGCAGTGTCACTGCTGCATGCTCTGGTATCCTGTCAGCCCCACTGTGCTATGACACAGATTGCTCTCGCTGGTCTTCTAAGTGTTGATTCTCTGAGAAAAGCCCACCATGGGGTACAGCACGCCACCTGTTCTCATGGTGCCTTGTTCCCAGCCCTGACCAGACTCACCTTTTGAAGGGGCTGCTTTCCCACATTGCTCTTTCTGAAAGGCAGTGTGACTAGTGGTTAAGAGTGAGGGCTCCGCGGGGGTCATTCGGAGGGGCTCAGGTTATAATCCTAGAGCAAGCTGTTCAACCAAGGCTTAATCTCTTGGAACCTCAGTATTCCTTCCTGTAAAATGGGGGATAATGATAGTACCTACCTTAGAGGATTGAGAGGTTCAAAGTGTTGATCTTATGAAGACCCCCTTCCCTGCTGGCAAAGCCGAAGTCAGTAAATGGGGCTGCCGTGTCACTGTTGGAACCTGGATTTGTGAGGGCTGTGGGAGTCTTGTCAGGCCTCCCATTGGTAAGTGGCAGGTGGAGGTGTTTATATTAATCTGGAGCCCACCATGCTCCTTGTGAGGAGCACTCGGGCCGGAGGTCCTCAGTCCTTGAGCACCCAGCTGACCCAGGCCACAGAGGCCATTGGTCTTGGCCTACCAACCAAGGGAGGCTGTGGTTAGACCAGGTGACCCTCCCCCACGTTGGCAACAATAGCCCCAGGTCACTTCCTGGTACCTCAGCCGTCCCACTCTTGTGGACGTCCCTGGAGTGATGGACTCCACGCTCCCAAGGCTCCTGCCAGTGTTGCAGACGCGCAGACTGCATCCCGCCCCTTACTGCCCCTGCATCTCAACATAGAACCGTAAAAAACTGTGTTCAGAGGCCACAGACCGGCGGCAGCCTAGATCTTGCCCTCAAATGTGTCATGTTTTTAACCATTTAAAAAAATGGTGGTAGAATGCACATAATATAAAATGTACCATCTTAAAACAATTTTTAAGGTACAGTTCGGTAGCATTAAGTGTATTCACACTGTCTCTCTGAATTTAGCTACTCTGGGAACTTCACGTAAGTAGCATCATACAGTATTTGTCTTTTAGTGACTGCTTTATTTCACTTAGCATAATGCCCTCCAGGTTCATCCATGTTGTTGCAAATGGCAGGATTCCCTTTTTTTAAGGTAAAATAATATTTCATTGTGTACACACACACACACACACACACAACCACATTTTGCTTATTCATTCATCCATGGGCTCTTGAGTTGCTTCCACATTTTAGCTATTGAGAATAATGCTGCTATGAACATGGGTGTACAATTATTACCTTGAGACCCTGTTTTCAATTACTTTGGATACGTACCCAGAGGTAGAATTGCTGAATCATATAGGAGTTCTATTTTCAATTTTTTGAGGAATCTACCATACTGTTTTCCACGATGGCTGTACCATTTTACATTCCCACCAACAGTGCACAAGGGTTCCAGTTTTTCCATATCCTCACCAATACTTGTTATTTTCCTTTTATTTTATTTTATAATAGCCGTCTTATGGTATGAAGTGGTATCTAATTGTGGTTTTGATTATCAATTCCCTAGTGATTAGTGAATAGTGACCATCTTTTCATGTGCTTATTGGTCATGTATCTTCTTTGGAAAAATGTCTGTTCAAGTTCTTTGCCCATTTTGAATCTGGCTTTTGTTGCTGTTTTTGAGTTGAAGGATCTCTATATATTCTGCATATTAACCCCTTATCAGATATATAACTTGAAGATAGTTTCACCCATCCCATGGGTTGCCTTTTCACTCTGTTGATATTGTCTGTTGATGCACAAAAGGTTTTATTTTGATGAAGTCTCATTTATTTATTTTTTCTTTTATTGCCTGTGCTTTTGGTGTCATATCCAAGAAATCATTGCAAAATCCAATGTATAAAGCTTTCCCCCTATGTTTTCTTCTAAGAGTTTTATAGATTTACCTCTTACATGTAGGTCTTTGATCCACTTTGAGGTAGTTTTTGTACATGGTGTTAGGTAAGGGTCCAACTTCATTCTTTTGCATGTGGATATCCAGTTTTCCCAGCACCATTTGTTGGAAAGATTGTCCTTTCCCCCATTGAATGGCCTTGGCACCCTTGCCAAAAGTCTTCGACCACATATATGAGGGTTTATTCCTGGGATCTCTATTCTATTCCGTTGGCTTATATGTCTGTCTTTATGCCAATACTACATTATTTTGATTACTGTAGCTTTGTAGTAAGTTTTGAAATCAGGAAACGTCAGACCTGCAGTTTTTCCAGGTTGTGTTGTCGATTTGGGGCCCTTTAAGATTTCATATGAATTTTAGGATGAATTTTTCTGTTTCTGAAAAAAATGTCATTAGGATTTTGATAGGGATTGCATTGAATCTGCACCTTGCTTTGGGTAGTGTGGACATCTTAATGTAAAAATTTCCAATCCAGGAACACAGGATGTCTTTCCCTTTCTTTATATCTTCTTTAATTTCTTCTAGCTAGCAACATTTTGTAGTTTTCAGTATACAAGTCTTTTGCTTCCTTGGATGAGCTTACTCCTAAGTATTTCATTCTTTCTGATGCTACTGTAAACGTAGTTGTTT
Source organism: Rhinolophus hipposideros (assembly GCF_964194185.1). Lineage (NCBI taxonomy): Eukaryota > Metazoa > Chordata > Mammalia > Chiroptera > Rhinolophidae > Rhinolophus > Rhinolophus hipposideros. Next base: position 10,291,686 of record NC_138067.1, on the reverse strand, counting down.
TCTTCATTTCCTTTGTGGGTTGTTCATTGTTAGTATATAGAAACACAACTGATTGTTAAGGGTTGATTTTTATATCTTACCACTTTGCTGACTTTGTTAGTTTTAATTGGCCTGCTTTTTAAATGATCTAATTGTTTGCCAACATTTAAATCTTATTTAAATTCGCATAAAAATCTGGACTTTCTTTCTGTCATAAAATATTGGAAGATGTGGCACCTTGGGACTGACATTCTGCATGGCACCCACTCCCTGGCACCTAGTAGCAGTTCCCACCTTTGGCAGAAGTGAGCATCCTTCAGTGTGCCGAGCCCCCACACCCCCACCACCGCCCCCCCACCTGCCCGGTGGCCTTACTCATCGACCCTGCTTTACCTGGCTCCTGATGCATTCAACATTCTTTCTGCATGTACTTACTCAACACCTACTATGTGCCAGGCACTCAACACCTACTATGTGCCAGACACTGGGAGTCCAGTGCCTAATACAATAGACAAATATCCCTCCCTTCACAGACTTTCATTCCAGGAACAGAACTTACATGTGCTAGGCCTTGTCCTAAGCACTTTGCATATATTATCTCATTTAATCTCACTTAATTCTTATGACACCCTCAGTGAGGTAGCATCATTATACAGATGAGGAAATGAGGGGCTTGGTGAAGCTGAGACTTGTCCAAGGTTATCTGGCAGATACAGTGATATCTATATTAGAACCTGGGTAGTCTGGCCTGAGAAGCCATGTTTTCAAGTGCCCCTCAGTGGCAGAAGGACTTGAATGTGAAACCTTGGCAGTGGACGAGGCCAGGCATGCTCGGTCAGTGGTCTCGTAGGCAGGAGTCAGGTCTCCCGGGAAGGGGAGTGTGTTGGGACAGGGTGGGCTGCTCCCTGGGGCTGCCCCTCTGACCTCTGGGTTGTTTCCTGAGGCCTAATAGACCCCAGGCCCTCTCGCCTTCCTAGCTGAGGAATGCCTCTGCCTTGCCACTGGGAGAGACCCCCTTTCTTTGGGAGACAGCTGATGATGGTGGGCCAGGCACGGTGGGAGGTAACAGCAGGTTGTCTGCATTGTTAGGAGCAGGTAGCTGAGAAAGCAGAGTCCTGCACAGGGCAGCGCCACTGTTTGTGGAGCTGCTTCTGCCAAGAGATGTAAACGTGGGTCGTGTCAGTTCTGCACACAGGCCCCAGCTCCCTGCTCCTCCCTCTGCACCAGGCCCATGATTCAGTTTTCCTGGCTGATGAGGAGCGTGGAGCTCCCAAGTCCAGCTTGGTCCCTTCCTCAACCCTAGAGTGGCCACTGTGCTGTCCTAGGGGCCCATCCCAGCCGTCTGTCAGGAGCCTGCTTTCTCCTGTGGCTCTTTGCACTCGGAGTACACACCCCTTTGCTGGCACTTTACGTGTTTACTGAGTATCTGCTATGTGCCGGTCCCCTGCTGGGGCTGGGGCTCATGATGGGTGATGGAGAAGGACCGTCCTCTCCTTGCATACAGGTGCAAGCACCATTGCTGGCTCAGAGCTGTGGTAGGTGCATGAAGAGGATGCCGACAGGGGCTGCCTCCTGTGAAAGGCCCTCTTTTCTGGTGAGGTTCACCCTCAGCTCCTTATTCTGTCTCCTCACTGCTCCAAGCCGGTCTGCCGTCTCCTGTCTGTGGTTCTCTGGATACCTCCGTTTGTCTGTCTTTTTTACTCATTGTTTCCTGACCCTGAGGGACTCTTGGCACTTTCCCCCAAGCCCTCCCAAAGCTGACCCTTCCGGGCGAAAGGCAAAGGTCCCATTCCTGGGCAGCATGGGTTCCTATTTCCCAGCCCCACATGGATCTGGCCTCCCGGAGCTCAGTCACCACACACACACTACTGAGAGCTTTGTGCCTGACTGGCCACCCCACCGTGTTGGACTTTGTCCCCCTGCTGCCCTAGACAAGCCAGGAGATGAGTGAGTGTCTGACCTCTCTGACAAAAGGAGTTTTTTACAGCCCCTCCTTCAACCCCTTCACCCACAGCCTCCTCCCCCCTTTGTAGCCACCTCCTTAGGGCACCCCTCAGAGTTCCAGACAGAGACAAGGAGCACCTAGGGTTCCGATTGTGATGCAAGAAGGAAACAGGAGCCTGGGCTGCAGGCAGGCGGCAGGCGGGTGTCCTGACCCCCAAGTAAACACTGGAAAATCCCACTTTCACTGCACTGGGGTCTAAGTGCCACTCAAGCAATGTCATTGGGGACAAGCGAGGTCAGACTACACCCAGCCTGGTACTGAGGACGCAGCCTGACTCGGGTGCTGGTTCAGTGCAAGTGGCCCGTGCTGGGTGATTTCTGAGGGAGGAAAGTGGGGTGAGAGCGGGGCCTCCACCCTTTTAAAAGGAGGTAGACCCACTTATTTCAGGTGGGGGGGGGAATGCAACAGGAATACATATTCTTTAGCACTTAAAAATTACTGAAAAGCATAAAGAATTTGTCAAATGTAATTCTACACTCCAAAGACCTCTACTTTTTTGTACTGCACACAATTTTGTTTTTGGAGTTGTCTTTGACTTCATGTGATGAGAAGCTTACCCCCACGTCATTTAAAGCTCCTGGTAAACATAACTAATGACTACCCGATAGTCTATGTGTGCACGTACCATAAAGTCCCTAGTCCTTCCCCTAAGGTTGGGCATTTAGGTGATTCCCCATTTCACTACTAAGGAATGGAATGCTGCCTCGTGCAAACCTTCCCTCACTCCCCTCTGGGGCCAAAGGAGCTGAGCACCACGCGCACGAGCTCTTAACAGAAGGGAGTACTGACAGTGTGCAGAGAAGTGGCCCAAGTTTTGCCACCCTGCTTGGTCCATGGCCCAGTGCATTGCTAAGAGGGAACGTGCTGGTGGAAGAGGTGACAGCCCTTAGGTTATCTGCTTGTCCACCAGGAGGCTTTGGGCGGCTAGGCTGGGCCTCCCAGCCCCACCCCGGGTCTTGTGTCTTGGAATTGCCCACCCCAACCATGAGTGAGCTGCGCTGGGGTCCCTGGCCTTTACCTCAGAGGTCGGGGGGTGAGGGGTTAGGGGAACCCATGGATCACTTTCTCCCCTGACCTGCCCAGAGAGGCAGAGGCCCAACTTGTGGTTCAGCCGCCTTCTCCATCCCTGGGAGACAGTGAGCTCCAGTCCGGGCTGTTGATGGCACCTGAGCCATTAAAGTGGGGAGATTTTCCACACACACACCCCAGAAATCCCAACGTCTGGCCTCACTTGAAAGGTTAGAAGTTTGGCGACACTGGGCCTGTGTGTCCCCCCTCCAGCTGCAGTCCGCATGGTGGCTGCCTCCTCCAGGTAGATCCTGGGCGCCTGGTCCTGTGCTGCCCCTCTCCTGCCTCACCTGGCCGGCCCCTATAGGCCCCTTTGTCATTATTGTTTAGTAATAAGGACCCAGTGCTTCATGGCCTGCTGTGTACACCACACCTCCTAAACCTCCGCAGAGTGAGTCTGACTCTCGCGGTGCCTTTTCCAAGGTGCGGGTGGGTGGTCACCACAGAACGTTCCGCAAGAACAACCCCAAACATGTTCTGATGAACGCAGGTGCCAAAGCCGTTGTTTGCATTTTGGGTTATTTCCCAAGGGGAGATTCCTGAGGTGGAACCCGGGTCTGGGGCCTGCGGGGAGGGCGGCCGGCTGGAGGACAGCTCCAGGGACGGTCCCGTCCTGAAAGCTGCCCCCTCAGGGCTGGTTTCCCCGCCCCAGGCTCCAGCTGGTCACCCTTGCCTGCCGATGGGGTGCACACCCCCTTCTCTTGCTAACGGCCTCACTGGCCATAGCTTTCCCGGAAGGCAGACTCAAAGTGGAAAATTCTAGGGGCTGGGCAAGGATGGATGCAGGTTTTATAGTGCCTGGAGTTTACACAATTTGGGGGCCCTTTTAAGAAAAAAGAATATAGGAGGGTATTCACTTTTTCTTCCTGTGATGCCCTTATGCTCAGAATATTAAAAATTAAATACATTTGTATACCTTGTTTTCCTGTTAAAAAACATAAAAGCATATAAAATTACAAACAGAAAAGTAGGTACAGGCTTGGCAGGGGTCTGTGTGTAAGGCAGGCATACTGAGGGTCAGCCTCCAGAGTCTTCTGGTGAGCTGTCCCTGGCATGGGCCCAGGGTGGCACAGGGGTCACCTCTGCTGCACTTGTCCCCCAGACTTAACCGAGCCCAAGATGGCTGGGTCCCGTGGTGGGAGAGGGTGCTGATGGCTGTCAGGACCAAGCCAGTATCTCTCACCTGGAGTCCCAGGTGTGGCCTGATGCTTGAACAGAGGGAGGGCTGGGGCTGGGGGGTTGGGCAAGAGGCCTGGGTGCGGGCTGGAGCTGAGGAGCATGGCTCACCCGTGCCCCTGGCTTTGTGCTGGCAGGTGGAAAACCTGAAGGAGAGGCTCATTAGCCAGGCCCAGGAAGTGAGCCGCCTCCGGTCAGAGCTGGTGAGACCAATAACGCATCCTACATGGGGTGGAGGGGGGCTGACTCACCCTGTGCAGACTGGCCCCTCCACACGAGGGGTGTGACCCCGTCCAGTCCAAACGGGGACTGCATCCTATCTCGAAGATGCTCCCTAAATACATGTCACCAGTCACTAGGCCCTCAAAGGCCGTGTGATCACCACGGGGAGGGAGGTTACTTCTCTGCTGACGTGAAATAGGAGTGTGAACTCTGTTATAAATGTGACTTTTCTTGTTACTTTCACACTCAGGAAAATAGAATGAAAGGGGTGGAGTGCTGCAAGGAGCACCGCCCTTCTTGCTCTTTCTCTCCGCTGTCTTCATCTCTCTCGAGCCCCTTCGCTCTTCTCTCCCTCACTCGCCTTTCTTTCCCTTTTCTCCTTCTGTCTTTCTCCCCACCACTCCTGCTCTCTCCCCTGCCCTTGCACGCTCTCCGCCCCATCCCCCTTTCTTCTCTCCTCTCCATCTGCCCTGGCCACATGCCCCCCTTGGCTGTGACTCTGCAGGGAGGCACCGACTTGGAGAAGCACCGGGACCTGCTGATGGTGGAGAATGAGCAACTGAGGCAGGAGATGCGGCGCTGTGAGGCTGAGCTGCAGGAGCTGCGGGCAAAGCCGGCGGCCCCCTGCACGGGCTGCGAGCACAGCCAGGTGGGCACAGGACCAGGGAGGGCTGGAGGGTGTGGGGGTGGGGCTCTATTCCTAACAGGGACCCCTGCCTGCAGGTCTGTCCATCTGTCTGCTTCACACATGTCTGGGCCTTGTGCCTTGTCTCCTGTCTGCAGGAGAGCGCCCAGCTCCGTGACAAACTATCACAGCTCCAGCTGGAGGTGGCGGAGAACAAAGGTGTGTTGTCAGAGCTGAACCTGGAGGTGCAGCAGAAGACCAACCGGCTGGCCGAAGTGGAGCTGCGGCTCAAGGACTGCCTGGCCGAGAAAGCGCAGGAAGAGGAGCGGCTCAGCCGGCGCCTGCGTGACAGCCACGAGACCATCGCCAGCCTGCGGGCCCAGTCGCCGCCTGTCAGGGTGAGCCCCGGGCCGGCGGCCTTGTGCAGTGCCCACGCGAGCTTGGACTGTGGCTCAGTGCTCAGCCTCTGGCGCCCAGGGCAGGGTTGGCATGTGGAGTAGGCGTGAGTGGTTGAAGGCAGCATTCCAGGTCTGCACTCGGACCGGCCCCTTTGCCTTTTGGCTGTCCAGGGCTGGGCATGTGGCAGGCATCTAACAACCAATGCTTGTGCCTGGTACTCGCGACGTGCCAGGTGTGGATGTGCCAATGGATTCTGCCCTCATCTTCACTCTTCTTGTCTGTTCTGTGCCCAGGCTGGGGCCACAGTCAGGCTCAGAGTGGGCTCATTAAGATAAGAAGATTCCAGGAGGCCTTTGCAATATTCTGGACAGGGGGACCTCCTGGCTTCTCTAGTTTTATCAGCGGCCCTTGGTGGGTTGTACCTCCCCAGGCCAGCCACGGCTCAGGGCCCCAGGGTGAGGTCAAGGGGCCCCATACCTCCATGTGCCCATCCCTCTCTCGTCTGACAGTACATCATCAAGACGGTGGAGGTGGAGTCGTCCAAGACCAAGCAGGCCCTCAGTGAGTCCCAGGCCCGGAACCAGCACCTGCAGGAGCAGGTGGCCATGCAGAGGCAGGTGCTGAAGGAGATGGAACAGCAGCTGCAGAGCTCCCACCAGCTGACCGCACAGCTCCGGGCGCAGGTGTGCATGCCGTGTGGGGTGCGTGTGGCTGTCGGGGAGCACGTGCACGCAGCGGGGGCGGGCCTTCAGTACGGGGCAGTGTTTGGCATTTGGGGGTGTGACAGACCCAGGTTCCAGTTGCTCCTCTCCCCGCTGGCTCTGTGACCAAGGGCCAGTTTTGTTCAAGTCTCTCTTTCCTTGTCTGTAAAATGATGTGATCTTGGAACCCACCTCGCGGCAGGGCTCAGGGACAGAATCACAAGAGGCTCTTCATACAGGGCACAACACACATGCTCTTGGAAAGGTGCTCTAGTCAGTATTATAACCAATGCTCTTCTTGCTTTCCTGGGGCTTCTGCACCTGTTATGAGCCCAAGGACCCAGGTTGGTGCTGGGGCAACCCAGGGAAGTAGCTAGAAGGAGCTCACAGCCCTATGGGGGAGAGAGATGGCCATCCTACCCCTGTCCTGTGCGTGTGTGCATGCGTGTGTTCAGGTGCATTTGTGGGGGTAAGAGGCGGGGCTTCTCTCTGGCACCCACCCCACTCCCGCCTGAGCCCCATGTATTGAGCTTCTGGCCTTGGCTGCCAGATTGCCATGTACGAGTCGGAGCTGGAGCGGGCACACGGGCAGATGCTAGAGGAGATGCAGTCCCTGGAGGAGGACAAGAACCGGGCCATCGAGGAGGCCTTTGCCAGAGCCCAGGTGGAGATGAAGGCCGTGCACGAGAACCTCGCAGGTGAGCCGGCCCCTGGGCCCTGGCTTGCCCCACGCCAAAGCCTGTCACCTTATCTGCCTCATACCCCTCGTGTCCCCTTAGGCGTCCGGACCAACCTGCTGACACTGCAGCCAGCCCTGCGGACCCTCACCAATGACTACAATGGGCTCAAGCGGCAGGTGCGCGGCTTCCCCCTGCTACTGCAGGAGGCCCTCAGGAGTGTCAAGGCCGAGGTGAGTGCAGGCAGTGGGGTGTGTGGCCGGGAGAGGCCTGGAGCCCTGGGCAGACGCAGCATCCACCCAGGGCTCTCTTCCAAAATGCAGACAAAGCACCCCAGACAGCGGCTTCCCCCTAAACACACACATACATTGCCACCCTCAGACCCTGTTAGAAAAACAGATTGTCAGGGGCAGGTACTGTGTTTCCCCGAAAATAAGACCTACCCCCAAAATAAGCTCCAGTTAAGATTGTCAGCCAGATAGACGCATTTAGTACGTTATGACAATGTTCCAGAAGAAGATGACATGACTATATTTGAATAAATGTAGACTGTTGTACATGAAAAAATAAGACATCCCCTGAAAACATGCATCTTTTGGAGCAAAAATTAATATAAGACCCTGTCTTATGTTCGGGGAAACACGGTATATGGGCATTTGACTTATTATAACTATTTTTTTTAACGATTTTATTGGGGAAGGGGAACAGGACTTTTATTGGGGAACAGTGTGTATTTCCAGGACTTTTTATTGGGGAAGAGTAGTGTGTTTTTCCCAGGACTCATCAGCTCCATCCAAGTCAAGTTGTTGTCCTTTCAGTCTTAGTTGTGGAGGGCGCAGCTCAACTCCAGGTCTAGTCGCCGTTGTTAGTTGCAGGGAGCGCAGCCCACCATCCCTTGCAGGAATCGAACCGGCAACCTTGTGGTTGAGAGCATGCTGCGCTCCAACCAACTGAGCCATCTGGCCACCTGGGAACTCAGCGGCAGCTCATTGACTTCATTCTAGTTGCGGAGGGCGCAGCTCGCTGGCCCATGTGGGAATTGAACCAGCAGCCCTGTTGCCCAGAGCTCACGCTCTAACCAACTGAGCCCCCCTTCCGCCCTGTTATAACTCTTTAAACCAAACGTGTTACAGATATCCTTATATCTCAAGCATGCTACATATATTCTTACATCTGTTAGGTTTAATTTAATTTTTCAAGCTGTGCTTGTACAGTGTGAGAACAGCCAATGTCTCTTAAGTGCCTCCTACTTGCTGAGCCTTTTATAGCCGGCGGCTCCTTGAATCTGTATGACTGCCCTGCAGGGTAAAGAGACTGATGTATTTTAGGACAAGAAGATAGTTCTCCTTTACAAAATTATGTCAGTAATACATGGACATGGTAGAAGGTTCAAGCCCTGCAGAAGGGCATCAGATGAAAAGGAAAGGCATCTCTCTGCCAACATCTCCCCCAGGGTGTTTTGAGTGTGATAAAACATACTGTTGCATATGTCCTCTTAACCAACACGGGGGCCATATGTACATGTGGTCTGCATCTTGCTTCTTTCCCCTATGAAATGCAACTTAGAGATTTTTACCTACCAGCTTTTATAGATCGTGAGTTAGATGGTTTTATCCCCATTTTGCAGATGAGAAAATTGAGGCTTGAAGACATTGAACCTATTGCCTCAGGTCCCCTAGCTACTCAGGGTAGACCTGGGATTTGGGTCCAGCTGAATCATGTCATCAAGTGTGAGTGCTGTGGAGTGAAGCTGAGTCCTGGCTCTTTGTTCATTAGCAAGGCAACGTTGAACTATTGGCTTAGCCTTTCTGGGACTCAGTTTCTTCCTCTGTAAAATGGGACTGGTAGCAGAACCTACCCAGAGGGGTCACTAGAAGAATTTGACATGTGACAGTGTACATCAAGGACTGAGCTCTGGGCAGTTGGTCAATGCAGCTTGCCCAGCCTGACGGTGCTGCCCATCCCCCACCAGATCGGCCAGGCCATTGAGGAAGTCAACAGCAACAACCAGGAGCTGCTGCGCAAGTACCGCCGGGAACTGCAGCTGCGCAAGAAGTGCCACAACGAGCTCGTGCGGCTGAAAGGTGGCTGCTGGATGGGCTGGTGGGGGTGAGGGGTCCTCAGCCTGGCTCCGAGGTGATCCTGCCCTTCCCCATGGCCCCCAGCACCACTCCTCGGAGCTATGCCCTGTCACTGAGGTGCTGCTGTCATTCCCTGTTTGAGGATAAGGCAGCAGAGGTGCAGAGAAGTCAGGGACTTGCATCTGTCCAATGCAGACGCCCTTGTCCCAAGGCCACAGCAAGCAACTTCCCGGCCCCGGGTGGCCACCGGCTCAAGTATCGGAACACTGGGTGGTGGGTGGCTGGAATGCCCCTTGTTCTGACCTAGGGCTTGGTCAAGTTTGAGATTTCTCGTGTTCACAAAAGTCTGGGGACCACCTGTTCTGTGCCTGGTGCTGTTCCAGACACTGAGGTATGGTCATAGGCCCTGCAGACGCCATGCCTGCCCTCACAGTGTTGACTTCAGCTGGCAGAGTGGACAGTGGTTGTTAATCATCCAGAGAATCCCAATACTGACCTTGTTACCAGGGCGGGGGAGGAGCTCCGAGAGCCCCTGGGTATCTGACAGTAGGGGGTGTCGGGGCTTCCCAGAGGAGGTGAAGCTAGAGCTGAGACCTGGGCTGTGAGTTGGAGTGGACAGGTGACGGGGGAAGGTGGGCACAAGCTGGCTGTGGTGCAGAATTTTCTCTTTATTCCAGGAGCACGGGGATCCCACTGATGGGCTGGGAGCGAGGGTGAGGGGTGTGATCAGATCTGTGCCTCCAAACACCTCTGAGGTTGCCCCATTGCCTGTGCCCATTCAGTGGGCCACCAGTTGTGCACCTGCGCCTGGTCCTGTGTGCCCGTCTGATTCCTGCCCTGGCATTCACAGTGCCCATTTACAACGGTATAACAAGCCCCTTGGTATTCCGGGACCCGAGCTCCTCATTGTGTAGATGAGGAAACTGAACCACGGGGAGGTAAAGAGAGTGTCCACTTTGGTATCCCAACCAGACTGGGTGTAGTGTCTGAGCCCCACAATTGCCCTTTCCTCCTTGCCCTCAAGGTAAAGCTCCCTCCCTCAACTGCTTTGCTCAGGAAGAAAATGTACCAATAAGTGAATTCATAATATTGTGTGAGTGACGTAACAGCTTTGTGGGCCTCCTTGCCCTGGGGGCCTTGCTTAGAAGTCAGGGGCTGAGCCCCTGGGCTGCTTAGGACACCAGTGGACACTGTGTGACAGGCTGCTCTTGACCTGGCCTATACCTTTCTCTTCTCCCCTACCCAATCCAGGGAATATCCGGGTGATTGCTCGTGTCCGGCCAGTCACCAAAGAGGATGGGGAAGGACCTGAGGCGACCAATGCAGTGAGCTTCGATCCTGATGACGACTCCATTATCCACCTGCTGCACAAAGGAAAGCCTGTATCCTTTGAGCTGGACAAGGTCTTCTCCTCGAAGGCCTCACAACAGGACGTGAGTGTGGCTGTTGGGTCAGGGGAAGGAACAGAGAGCAGTGGAGAGAAGGGGAGATGTATAATTGATACTCATCAGCAAAGGGAGAGGTGGTGAAGGGGAGGGCAGAATGAAGAGTAAGAATGGAGGAGTGACAGGATGGAGAAGGCTGGGTCTCTCTCTTCTTCCTCTGTGGAGAGAAGATGGTGTGGGAAGCTAAGACTGACAGCTTTAGCTGCCGCTGCTGGGGAGGAGAGCCCCACCGACTCACGTGGTCCCGCCCACCATCACAGCCCCGCCCACCGCGTAGCCCCTCCCCTCCACACCATCCTGGCTAGCATTGCGTTAGGCCCCTCCAGCCTGTGAGACCATCTGCTGTCCTCTCATCTCTAGTAAGGCCAACCTGCCAGGCCTGTCTTGCCTGTGCCCTACTGTCTCCATGCCTGGCTTTATCTTTGCCCTTATCCTCTGTCCACTGGCAGGCAGGCGGACGAGGTGCCAGGCACCCGCTGGCCTCTGACTTCATTTTGTTGTGCTCTCCTTGAATTCAAGAGAATCTGGGTCGGGGTGAAAGTGGCTCCGAAGCTCTGGGGATGGGTGGCCCCTTCCTCAGGTGTTGGCGGCAGTAAGCGCTGCCATATCTTCTCTTCCATCTCTCAGGAACCAGGTTGCCATTGATGTCTAGTGCAAGTGACTTATTAGTCACCGGTTCTTCCACCGTGAGCTGGTTGTCCACAATTACATGTGTTGTAATATTGCTGAAGGAGAGAAAAGTCGGGGGAGGTAGCTGGACTTGGAACCGGTGGGGGCCCTGGTCCCAGCCGCCCTGGCAGCCCCACATCCTTCATCCCATGTCTCCTCCCCAGGTGTTCCAGGAGGTACAGGCCCTCATCACCTCCTGTATTGACGGTTTCAACGTCTGCATCTTTGCCTATGGCCAGACGGGTGCTGGCAAGACGTACACGATGGAGGTGGGTGCCTGCTGGATGGGGCAGGTATTCCGAGAGTGAGGACTGCCCCCTTGGTATTGTAAATGGGGACTGCCCTCATTGGTCTCAGGGTTCTGTGTGGTGTATATTTTGCTTCACTGGGTCTTCATAGCCACCTTGGCAGCAGAGCCCCCAAGTCACCAGGCCTGAAGAAGAGGCGCCTTGCCCACGTGCGCCTGTGATGGTCCCAGTGGGTACGGTGAGGGGCAGGCATGCCAGTAACAAACTGGCAGCAGAAGGATGCTGGCCTAAGTCTGAGTCCAGGGAAGACCACTGCCACGGTCTCTCAGGCCAGGCTTTCATTGCCTCACCCACGTGCATTTATTGGGCCCCTGCTGTATGACTGCCCCGTGCTGGGCCCTGGGGCTATCAGGATGAAGGAGGGCAGGTCTCAGCCTTTGAGGAGATCTCGGGCAGTGGGAGAGACTGACCTGTGAAGGCTGTCGGGGGGGGGGGGCGCCCCACTCTTAACTGCCACTCCCAGAACAGAGCTTCATCTCTCTGCTTGTGGCCATCCTCTCTCCATCGGGTGTAGCTGGGAGGAAGAATCTTGACTGTAGGTAAAATGGAAGGCTGACCCTTGGAGTGTCTGGTTTGTTAGCATTTCCCGGGCTCTTCAGGGGGTGCTGTCAGGTTCCTGGGGTAGAGGAGGAGGGCAGGTGTTCTGGTGTCTGGACAAGTGGAGTGAGAGGGCCCTTGGGGGAGGCTGCCAGATAGCAGTACTTGAGTCCTGGCAAGGAGTCCTGAGCAGAAGTGGTAGGCAGCTGGGAAGTGCCATCAGAGGGGAGATGTCTTTTCAGAAAAGCCAACCAGCCCATCAGGCACGAGGGCATGTGCCAGCTCTGCCTGTGCCTCCCCTCCCTCACCCACAGAGCCTTGCCCGTGACATCCCTGACATTGGGCCCCCCCATGGGCAGTGGCAGGGAAACCATAGGTTCCCAGTGCCCCTCCCAGGTGGCCCACAAGGGCCAGGTACACATCTGGCGCTCAGCAGCCTCTTTTTGTGTAGTCCCCTGCCAGGCTGTCACACAGATGCTCTGCTTTAAGTCTCAGGAAAGTCCTGGCAGGGTGGTGCCATTGCAAAGGTGGGAAGTTGCTTGCAGCCGGTAGAGGGCATTTGGGGGGAACAGCACGCAGGTAGGAGCTTTGGGCAGGGAGATTGGCTTGTAAGGGGTAGCTGGAGGTGGGTGAGGGCCATAGACACCGTGAATATCTGCATGGGCACCTCATGGTCAGGAGAGGCCCAGCTCACTGGGGCCTTGCTTCTGCCCCCAGGGGACCCCTGAGAACCCAGGCATCAACCAGCGGGCCCTGCAGCTGCTCTTCTCTGAGGTGCAGGAGAAGGCATCCGACTGGGAGTACACCATCACCGTCAGCGTCGCCGAGATCTACAACGAGGTCCTCAGGTGGGAGGCACTTAGGGGGCAGGGCACAGGCCTCCCAGGCAGCTCTGTGGTCTTCAGGAGCGATGTGGGATGGGAAGTGCGGTCTCCTCGAAGAAAGGGGTGGGGGCTGTACATCAAGACTCTGCCCAGAGGGTCTGCTGGTCCCTGGCCCCTTCCCCCCACCAGTGAGCAGGGGGAAGAGGGGGAGGAGGGCTCTCTGAGGCCCCCGACCGAGGTACTACTTTTTCCCTTGAAGTGTCCTCACCCTACCTGCAGGCTGTACCAGGTGGTGATAAGTGAGAGTGGGGGGATTGGTGGGGTCTGCCCACAGGGGCCAGTGCATCGTGGGGGCAGCAGCAGCACCACAGGACTTTTGGGGACTGGTTGGTCTCTGCCCTTCAGTGGCCTGAGTGCAGGGGAGGAGCTGGAGGAGGATGCGGGGCTTAGCCCGTTGGTCCACGGAAGGTTCCTGAAGGTGTGATGTGTGAGGGAACATTTGTGGCTGGGGGGCGGATGCAATGCAAGCAGAGGCAGAAGGAGGGAGTGACTGTCCCATCTGCCCTTTCAGGGACCTGCTGGGGCAGGAGCCCCAGGAGAAACTGGAAATCCGGCTGTGCCCAGATGGCAGCGGGCAGCTGTATGTGCCAGGGCTGACCGAGTTCCAGGTGCAAAGCGTGGACGACATCAACAAGGTGTGGGGTTGGGAGGCCTGGGGGCAGGGAAATCTGGGGACATCCCACCCACGAGCAGAGCTGCTCTGGAGTAGGTCACAACAGGCGGACGCAGGCTCTGCCATGTCTCTGTGCCTCTCTGAGCCTGTTTCCTCCTCTGCATGATGCAGAGCGTGATACCCCCTCACTGGGGTACTCCAAGGCCTCCTCCAAACCCTACGCCTCTATCACGTGCCTGCCCCACCCCCCCAGGTGTTTGAGTTCGGCCACACCAACCGCACCACGGAGTTCACCAACCTGAACGAGCACAGCTCCCGCTCCCATGCCCTGCTCATTGTCACTGTACGCGGCGTGGACTGTAGCACCGGCCTCCGCACCGCCGGTGAGTGAGGGCGATGGGCCTCCTGGCCTGAGCACCCCTGGCACCCACCCCGCGGGGGCGGCCTTAACCTGCCCAGTGTCCTCCCCACAGGGAAGCTCAACCTGGTGGACTTGGCCGGCTCAGAGCGAGTGGGAAAGTCGGGGGCCGAGGGCAGCCGTCTGCGGGAGGCGCAGCACATCAACAAGTCACTGTCAGCCCTGGGGGACGTTATTGCTGCCCTGCGCTCCCGCCAGGGCCACGTGCCTTTCCGCAACTCCAAGCTCACCTACCTCCTGCAGGACTCGCTCAGTGGGGACAGCAAGACCCTCATGGTGGTACAGGTGAGGGTCTCAGGTGGGCCGGTGGCGGTCCTCGGTGTGTATGGGCAGGCCAGCACCCAGACCAGGGACCCCAGGTGGGCAGGGAAGTTAGTGACGTGCACGCCTCCAGCCTCCCCCACAGACCTGGCCACGTGCACCGTATGTGCCTCACAAGTTCCCTCATTCCCTCTAGAGGCCCCTGGCCGTGAGCGCCCTCTGGTGAGCATGCTGCCCCCTCTAGTTCTGTGGGGGTGGCTGGCTTGGGTGGGGACTGAGTCCTGTGTCCCCTAGGTGTCCCCCGTGGAGAAGAACACCAGCGAGACGCTCTACTCCCTCAAGTTTGCTGAGAGGGTCCGCTCTGTGGAGCTGGGCCCCGGGTCCCGCAGGGCAGAGCTGGCGTCCTGGTCCAGCCAGGAGCATCTGGAGGTACACGATGGCTCGTGCCTGTCGCTGGCGGCCCTGGGCCAGACTTACCAGGTGGGGCAGGAGGGAGGGTCTGGGAGCGGAAGATGCCAGAGGTGCTGGAGCTAGAACTTGAACCCAAACCCGGTAGCCTCTTTAGTCCAAGGATTTCTTCTTGGCCTCAGAGTGACCTGTGGGGTCATCAGCTGGTTGGGGGGTGGTGGACGGGTTGCAGGCTGGCATAGAGATGCTCAGTAGTGATTGGTTCACTTCTTTACATGGATTCTCTCACTTAACTCTCACAATAACTGAAATGGGATATCATCATCATGCCCGTTTTGCAGATGAGGAAATAGTTTCAGGAGGCTGGAAGGGGAGTGGAGGGAAGTATGGTGGCGGGGGGTCCAGGGCTGCATGGCCCCAGCCCACCTGGCCATCCCTGCCCACAGTGGGAGCCAGCCTGCCAGACGTCACAGCCTTCGGCTCGAGCCCATTCGGCCCCCAGCTCTGGGACCACTAGCCGCCCAGGCTCCATCCGGAGGAGGCTGCAGCCCTCGGGTGAGTCTTTAGAGCGTGGGAGGGTGAAAACAACTTTTTTTTTTTTTAAGTTTCTAAAACTTCTTCAGAACCTGTTTCACAACCTTCCCTGGTCCTGGGAAGTAGTCGGGGCAGACAGTGAATACATACGGGAAATCTGAGGCCCCTTGGAGACGGGGTAGTGTTTAGAAGAACCCAGCCCTCAGGGCTCCTAATGGGCTGCTGACTTGAGAACCTGACTTGAGAACCAGGACGAGTCTCTTAGGCTGGGCTGGTGGGGCTCATGCAACACGCCCTCCAGAGCAGGCCTGGCATCGCCAGCTGTGGGCCTCAGCTCCGGAGGGTGGAAAGAGCAGGGCTCACCCCAAGTCCCAGATGAGGTGTGATCCCGGTCGTAGAACTGGAATCCAGGGCTCTAGCCCCCCACTTGGCCCCACTCAGGTTAGGACCTGGCAAGTGCTTGGAGTCCAAAGGGGTAGGTGGGGGCAGCAGGGTCCTGAGGGGTCCTGGCCCAAGGCAAGCCCACCAGTGAGACGCCTGTTGCTTTGATTTCAGCCTGAGGCTGGGGCTGCAGAGTCTCCAGGTGAGTGTGGGGCCAGTGCCTCAGGCCTGCCTGTCTGCCGCGTGCCCGCCTGCCCGTGCCTTGGGTTGCAGAGCTGTGCTGGGAGCCTGCTGCTCAGGGCTGGGTCTGTCCTGCTGCCTGCTGTCTGTGTGCTTCTGCCTGGCTCCCTCCTGCTTAGCCAGAGGCTGACCAACACCTCTCCCCACCTGCAGGGAAGTCAAGGCCGTTGCCTGTGTGATAGACACGTCTACCCTGCCGTGCCAGGGGCTGGGTCCCCGAGGCCTCACTGGCCTCCTGCTGCAGCCCAGGAGATGGAGGCCAGAGTGGAGGCTCCTCTTCTCTGCCTCCCCTCAGACATGAGAAACATGTTCAGAAGGAAATGGTGTCTCGGCTGTGGCTCTGGGTACAAATGGCATGGGATGGAGGGCAGGAGTGGCCTGCTCCGCCTGGCAGACCCAGGCCTTCAGAGGGCCCTCACGGGGAGGGCAGCAGTGGGGGAGGGTGGGCCCGCGCCCAGCTGGCCAGCTCTCCCAGCCTGCATGGCACCCTCTGTAGTGGGTGGCCTGGCAGGCACAGGAACCGTGGGAATGGGGCAGTTGGTGGGCACCCCGGGGCACTCCTGCCCCCCCACTGGGCATGTACATGGTGTTCATTAGTGTACATAGGAGGCCGGCCCTGCCTGCCACGGGCCGCGCTGTATTTATGGCTGAGGCCAGAGGGCCGGGATTCTGCGGCTGCCGCCATCTGCCTGACATGAGGCTCTCGCCTTGCTCACTGGCCTCTTGACATCGTCCTCCCTCTGAAATCCTATTTAAGAACTTTTGGAAGCTTAGCCATTTTTACTTATTAAAATAAAAGCCTTTTTACACAAGTGTAGCCTGAAAGAGTTGGTCTTGTGAGCCCCGGTCAGCTCACAGGAAGCAGGGCATCGGCACATGTAGTTGGCTCCCCACTGCTGGCTGCAGTGAGGATTGAGTGTCCTGAACATCCACGGGGGTGTGTGTGCCCCCCACTCCCCGCTTATCACGACATAAACGCTGCTGTCACCTCCATCATAGATGGGAAAGGAAGGCTCCTCCCAGCCTTGACCAAACCACAAGTGGGGTCCTGGACTTGCCCCTGCCAGGGCCTATAGGACCCCAGACAATACGCAGGGCGACGACCCCTCCACATGGACGTTGTGTTGGCCTATTTCTGTCCCAGCCTTGAGGTAGCCTGTGTTCAGTGGGGTCCTCCCCCCACTGGGGCTGAACCCGCCAGCTGCTGTCCCGGGAGCAGGGATGCCCCTGGGTCGGCGCAGCTTGTCCTGGCCAGCCAATCCTGGGGGCTCCTGAAGGGAGGGGCATCTGTTCAGGGCAGTCAGCGGTGGATGGGGCAGCTGCCCTTCCAGTCCTGTCCCTGGAGGCCTCTTGGGGGTTTGGGGGGGCATCATCCTGCAGGGTACAGCTGTTGGCCTTGGAGGCCTCCACCGGACAGCTGGGAGTGAGGCTGGAACGGGAGACGGTGGGGCCCAGCGTCACCTGCTTCCCAGCCATAGAGTTGCTGCCTCCCACTCCTCCCCCAGAATCAGTCTGAACTGGCCCTGTCCTGACGAGCCGGCACCCTGCTGGCCCCTGCTGGCCCAGGGTGGCACCACCTTTGGGGCTTGGAGGGGGTGGTCTCTTCTCTGCAGAGGCCGGGCAGGTCACCTTCTGCCTGGGAGAACCACACGCGGCCAGATGATGCCCCTCCCAGCAAGAAGATGAGGGAATAGTTACAAATTTAATAAAATTTGCCTTATAAATTACAGCAGCAGCCCCAAGGCTCGGTTTGCTGCCCCAAGAAGCAAGAGTTGGCAAAGCTGGGCAGCCGTTGCTGGAGAGAAATTGTCTGAGAGTTCGGGGCTATGGAGGTGGCCGGTGGGCCAGCGCCGCCTCCTCCAGGATGGCAGCAGTGGGGGCAGGGCAGAGGCTCATGGCCAGTGGGAGCACAGGGAACAGGTGCAGGGGCTGAGGCCAGGCCCTGAGGGCTGCCAGGTGGCCCCCACGCACTGGAGTCCTCAGTCCAAACTGGCCATGAGAAGGTGCAGCTCCCGGAAGGCACTGCCATGGCGGCCGCTCAAGCCCGACTTGCTCTTGACGAGGCCACTGATACTCTTGAGCTGCTTGTAGCAGAGCCGGCACTTGTGGAGCCTGAAGGCAGATGGGCAGCGTTGGAGATGACCAGCTGTGTGGACACCACGACCGCCACCTGCCGTGGGGCCTTTCCTGTCCTAACCATTCTCGCCCCTCTCCCAGGCCATGCCAGGCCACACCAGGGCGCAGGGCAGAGCCAGGCCTTAGAGGAACCCAGGCTCTGGCTGTCCCCACCCCATACCCTGAGCCAGGGACTCTGTCCCCGGCACAATGACCTTCTCCATAAGCTGTTTCAGCAGTGCCTTCATGTGGGCTAGGCCCGCAGGTATGTTCCCGCTGGGCGTGGCACCCCACCCCAATACCTACATGCCGCCTGGACCCTCACCTCTCCTCCCGGCTGATGTCCACACCCACAGAGGGCGGGGCCGCCAGTATGTCCGTGATCAGGGGCAGAAACCGCTGCAGGATCAGCTTCAGGGAGGTGCAGCCTGTTTGGACATAGCTTCAGAGGCAGACGGATGGATGGAGCCCCAGACAGATAATGAGCAAGGCACACACGGCAGAGGGGCAGAGACGGACAGCGGGTCAGAGGTGGCACAGCTTGTTTTCACTCTGCCCTCTCTGGAACTCGGAGGGGACAGCAGTGCTGCATAGGCACCTCATGTGGGCATCAGCCCTGGGGGTCTTTCCCACGGTCCTTGCAGGAGCCCCTTGCCACCTCCCCTCCCGCACGTACCTCTCATACTTGCTCTGCAGAAGCTTCTCAATCTGCGGCAGCACCGTGGTGCACAGGTCCAGCTTCCACAGGGAGCTGGGGAGAGGGCCAGGGACATACGCCCTCAGCACCCAGCCTTGCGCACTCCGCCCGCTCCACCCGCCATGGCCACTTACGCTTTCTGGTTGACGATGTTAAGGAGGTCCACCACCACGGACAGGTCACTGATGGCCACGGCCGAATCCACTGACGTCTGTGCAAACAGAGCGCCTGTCAGAGAGCACGGGGGGCCGAGCAGCCCCCGACGGGCTGTGGAGTGGTGATGGGGTTTGTTGTGGGGTATTAAGGAGACTGCCCCTAAAATGGTGAGTGCAAGACCCGGCCTGTAAATAGGTGCTCAATAAGGGGCAGCTTGAGATGGCGAGGATGGAAGAAACACAAGTGAAGCCAACCATGGTGTGGTGACAGGCTGGCACTTGCCTTGATGTCGCCCGTGGTCCACACAGCCCGCACGGTGTCCAGGTTCTTGTGGCGGCTGGTGAGCACCACGCACATGGTGTCATGGCCTTTGCGGATCTGTGACATGGCATCCTCGTCGACCAGCTCCGTCTGCTGGGAAACCTTCACGGCCTGTTGGGACGGGTCCAGATGCTGGCAGCAAAGCTCTGCCCTCGCGCCACGGACCTCCACCCCATCCTTGGGCTGGGACCCCACTCACGGGCAGGAAGTCGGAGGCCTTCAGCCCGATGGGCTCGTTCCGGGTGGCAGGGATGATGGCAGGCTCGGCCTTGAGTGCAGGGGTAGAAGTGACGACTTGGGGCCAGGGCACGACCTCGAGCTGGAGGGGTCCGGAGCTCAGTGGTGGCCAGCCTGAGGCCTTCCTCTCTACCCCCCAACCCTTGTTCAGGACTCCAGCTCCTTTCTGAGCCCCACACCACACCTGCGCCACCTGGACATACGTTTGGCACCGGAAACTGCGTGTCCATGGCTGGGCTGGGCTTTGCCGCCTCCTTGGCTGTGGCCATGTCTGGAGACAAAAGGAAAAGATCTCTGGGTCAGGAAGAAGGCTGGGCTCAGCTGGGACTCTGGGCAGCACCTGTAATTGAAGGTGACGGAGAAGGAGCTGGCGGGCAGCCGGGAAAGGAGACATCAGTAGCACGGGTGCTAGGGAGGCCTGGGCCTCTCCCCCTCTCCACTTACTCCCCCCAGGTCTAGCAGAAAGCAGGGGTTTAGCACTGTGTGGCGATGGGACCCAGGGAGTCCCTAAGGCCTGGCTCTGCTAGGCAGTGCAATCAGCCCCCTCACTAGGAATGAGTGTGTGCTGGGCGCCGTGGTGAGAGATGAAGAGTCGTGCGGCCCCATCTACAGTGGGCCCTATGACTCCTGTCACCACGACCATCTCCGTCCTCCACCGCACGTGTCCCATTTCTGCACCCATCTGAGTGGTCGTGTCTACCTTTCGCCCTCCTCACTAGAGTGTGGGCTCCCGAGGGCAGCACCGGCCTGCTTTGTTCACACTCAGTCATCAGGGGCTAGCCAGGCACACAGTAGGTGTCGTTGGGCAAGTTGAGGGAAAAGATCCAGTGAGAAAGGGTAAGATTGTGGCACAGGAGGGGAGGCCGGGGCGCAGAGAGGGAAAGGCCTGGGAGCTGGGGACTCTGGGAGGCCTGGTTCTGCCTCCCGACTCACCATCTTCCGGGGGTGCTGGGAAGGGCTCACTTCTCCGGGGTGGTGTCCTACCTGGAGAGGCGAAGGGGGTTGGAGAATTCATGGTGGCCAGCCTAGGGCTCCTATCTGAGCCTCCAGGGAGGGGGTGGCCTGGGAGCCAGGGCCGTCAGGACGCAGGGGATGGAAGCTGGTTCCCAGGCACACAGTTGCAGCCCTGTGACCCTGTCCCAGCCCCACGAAGCCTTGGGCCTGCCCCTAAGGCCGCACGGCCTTGCCTTGTTTAGGGCAGGCAGGGCCCTCCGCTGGGGCCTAAGGGCCTGGGACCAGAGCCTGGCCCGGAGCGGGCTAAGCATTGAGCTAAGGGCTTGACATGGATGCTGTCCCCAGAGAGGATAGTCTGTCTCCATGTCACAGGTGGGGACCCGGGGGCCGGGGGGGGGGGGGACGGCAGCCAGGCCTCACTGATGCTGTTCTTGGGCTGGAAGATCTCGTTGTAGTCCTCGGCATTCTGGATCTCTGCCCGCGACTCCCGCTCGTCCCGCTCATCCTCGCTGCTGGGGCTGCGGCGCTCGCTCTCCGAGTTCTGCTTCACCCTGGGGATGGCCGAAAGGACGCCGGGGCCCCAGTGAGGCCAGGCTGGGCTTCCTGAAGTCTTCCTGGGCCGGGCCTGCCTCCTGTGCCCCCCAGTGCCCTCTGAAGCCCCAAGCCCACCTCTGAGGCTTGCTGCAGGCTGTGCTGGGCCGCTCGTAGATGCGTCGTAGGGGAGCACTGGGGAGGGGTGGCTGCTGTGCCAGCAGCTGGCTGTCCTGCACGGGGTCCTGGGCCACCGTGCCTGTCCTGGTGACCCGAGTCAGGTCCACCACGTAAGAGGAGACGTTGCTCTGGGAGAAGGCCACACCTATCTGCAGGAAGCGGCAGAGCTGGGGTGGGGCCCTCTGCAACAGCAGCTGGGGTATGGGTAGGAGTGGGGGCCTGAGGTGGAAGGGGTTGGAGGCCCGGTGGCTTTCTCACCAGCTGGTTGTTGCAGATGGCCAGGTCGGCCACTTTGCCCCAGCTGACTAGGACCACGTCAAAGCAGCGCTCGGGTTCCCAGCCGTAGACACGCAGTGAGTCCTGGCAGCCACTGTATAAGCAGCAGCCATCAGGGTTGAAGAGGACACTCCTAGGCCAGGCGAGAGTGGATCATGAGTCTGAGAAACCTGAGGAAGCCGCGGAGACCCCAGGACAGGAGGAAGTGGAGATGGGACAGGCCCACCCACGTCCACACCCCAGTTCCCAGGAGGAGGCCGGGCCTACCACCCAGCTACCTGCATACCTGACGGGCCCTGGTTCCCCTTCAATGCAGCTCACCACCTGGAATTTCTCCAGATCCCAAAAACGGATGGTCCTGCAAAGGCAGCCAGATTGTGCTAGGAAGCCAGGGTCTCCTTCTGGCTCCATACAGGCCCGTGGCTGGGGCAGCCCGCTTGTCTCCAGACACCTGTCCACCCCCCACCTCCCTGTCAGGGCCATTAAAAGCAATGCCTAGGGCCGGGGCTGGCCCTGGGCAGACAGGGGGAGCGGATTCAGAGGGTGGGAGGTGAACATGGGCCTTGGAGCTAGACACGCCCTTGAACGCCCAGACTGGGGCCAGGAATCAGACTCAGGGGACACGGGACCAGGGTCCCATCTTGACTTGGCTGGCAGTTAATTCAGTCTACACAGGTTCATCAGGCATATGACACCCTGGGACAGAGAGACAGATTGGGGACAGATATACATACACTCAGAGGACAGAGATGAGAAGGATGGCAGTCACGGGCAATGGGCCCTGCTTCTTCTCACCTGTCAGAGCTGCCAGAAGCCAGGAGGTACTCATTGGGGTGAAACTCCACCACGTTGACAGGCCCCGTGTGGCCAGGGAACTCAGACATCATCTTGCCAGCAGTCAGATCCCAGAGCTGGAGCAGGGCAGGGTGGAGGAGATCAGGACCAGGCCAGACACCGCAGCTGCCCACTCGCCCTCTATTCCAGCCTGAGCTCTTTATCCACACACCACCTGCCACTCTGGACAGGCTTGGGACATGTAACCCCAGTCAGGAAGAAGGTGAGGCCCCAGCCTGAGGGTGAGCAGCAGACGCCAGTCCCCAGCCCTGGGCCCAGGTCAGGCCGGGAGCTACCTTCACCGTGTGGTCATCTGCAGCTGAGGCCAACCACTTCCCATCGGGGCTGAACCGGAGACACCGCACGGCCTGGCTGTGCCCCTGTGGAGAGGACAGAGGACTGGGCTCACCCAAGGGGCCAGGGCTGCCTTCCCCACCACCCCACTCCATCTCTGCCCTTCACAGGCAGTGCTTCCTGGGGAGCAGGCAATGAGGGGCTGCCGTGCGGGAGGTGATGTTGATACGCTTCTCCATAGGGGGTCAGAGTCTGAGTCCTGCAGGACGCGCCAGGAAATCAAGATGCCATGGTCACAGAGTTGGGGAAGCAACGTATCGTAGGTCTCTTTTTGGGGAGCTAAATGCCCTCTCTTAATGTCAAAGGATCTAAAACCTCTAAAAACAATTCTTTGTTAAACTCAGTGCTTCAAACTCCTATGACCTGGCACCCCCTTCACCTAACGATACCTATTACCTGCCTGTAAAACCAGAGAACGGAGCAGTCTGGTGAACACAGCTCTGAGGGGTTCATGGGAAGCTGGGGTCCAGGTGGACCACCCACGGCACTTCTGCTCTGCTCCAGAGTCACGATTCTCGCTGGGGCTCTTGTTTCTCATGTTCTCACTCATGGTGGACGGCTGTCCACTCCAGCCCTCCAGGCCAGTCCAGACATCACCTATACCCCATGTCTGCACGGTGCTTGTGGAATGACCACCAGAAGGTGCCCTCCTTACCCTGTATCGGAAGACACAGCCTTTCCTCCTGATGTCCCAGAGCTGTGGGGGGAGGAGCAGAGGGGCAGTCAAGACAGGCCCTGAGCAAGGGCGGGCTTGGGTGGGGGAGGCCCAGAGCCTGGGCTGTCCTGGAGCCTGGGTCGGAGGGCAGTGTGCGGCTGTGAGCAGCGAATGCCCTGGGCACCTCCACGTCATTACACCCCAAAATGACAGGGGTCTAGAAACTGCACACTGAAGCTGGGAATTCTCAGGAGAAATGCTGCCACAGAGAGGGAAGACGCCTCCATATAGAGCTGAAAGCCCACCCTCTGAGACAGGACACACGGCCAATCCCACGGCCCGCCCAGTGAGAGACATAAGGCTCAGAGTGGGGTCTCACCTTGATGTTTGTGTCCTGGGAACCCGAGGCTACGAACTCGCCATATGGGTGGAAATCCAGGCTGCAGATGTTGGCTTTGTGTCCCATGAGTGTGCGAAGAACTAAAAGGAAGAAAGCAGAGATGATGGCGTGAGGCAAATAAGACGGCTGACAGAGAAGGGCTGTCGTCTTCATTGTGTGTGGGCTTTAATATAAACTGAACAATAACAGATTTCAACAATAGGGGGAAAACATCAACTAGGGTCTTACCACCCTAACAACCTATTTTCCTATTTTTCTCTTGAGAGGCGTAGCCATTTGTTACTATGTGAGTCCCCCAAAAAACGTTATCACGCACTACCGCCACCTTGTGCCACTGGGCTCGTCCTAGTGTGTTCATGCAAGTGCGAAGGATGAGGGAGGATGTGATGTCAGGCAGAAGGAAGTGTGGGCAGAGGCCCCAAGGAGGGCAAGCGGAGGGTGTGCCTGGGGTGGCCCTGACCCTCACACTGGTCCTGTCCCAGGGATCTTGAGGGCAGCTAAGAACATGCTGTGAGAGCCGAGCACAGGGAGATGACTGGGGCCTCAGAACCCTGAGGGGCGGAGCGTGAACCACCTTCTGCTGCCCCGAGAAACCATGTCTCCCATCCTCCAAGGTTTTAGGCTGCTTCATGGCCCGGTCCAGCCTGGCCCACAGGCAAACTGTGTGTTAATGTTCCTGGTGCCACTCAAATTTGTCTCTTCTCTCTGGCCTCAAATGTCTTGCTTTTTAAAAGATTTATAATTCCACCATCTGAATGAAACTGATCACCCCATGAGAGCTGGGGCCAAGTGGTACAGGAATCCAGCCATCCTTAGGTTTGAGCCAAGGTGAATCGGGGTACCTTCTGAGAGGTAGTGAGCTTTCTGTTGAAGGAGGTGTTCAGGTAGCCTCCAAGCATAATGCTTTAGGGATAAGAGAGTCAAGCTCAATGCAATGGGTGATTTTTTTTTTTTATTTAAAGATTTTATTGGGGAAGGGGAACAGGACTTTATCGGGGAACAGTGTGTACTTCCAGGCTTTTTTCCTAAGTTGTTGTCCTTTCAATCCTAGTTGTGGAGGGTGCTGTTCAGCTTCAAGTTGTTGTCCTTTCAGTCTTAGTTGTGGAGGGCACAGCTCAGCTCCAGGTCCAGTTGCCGTTTCTAGTTGCAGGGGGCACAGCCCACCATCCCTTGCGGGACTCGAGGAATTGAACCGGCAACCTTGTGGTTGAGAGCCCACTGGCCCATGTGGGAATCCAACCGGCAGCCTTCGGAGTTAGGAGCATGGAGCTCTAACCGCCTGAGCCACCGGGCCGGCCCCACAATGGGTGAATTAAACAAACTATTGTATGACCGTCTGCATCCCTCAGGTTCAGGTCCAGGGCTCTGGAGACAGAATTGGAAGCAGTCTTGGCTCTGCTCCTTGCTTGCTATGTGACCGTGAGCAATCCCTTACCCTCCCTGAGTCTCAAATTGGTTATGGTCAGGATCATGTAATAAAATGGACATAAAGTTCTTAGGATGGGCCTGACACATGGTTAAGTGCTCAACAAATGCCAGTTATAATTCTCATTATAATTTCTTCCTGCACAAGGCCTGCCTTCATCCTCTCTGTCTCCCAAGATGGATGTTCTCTCCTCCTCAGGCCTCGGAATACTTGTCCTGGTTCTCTTGTGTTCTGGCCCCAGTGGTGACTACTCAGTGCCATGGCCTTTCGGGCACTTCCCTCATCCCAGGATATCTGCTGAGCACTTCTGGTGTTCACAGAACAAGCTAAGTAATTTCCCAAGCTCCAACACCACCAGGAGGTGGCTGAGGGCCTGAGGCTCAGAGGGAAGCAGCGCACTTCCGGCCGGTCGGCAAGGTAGAGCCAGAATTTAAAGCAGGCACCGGACTCCTGAGCAGCTTGCTTTACCGTGTGACCCTCTACCTGGGTCACAGTTGTCTAAAGCTCCTAGGACAGGACAGGCACAGCTGAGAACAGAATAAGTGAGCTGCTCTAGCTGTCATCTGCCTTGAAGACACGGTCCATCCTGCTGCCGATGCCCTTCCACCCATCCTACTCGGGGCCCCTCTGCACAGGTCCTGTGGGGCACTGAGCTGGGACTGACCTGCCTTTACATCCTTCACGGAGTGTGACAAGGCACCTGACACATCTGTCCTCGGAGTAGCTAACTTAATTGCACCAAAACCGGAGCAGCTGCCCCTCCTCGCTCTGTAGCTGTCACATGCCACCAGGGTCTCAACACTGCCTTTCTGGGCCAGGAGACCTCGAGCACATGCTGATCAGTCCAGGGCCTGGAGGGGGCACTCATGCTGGCTCCTGCTCCAGCCACTCTGCACCCCACGCCAGTTTCCAGAATCCTGCCCCGCCCCGAGAAGATGTGGAGTCCCACCCTGCGTGGGCCGCCCTCCTGTGGCATCCCTGGCTGACCCACCCTCGCCCTCTGGCTGTGTCACGAAAGCAGGCAGGACCACATTCTTCTGGTGTGACTTCTGCCCTTGCTCTTCAGTCCCAGGAGGGCCTCTGTCTGGTCACACCTGGGAGCTGCAGGGTGAAGGGCCCCTGGGGTCTGTGTACCCCATTCAGGAGCCTCCAAGCTCTCCCAGCTGAGCAGCTACTCAGCTATAGGGTCTTTACCAAGCTTGGTGTCCTCCCTGGACCCCAGCATGCACATATGACAAACAAAGGGGCTCTGCCAACCTGGATCTGCTTCAGAATCACCTGGAAGCTTATTGAAAGCCCAATTCTGGGCTCACCTGAATTCTGAGTCAGGTATCCTGGGAGTGGGGTCTGGGCCGTGTGTTTTTAACAAGCTCCTTGACAGCAGCTAGCCCTGGGAATCCAGTGCCCAGGAATTCCAGAGGTCTTCCATTGTTATTCTTTGCCCACCTCAAGGAAGTCTCACATTCCCCTTATGCGCGAAATAAGTGTGGCTGAGAATGCATGGTACCCGTGTCTTCTTTTCCCTTTGCTCCTCAGTGAATGGTGCCATCCGCTGGGATTTGGGTTCAGGAAGAAGTTTTCCAAGAAGTGACCCGCCCTCGGCCCGGGCCTTTCTGCTTTCTCAGCTGGACCCCGGCCAGCCCCTCAAGTCCAGCGATGCCAGCATAGACGCATGAGTCTTGTGTGTGGCCAGGCAGTGGGACCGTGTGCTCAGATGCAAAGTATGCGACCCATTTGTCATCCAAGAGATCCTGGGCGCTTTCTTAAACAGCCCATCACTGGGTTGGCAAACATCACCCAAGAGGCCAGGGGCACCACATTTCTGGAGGGCCACCTACACAAAACCACTGCCCTTGGGAAGAATGAACCTGGCCACCAGGTGTGCGTGGCCAATGGCTGCCGTCCTGCAGCAGAGGCAGAGCACGCACCACAGGAGAGGCCCAGAAGGACCTATAAGTCTCAGTCAGGAAGGGGGGCTCACTTCTGGGTAAAGCAGCCTTGGCAAAATCCATGCCACCATTTCCTCTCCTGTCCTTCAAGTAGCAATGGCCTCCTGGAAGGTCCAGAATAGAGGCTGGCAAAAAGCAGTGAGCAAATGGGTTTTACTTAGACTTCTCAGCATTGAACTGCACGCTGTTCTGAAAAAATGCTGAATTAGTTGTCAATGTTCAGAAATGGGTGATTCCACTTAAATTTCCAGATTCCCAGCTTCTCTTGAAAAATCCATAGAGCTGGCAGCACCCACAATGCCGTGTGGCAACACCCAGCTCAGGCTGAGAGGAAGCCCCTCTTCTAGGGATGGCGAGACACCCCACTTGGCCCAGAACCGAGGGCATGAGGTTACAGACTGAAAGGACTTGGCAAGGATCTAGCGTAGGTATAAATGTTGACCCACCAAGGTTCATCAGTGTACAACTTCAGGACGCTGGGACAAAGACCCTACAAGCCTGCAGCGAGAGAGGCACAGAGAGGAAAGCAGCAGGTCCCACATGAGGGGTCCGGGAGGAGACAGCAGTGATCTCCCAACAGCAACCGTGGAACCCAAAACGCAATGGCACTGCACCTTCAGAACTCGGAGGGAAAAGCATTTCCAACCTGGAATTCTATACTCGAACTGTTAAAAGAGAGGATGGGGTAGAATAAAGTCATTCTCAATCAT
This sequence comes from Rhinolophus hipposideros, assembly GCF_964194185.1. NCBI lineage: Eukaryota > Metazoa > Chordata > Mammalia > Chiroptera > Rhinolophidae > Rhinolophus > Rhinolophus hipposideros. The sequence goes on along the minus strand of NC_138067.1, from coordinate 10,264,260 downwards.
GAAGGTCTCTAAAACTGCCTGTTGTGCACCTTTCTTAGTAAGCTATGAAAGAATGTTCTCCATCAAAAAGAGGGAGAAAACCAAGAAAAGTGACAACGTGGGATCAGAGCAGCAGATGGAGAGAGTTCCCTGGAGAGGAGACCAGGAGCGCACAGGATGACATCTGGGCTGCAGGCCCGGGTGCCCCCAGGCCACTAGGACCTGGGGGACAGTGGCTCTGAGAAAAGACCTTGCTTATGGGATGGGTTTGAGGGTAAACTGAAGGAGGTTTACCCTTCTGGCAGAGAATTTGGGGATGAATTAGTAATAAAGATGTAGGAAACATGCAGATGGAAAAAAAAAACCACAATTATTAATACCAGGGAAACAAAGTTATAAAAAGAAAAGAAATATGATCAGCCCCAAATAATATCTGTATGGTCCTGAGACTATAAACAGTAGATATTTAAAAGGTGGAATTGGGAGGATGGAGAAGAATGTTGTGAGTGGCTCCACGAGAGCTAACTTCTCACCTTCAGTAGTACGAAGGCAACAGCTAGTACGTAAAATGTTTTCTAAAAGAAAGTGCAGTATAACCACGTTGTTTAGAAAAATAGAGGGAATTAGCAAAACTCCAGGTAAAAGGACAGAAGGTTGAGGAGTGGAGCAAAGACTTCTTCTTTCCATTGTGAATATTTGTAGAACTATCGGTATCTGACTTTTCAAAGTATGCATAACTTCCATAAAGATGAAAACTAAACTGAAAACAGAGCACAAGGAAACAGAAGGTCTGGCCACCCCAGCCCCATTCCTGCAGGCAGGTTGCCAGAGCAGAGCGGGGGCCTTCTCCAAGTCGGCGCACACTCCCCACTGTGCCTCACATAACCGGCTTACTCGTTTACATGTCCTGTGTGGCCCCTGGTGGCACCTGATGTCTTTCCAGGCTCTGAATCCACACACACCCATCTGCCCATCCACACAGTTGTCTATTCAGACATTTACTGGGCACCTCTGAGAGCCAGCACTCAGACAGCAGAGCACGTTGCTGCTGCCCGACTAATGGGGGTGGGGGAATCGCACGCAGTCTGGTCAGCGCTCCGTCAGGCTTCCCGGAGGAAGCAGCTGGACAGGAGAGCCTGAGACAGCAGGACCGCAGGCTGCGAATAGGGGAGGCGAGCGTAGATGCCTACTTTTGGCAGCTTCCAGGTCCCAGACGCGGATGGAGCCCGACTGGGAGCCGGCCACAATGAGCTCCTCAGGGGTGTTGAGGCGGACACTCTCCACTGGGGACGTGTGACCCGTCAGGCTCTGTGGAGAAAGGGAGGCAACTTTAGCACACTGCGCGGACAGACCCTCAGCTGCTGCCCCAATTTCTGGGGTCCCAGAAAGTGTGTCAGAGAAGTGCCCCAAGCGCAGAGCCACACCCAGGCTCGCCACAGCTGACTGAGCAGCCACTTCTTTCGGCCTCAGCTCCCAGGGCCATCAGTGGCCCAGATCCCACTCATGCTCCAGCCTCTCCCACTGCCCGCCATGCTGACATGGACGTCACCTACAGCAATGGCCCTTAACCCTTGGAGAGGAGCAGCTGACCCTTTAGTCCTGAGTCCAAACCACTGCCCACCTAGGCTCTGCTCCCATCTCCAAGACCCTCAGGAGGGGAAATGTGGCAGAACCGAGGCCTGGCTCATTAGCAGCGCACATCTCACCCCTCTGGAATGCCTGGATCCCTGGGGCTGCCCCTGCTGGAGGACCCAGCCATGCTCCCAGGCAGGGCTCTCGGAATCCTGAGGGACTGGGAGTAACTCTGCTGGAAAACCCGGACACTCTCACCCAGCCAGAGCTGGGTCGGGCTGAGCCCGGGAGACAGGGGTGGGAGACGCTGGCATTTCCAGCTTTCTGGACAGAGGCCAGAATCTGAAATCCATGGTGTCTGTCACTCCCCGCCAGGCACTGGCCAACCTAGGGCACAGTGATGACTCCATCAGTGTTTGCTAAGACAACATTCCCCATGGGGGTTGGGGACCCTAGGGGAAAACTGCTCCTCAGCAGAATTACCCCAAGACCAGGCAGTCACAAGCAGTTTGTCTGATTCCCAAACATCACCGGCAGGAGTGTAAATGGGTACAAACTACACAGAGAGTAACTGGGCACAATCTACCCACATTTACAAATGCACATGCCTGCACAACAGCAGCTCTGCCTCTGGGAGCTTGCCCTACACAAACTTAGACACATGTGCAACACACATGGAAGGTTACTCACTGCAGTGACTCTTTTGGACAAAAGACTGGAAACAATGTAAATACCCAGCACAAGGAACTGGTTGGATAAGTTATGGTCATCCATGGTCACCTGTGCAATGGACTGCCATTCATTCAGCCATAAAAATGTATGCGGCAACCCTCTGCATATGGTAAAGACTAACCTCCGTGATACTTTCAGGCGAAAAACGTTGGAGGCAGTGTGTACAGTATGATACCATTCATGGAAAATAGGAGGCGGAGGGGAGAGGCATGCACATTTGCTCGTGAGTGTACAAAATAATTCTGGAAGGACACAGAGGAATCGGAGGCATGGTTGTCTCCAGGGCGAGAAGTGGAGGTCAGGGGAGGAAGGAAGCTGTTTCACTGCTTACGGCGTATCTTTTGGAGGTGGAACTGTATGAGTTCATACATCCTCAGAAATGCACAGAAATAGACCAAAGTGGACTGCCTGCAGAGGGAGGAGCACGTGCATAAACCTAACACGAGAAAGAACTCGGCGAGTCTGAGGCCCCAAAAGGCTCCCGACAGTACTGTCCTGCAGCCAGGTGCCCCCATTCCTGAGCACTGGCCACTGTCCCTGCCATCCAGGCTTGTCCTTGGTCTTCCTGAGCAGACAGCTGGGGAAGACCCAGATGGTGTGCTATGTCCCCTGCACACGGGCTGGGTGCCCTCGGGCAGGGTACCTGAGAAGCCGCCCGCTCCTTACCCCAACACCCCCCGCCCAGAGTCCCCTCCCGTCCCTTGCCCCTGGGCCTGCTGGCCGGCCGAGGCTCACCATGATGCAGTTGGGCTTATTGATGGACCATAGGTTGACACGGCAGTCGTCCCCGCCTGTTGCCAGCAGCCGCCCAGAACCTTTGCCCAGCACCAGCGAGGACACATTGCTGGCATGAGCGACGATCTCCTCTACACAGGAAAGGGCAAGGGGAGAAGGCAGTCAGGGGGCTTGATGGGTCACGTGGTGGAGGGGTGGGCTTGGCCCTGCGTGGCCCCCAGCTCCAACACCAGAAGCCCCGTGGGAGGGCTCTGCCCCCCTCAGCTCCACTTTGTTATTCAGAAACCCCACAGGACACCAGCTGACAAGGCAGGGCCTGGGCTTGAGGCAAAAAGGACTGCCTCTCAACTTCAGTTATTCCTGTCCCACCCTGAGGCCTCATGATTTTTTGCCCTTTTTCTGCACATCGACTGGTAATACTAGGCTCAATTTTTTAAAATCACTTATTTTTATTTAGCTCTGCCTTGTAAGCAAGAATAGCCACGAAATTACCAGTTTGATTGATATGTTCATTATACTTTTTTCCATAATATGAAAAGAAAATGAAAACAATTATTAAGATAAAAAATACTGACCTATGTTCCACCTAAGCACCTCGCCACTCACTGCACACACAAACCTCACTTTGGGGAACACACTTTAAGAACCATTAAGGTCAACTCTAGCCAAGCTGTCCCAAGGGGAGCTCACCCAGGGCTTCAGCCCACAGCCTCAGAATCATGGACCGGGTTCTGGCCTGAGCTCTGCTATTGCAGGCTGTGTGGCCTTAGACAAGTCACTCACCCTCTCTGAGTGCTGGGTTCCTCTTCTAGTAAATGGAGATAACAACAGCGCCTGGCTTATTGAGCTGCTGCACAGGGAGCAGGGGCTCCGCGGTTGGTACGCAGGCTCAGGACTAGTCACTACGGAGAGTGGGTATTAGGGCCTCATGTGGGCACAGGAGGGTGGGCTTCATGAGGAGGGGGGAAGGAAACAGCTGACTGAGAGGTCAGGGAGTGAGGGGACGGGAGTGACGGCTGCCAGGCAGAGGGGAGATACGGTCGTTGTGGGCAGCCACGAGGGCCCCTGGCTTGTGCTGCGGGGGCAGCAGACAGAGCCTCAGGGGGCATCAACAGTGCTCCAAAGGGAAGAAAACATGGGCAAGGAACCAGGAGGCAACCCAGGCCTCCAAGCTCATCTCCGTGTGAGTCCCTCTTGGGAACAAGAAGGAGACAAGACAGGTCTCCTCACACAGACGGAGGGAAAACCCCGTCGTGCTATGCTGAGGCACCTGGGAGGCCGGCTGGGGTGACGGCCTGCACCCTGCCTGGTGGCCTCTGTGGTGCGGGCTTCAGACCACAGGGAGGTTGTGAAACGAGGCCCAGGAAGGCTGCTTGCCAGGCAGCCTGGCTCAGCAGGGCTAGCAAAACTGTCCGGGGACCAGGCCCCAGGCTCGACCTCAGCGATGACACCCAACTTCATGGCCCAGCCAGGCACAAGCAGCATCCAGCCCCAGCCTGGGCAAGAGTCCCAACGTCAGCCAGGGCCTCAGAGACCCTGTCACTCAATCCAAGGGACCAGGGCCCCTCTCTAATCCACATCTCAACCAAGGAGCCTCTGTCCTCTGGAAACCATACGGGTAGATGCCTGGGGTTCAAGACCTTCTGTTTGGCTAAAGTGACTGCCCACCCCAGAAAGAAGACAAGCCACCTTCTCGCTGAGCACTGTTCCCAAGCCCCAGGCCTTCTCCCCTTCTCTGGAGACACTCCACACAGGCACTGCCCTACACCTCTGACCTACTGCGGGCCTGAGTGTCTACCTCGGCTCTCTCCCTTCTCAGGGAAAGCTCTGGCTGTGCCCTACCTCACTGGGCCTTCTTGGGTACACTGTCATCCCTCTCTGGGCCTCAGGACGGCTGCCCCTGGAGACAGCCATTAATTCATAATATATATGATTCCTGGGTGCCTATTCCAGGCCCAGAACTGGGGAGACACTGGGGAATAAGGGTGATTAGATTCCTGTCTTCATGCTACAGCCTGATCGGAGGGTTTCTGGGACAGGGCATCCAGCTGGAAGAACCACAGACTCTGAGGTTAGAAGGATACGGAGGTTGAGCCCTTCTAGAAGGGCTCAGACTACTTCCCTCTAAGCAACCCGACCCAGGACTGACTGGAGCCCCTGGAGAGACCAAGGGGGAGAGCGGACACACCATGGGTACCAGGCAGAGGAGGCCTCGGCACAGGGCACTGACCTAAAGGACAGCACCCACCAATGGTCCAGGCTTGGGTAACACACTTTAGTGCAAACAAATAAAGATCCTCACAGCATCTACAGGCAGGCCAGGCTGGCAGCGGCTGCTTCACCCTGTGGCAAAAGCCCATGACAGTTTCCCAAGCTCAGGTGGCACGACTTGGGCCCCCTGTCCCAGCCAGAGCTGGGAACACAGCACTCTGGCCAGAGGCACTGAGGACTAGCATCCCAAATGGAAGGTGCAAAGAACGGGGCTTCACGCTGGCCAAGCACCTTCTGATCCTTGCGAGCTCTAGAGCCACAGTCAGAGGTCATTGGCCTTAGGCTCTTCAGTTAAAATGCTGTGCACATGAAATTGTCAGCAGATGCCCAATATGACTGATCACGTTATCTCCCACTTGAACATTTTCAAGATTTGGCTTTGCCTTTCAGATAAAGCTGAAGCCTCAGAAGGCTCTGTGGCACCACATTCTCCTCAATGCTGTGCTGCAGCTCATGGCTTCCTTTGAGTCCTTCCAATGCACTGACATTCCTCCCTCAGGGCCTTTGTACATGCTGTTCAGGCAGCTTACAATACTTCCCTACTCCACTCCCCCAGCACCTAGTGAATTGATCAAAGCATATGTCCCAGCTTCGAATTCGATCAAGAGAAACAGAGGGGTGTAGTTATTCCTGCCAGTTGCTCTCCCCAGGTTCTGCGCCCCAGGGCAGAGCCCTTGTCTATTTTGACCCCGCTGTCTCCCTAGTGCCTGACTCTATGCTCAGAAAAGAGCAGCTGTTGAAGGTGTAGATACATAACCCCTCTAAATACAAAACCACTCGGATCAAAGTGTGCCTTCCTTGGGAGCCATTAACAGCATTCTCCCAGAACAATTTGAAACAATTTGAGGAACAACTTGAAAATAGCCCAGGCCTCTCATTTAACAAATGAGGACACTGGGGCCCAGCTGAAAGCTTTGCCCAAGTTCCCACAGTTAAAAGTGAAGGAGCCTTGCCCGAGCTTCTGAAAACAGCCCAGGACAGCTCATAGCACAGGGTGACCAGTCTGGGCACACTAAATATATGCCAACCAGTTATTAAAGGTGGGGTAGGGCCCATGGAAGCACTAATGAGTAGGGCCGTGGTCCTGAAAATATGATCTGGGGAACCATCATTAATAGCATGTTTTTAAATGTCTCAGTATTTCTAACTGGTAAATAATGATAGATATAACTCCCATAAACAAAAACTTTTTGGGATCGTCAATAATTTTTAAGAGTATAAAGAGGTCTTCAGATCAGAGTTCAGAACTGCTGTCGGGTAATGGTGGAAGTGGTGTTGCTCCAACTCAGTTACATTCCAGAGCCCTGTCAACATCCCTCTGTCTACCCTGTCACCCCCGCCCCACCCCCAAGACGCCCTCAGCTTAACTTCTGAGATGTCTGAAAATGCAAAGAATACCTTTCAGGATTTTCACCCCATCCCGGCTGTCAGCCTAACTGGAAATCCTACACTAAGTGATTTATTATATATTCATTTTCTCACTTGAATCTCACAGCAACTCTAGAATGTATGTATTGTACAGATAGGAAACTAAGCCTCAGAGAGGTTAAGTCACCTGACCAATGTCACCCAGCTAAGAAGTGCCAAAGTCATGATTTGCCTCTTGGTCTATTTTACTCCAAAGCCTAGGGGTCTCGCCCTGTGCCAAGAATAGAAGACAAAGCTGGGGGTTCAGGCTCCCAGCAGCAGACAGCTAACAGGGTAAATGGGGTGAGAAAGAAAGAAAACTACTCACGCAACTTCCAGGCTGTTTTGGTGACTACAGGGGTGGCCATCCTTCAGCTGGCTGGCACCTGAAGCTCCCACAAAACAGACTGTGCTTTCCTCGTGGGGTGGGGGTGGATCCCCCCCAGATCTGCCAATCAAGTTGGCAGGGAGTTCCCACACATCCAGGCAGAGGGAATGCCTTGTCTCCTGGCTCTGGATGGACCTGTAGTTTTAACTCATACACAGCAGCCACAGAGCAGCCTGTGCGCACCTTTCAGGATCCTGGATCATGGAACGTCAGGCTTGAGCCATCTGAGCTCAACACTGGGCTGGAACACAAACAGAGGGGATGGCGTGTTAGGAAACACTCAGTGGGAGCTCAGGGTACCCTGATATGAAGAACTGCGGCCACAGCTCCCTGGATCACCAAGGCCACGCGAGAAAGACAGACACCCACTAAAGCCCCCAAGAGCTGCACTGCAAATTGGGTTTGAGAATGTGGAGAGGGGGCACCTCAAGCAGGGAGCAGGGAAAAAGGTCCTTCCAGAGGCCAGGATGACGGGAGGAGGCTCTGCTCCAGGAGGCTGGCGGCCTGAGGCGCGGCAGCCGCAGTGGGGCGGGGAAGAGCACATGTCTGAGGTTCCGATACATCTCTAGGAGTCACTGTTTTTTCCGACCCATGGGAAGTGGGTGGAGTCAAGGCTAAGCCTAGGGGCCCGTGGGAGGCTCCCCAGACGGGCACGAAGTCTTCTCCAGGGGGAATCTCAAACAGGGCCCTGAGGATCCAACCCCCACCCGCAGTGTGTGGCAAAGGAACTACTCCTGGTGCCTGTGATGTCCAAGGACAGAGCTGGGAACTAGGCCACCCGGCGGCAGCAGTCAGTATGATCCCCTCAACTCTAAAAAGCCAAACCATTTCCCACGACCCCTGCCTGTCCCGTTTCTCCTGGGTTCGCCAGTCCTGCCCCTCCAGGCCTCCGTTCACTCCCCCTTCTCCCTGCCTGCTGCGCTCCCCATCCGCGCACATCTTGTTTCCTGAGCTCCCTAAATTGGCCCCTGCCTCGCCAGACCCCCTTTACTCTCCTTTCCCCTCCGCTACCAGTATCCCCATTCATTCATTCCCGTTTCTTGTGTCCCCGTTCATCACCCACCCTCCTGCAGACCCCCGGCTCTGCTTCCGGCCTCCCCGGTTTTCCCCTCAGGCCTCCTCGTCGGTTCCGCCCCTCCCGAGGCGAAGTCTGGTCCCTCGGCCTCCCCTGATCCTCCCACTTCTCTCAGCTGGCGGGGCAATGGCTCCAGCCTCCCCGCGCCCAGAGCCCTCTCTGCCGCAGCCCGGCCCGACACCGCCTGGCTTGGCCCAGTCCAGGGCCCCTCGTCCCCTCGTCCCCTTGCCCACTCCACCTGCAGCTGCGGCTCCGGAATCCGAGGCTCCGCTCCAGGGACGACCCCCACTTGCCTCCATCCCCTGCCCTGATTGGCCGCTGCTTGACAACCGACCCTCACAACAAAACCTCCGTCTCAGAGCCCTGCCCAACTCACCTCCCTCACCAATCAGCCGCCGCGGGCGCTCCACCTCCCGCCAGGTTTGACCAATCAAAGCAGGCGCTTCTGCCGCTTTTCCCAAGTACCCGCCCTCTCTTCCTGAATTGGACTAATCATGAGGAAGGAGAGTTCAAGAGCCGCCCCTCAGCCTCTAATGAACCAATACGGGCTGCCGTTTCATTAGTCCCGCCTCCGCCTCAAACTTTCCCTTTCCTCCCTCTTTCCTTCTCTACCTCGAACCTACTTTGCGTTTGAAAAATTTTAGAGACGCCCTCCAATGGCGGCCGCCACCAATCACTTTAGCAACCGTCTCAGCTCGGCCAATCAGCGTGAACATTATTGGAAAACCAATTCCCAGACAACCAATGGGAAGAGGACATTGGGAACAGCGTGAGGCCGCAGACCTTCCATCTTGTAGTGGGGCGAAGCGGGGAGGAGTCCTTAGTCAGCATTTTGCCAGGGTTCCTACTTCCGTTTACCTCTGGCAGTGCTGCTTTGGTCTGAGGATTTTGCCCTCTTCTTTGGCTCTAACACCAGCTTGAATCCCCCACAGGAGACCTAGAGGGAAACGGAAACTGATTCCAGGTCGAATGAGGTGTGGAGCCCGGAAGTGTTGCCCCTACCGCCGAGGTCTCGGTGAATGGATGAGTGGGCCGCTCCTTTACGGGGATCGCCGACTAGGAGTCCGAGAAAGGCCGACTTCATTTGTGATTCGTCGGTGGGGTGGGCCTAGGAAAGGGCCATAACGGGCCAGAATCGGGGCCACTCGCGTGGCTGCTCCTGGGGGCCGCGTAGGAGGAGCTCGGCCGCCGCCCCGCCCCCGCCCCGCCCCCCGGCCCCGGCCCCGCCCCCGGCCCCGCCCCCGCCCCCCAGCGTCTCCTCCGGCCGGGCCCCGTCTGCCGAGAGGACGCGGCCAGCCTCCCGGGGGCTGGTGCCTGAAGGCCCTCAAGCCTCCCCGTTTATCCTCGAGCCAGTCAGTGCCGCTCAGGGATGCTTGATCTCGTGTAACGCCCGTGACAACCCCAAAGGGTGGGAAGTCTGCTCCCAGGTACAGATGAGGAAACGGAAGGCCAGGTTAAGGTGCTTGTACGAGGCCACACGGCCAACAAGTAATGGAGTCAGGATTTGAACCCTTGTTCTTAAGGCAAAGCCTGAGTTTCTCCAACGTCCGGCGTCCTGTCCGCCAGACAGAGGCCGAGGGGCCACCCCTCCCCTGGGCTTTGGGAAGCTGTCCCCTGATGTGTGTGAGCGCCATCAGAAGACGTCCAGATGAGCGGAATCAAATCCGGTCAAAATTGTCCACCCTGTACTTACACTCAGCTTTTAATGGGAGCATTTCGTAGACAGGACTTGAAAGAACACTGTGATGATGTGTAATAGTGTGATGGCATAACGATGACCCAATAGTAACCAGGTGGAGTTCACCGCTTGCTAACATCTTGCCGTCTTTGTTTTGTCCGCGTGTAGTTTCTGGAGCTCTTTGAAAGTTGCAGACATCAAGACGTGTCACCTGGACACTAAATACTACTGAGCGTGTAACCTTAAAAATAAGGCCCGTGTCCTACGTCACCACTGTGTCACCACACCTAAGAAAACTCACAGTCCTCTTCCAGTCCACATTTTCCCCATCGTCCCCCAAATAACGTTTTTTCCTAACTGGGAAACAATCAAGATGAGGCGCACGTGGCTTCTTTAGGTCATTCTATTTCTGTTCCCCATTTTTTTTTTTTAATGACATTGATCTTTTGAAGAGAGAGGGCCATTACCTTGTAGACTGTCCCACATTATGATTGTGGTACCGAGTTACACTTCCAGTAGGAAAATGATGAGAGCTGTAGTCGCTCGTCCTCACCAGTACTTACTCATGTTAGCCATACGAGGGGGTGTGCGGTGACATTTAATGTCCCTGAGGACTCGTGCATCTTGACATTTTCATGCATTCGTTGGCCATTTTTTAAGCTCCCATTTAATGAGTGCATTCTCTGTGCCACTTGCACTCCTCTCTTTGCAAGTCTTATTTAATACAATTTTTTACCTCCCATTTTACAGATGGCTACACAGTGGCTGGTAAGTGGCTGCAGTCCCCTGCATTCCAGTGTTAAGCCTCCAAGTTTGGGGGTACATACCTTGGCCTTGCCATTCCCACTTTGTGAGCCGGGCCACCCTAGGCACATTTTGATCTAACCCGTTGTTTGAAGGTGGCTGTCAGACCGTCCGCAGAGGTGCTGCAAAGGCTCAACATTCCAATGGAAAGAAGGACAGGAAGTGAATGAGGAAGGTGGCCAAGACGTGGGCGGGGGTTGTCCCGGGCTATAGATGAAGAAGGGAAGGAAAGGCTGGTGCTGGAGCTTGTGAAACATGAGGCACAAATGGCAAATTAAAAGTGTTTTATTTACAGGAAAAATCTTGAGAAGCAGGGACACACAGGGCTGCAGGGCAGTAAGGTCAGGTCATTAGCTGGGTGTAGGGAGGTTTCCTTCTCTGGCAGCTTAGGCAGAGGCCCCAGGAGAGGCATCAGATGGCCAGAGGTGCAGGAGGGGTATTAAACATAGCCTCTCAGGAATTCCACCAGGCGTGGGTCCTTGTGGAGCTTTTCCTCCAGAGCCAAGTATTTCAGTGGAGCCAGCTCCTTGTGTCTGAAATCAGAGGGAGGAGCGAGAGGTGGTGGGGTGTTACAACGCCGTGTTCCTGCCTCCTAGTGGGTGGACCTCGGGGTCCCCTGCCCCCTCACCGATTGAGCCGCTGTTCCAGGATGCGGATGCGGAACATGGCCTGGGAACAGTAACTCAGGTACAAGTCTTCATCCTCGGCTGTCAGGGCCACCTGGTTTTCCTGGTACCACTGCTGCTTCTTCTGCAGCTCCTGGGTCTCCTGGGGGCACGGGGAGAAGACAGGAGGGTTGATGAGGGCTGACCACGCCCCCCAGGCTGGAGGCTGAGATCCCACTGGTCATCAGACAGTCAATGGGGGTTGGCCCCACAATCCCCACCCAGAGAAGCCAGAGGAGCAGAGGCAGAGGCCACAAAATGTCTTGGTGGGAACCACTTGGGTCATGTCTGGAGGGATATCATATACAAGAGGTCAGCAGCATTCAAGACAGACAGCCATGTGGCTCTGGACAAGTTACATTTTCAGAGCTTCCAATTTCTTGTCTGCCAAATGAGGGTCATTATATACACCCCCTTGTTCCCCCACAACCACCACCATAGAGCTCTTGGTGAAGGTTAAATGAAACAGTGCATGGGAACTACATAGGGTAGTCCCAACCAACAGCAATGCGTCAAGGACTAGGAGTTGTTACAATGCGCCATCCATCCATCCATCCATCCATCCATCCATCCATCCATCCTGCCACCTATCCACCCACGCACTCACTCATTCACCCTTCCACCCAGTGAATAAGAGTAAGGAAAGACAACTTGGTTATTTGGAAACTCCAGGCAATGGAATCCCCTCATCGCTCCCTCACTAGTCTATGAGCAAGCAGCCCTGGGCCCATTTTCTGGATGAGGACGCCGAGGTCCCCTCCCCTCCCCAGGACCTGGCCACACCTTCTCAAAACGGGCCTGGATAAGGTTGGCCTTGTCGATGAGCCGCTGCTTGAAGTCACTGAGGCACTCGTCCTTAAGGCGCACGGCCTGCCCACGTGTCATTTTCTCTCCTGGCAGGAGCTGTGCCAGGAACGGGGCAAGGTAGTCCAGCTGGGCCTCTACCTGCCGCCTGTGCTCCTCGTGTATCACACGCTCCTGTGGAGAGGGAGGAGGTGGTCAGCTGGGGAGGTGCAGCTGGGGAGGTGCCGCTGGGGAGGAGCAGGGCCAGAGGCTCACCATGGCCTCCCGGTACTCCCTGCTCTTCTCATTGCGCTTGGTGTCATAGATGGAGATGGTCAGTGTGTGCGCTGTCTCCTCTTCCTCTAGAAGCTTCAGGATTTCCAACACCTGAATTGGAAAGTGGGGGCGGGCATGATTAAAACCTCCCCCACCCCGCCACCTCCCACCTGCTCACATAGGGTTCCATGGGACCCCACCTCGAGCTCTGACTCCCAGGCCTGATGTCTGGACAACTTCTCCTCATTCTTCAGCTTCATCATGGCCTCATACTGGTAGAGAAGCTTCTTGGTGTACTCCATGGGCTCCACCTGGAACAACAACAACCACAGTGACACAAAGAGGCAGCAGTGGCTGGGGTCGTGGGCAGACTCTGGAGCCAGACTTCTTGGGTTCAAATCTTCCTCTGCCATTTTCTAGCTGTGTGATCTCAAGCAAGTTGTTTAACCTCTCTGGACCTCAGTTTCCTCATCTATAAAAACAGAGATAATTATTGAAGAGAAACTAGAGACTCAGAAGAATGTGCCAGGAGGGTGAGGATTTGAACTGGGAAAGCCAGCCCGGCGGAGGTGAGGGGGTCTTTTCCTACTCCAGTGTTGGTTCGGTGATCTGGGGTCTGCTCTGCCGAGGGCTGGGGTAGGGACAATGCAGAGCAGTCATGGCCTGCTGGGTTGTCTTTCTTGGTGGAAAAGGCAAGGTTTTCAGGGGAGCTGCAAAGAGAAGTGTCCCCGGGTGGGATCTCTTAATTTTCCCAAGGGGCATAGATGAACTTCCAGACTGGGAGCTAGTAGTTTCCACCCCGGTTCTCTTAAATTGCTGGGACCGGGCAGAGAGCCCCAGCTCCTTCTCGTCACCCCACCCTTTCACCGCGGCCTGCCTGGCTCCCAGGCCCACCTCAAAGCTGATGCACATGTCAGGTGTCATGATGATCTTGTTGCCTTTGCTGTCCACATCCGTGCGCTGCAGGAACTCGCGCTTGGAGGCGGTGATGTAGTCGTCGCGGCAGTGGTAACGCAGCTGGATGCGCTCCTCCAAGATCAGAAACGTGCGTTCCGCCACGTCCTCGTCCGCAGGCTTCGCGGAGTTGCGGAAGAATCGCTCTGTGATTTTCTGGGAAGCCAGAACATGCATAGGATGGGCATAGGCGGGAAAGGGGATTTGTGCATGCCCCCGAGGGCAGCAGCAAAGGACGCTCAGGGACACGGGTCTGGGGTCATTTGGGGGTTTGTGAGGAGCAGCCCCTCCTTGCTACACAATGGCTCTCATGGCCCCACGGGTTCTTGCAGGCCACTCCAGCCCTGTGTGGTGCTGGATTTCTTCTCTAGCTCCCTCCACAAGACTCTGCTTGTTCACCTCCAGAGATGGGGAGCTCACCACCTCTCTAGGCAGCCTGCTCCATCACTAGACATCCCTTACTTCTAGAAAGAGGTTTTATTTGATATGCAGTCAAATAAGGATGCCAAGTAATTTGCCAATAATTTGTGATGACATGGAGAAAAAAAATGTACAATTAATGTCAAGTGGGTGATACAGGGATTCTACCTCCCTCCCTACCCACACCCACACCCACACCCACGCCCACACACCCCTCACTTAAGTTAGAAAAGACTCAAAACCAAACCTATATTACGTAGTCATGTCTACTAGATGCCATTCTGAGATATTTTTACTTTTCTTTTTATATTTTTCCATATTTTTTAAATGTTAGTTATCAGTGTGCACTTTTTATAATAGTGAGGAAATAATATCTCCCTGCTGGCCCAGTGGTGAGGGATACAGGGCTGGCGTCACACAGCCCTGGGATCTTGCGTTGGTTAAAACACCAAAGATCATTTGGCAAAGGTGCCGCTCCTGAGCCGGGACTGTCCCTATCTGCAGGTAACCCTGGCCTGCCAGGGCAGGTGGGCACCCTGTCTTAGGCCCAGTGAGTGCTTACCACCATGGGCCGGGGGTTTGACTCTGCGCTGTTCAGAGCCAACTTTTTGACCCTGGGCCCGAAATTGACATGGCGGTAGGAGAGGAAGTCGGCACGTCCTTGATAGTACTCGGTCATCGTCTTGGGCGTCTCCTCTCGCTTTATCAGGCCGTCCACACGGGCCTTTCCGTAAAACTCCATGATTCGGTCCGTCTCAGGTTGCATGGACGTGTATGAGTGCGCTGCAGTGGGAGGCAGGGGGTTTGGGGGTGGGGAGATGGCTGGTAAGCACCAGGAGCCATGGTGGCTGGCTCAATCACCCAGCCCTGACATCCCAGGGAGAAGACACATCCATGAATGCTCATGGATGAGTATTAGGTGTATAACCAATCCCCCACTGATGGGTATTTGGCTGTTTCCAACCTTTTTGTTATAAACAACAGCACGATGAACATCTGCACGTGCGTTTTTTAAATTCTTGCCCATTATTGGCTCATGACAAATTCTGAGCAATCGAATGGAGCAAAATAAAATACGTATGCTGGTCAGAAAGCATACTCATTTTAAGGCTGTTATTGATGATTTTGCCCAACTTCTCTCCACAAAAGTTGTGCCAATTTGCTGTCCTACCAGTAGTGACAGGGAGTGTTTTTCACACTTGCTGACTCCCTATGAGACCATTTTTTTCATCTTTGATAACATGAAAGTTGTAAGATGGTCCCTTAGTGATTTAGTTTTATTTATTTATTTTTATTTCAACCACCAGGTGAGGTCGATCATTTTTTATTTTTTCAGATGATATATTGACGCTATGTTTCCATTTGGGATTTCTTCGTTAGGATTCTTGATCCTTTCCCGAGACATGTCCTTCCCTCTCTTACAGGCTCCTGGGCTCATGGCCATGTCCACACCCTCTGCCCTCTGCATGGCGCCTGTGGGGGCATTTGTTGATTTAATTGCTCACGCATCTTGACCCCCTATAAATGGGGCCCCCACTGTGTGCCTGATCCCAACCACAGAATGGGCATGTGGTCCTGGCTTTGACTTTCCTAGAGGAACATTTGTCATGTTCTGTGCTTCTCCTGACCGCCCACATCTGGTTTGCTTAGGGATGCAGGGGCGGTTTGCTCGCCACCAAAGAACCCTGTTGATACATGGATAGTGCTTCTTCCCACCACACACCAGCTTCATGGAGGCTGCTCTAAGGAGCCTGTGAGGCCCCACCTGGGCCCCTAGCTGGCCTGGCAGTGGGATCCGCTTACCACGCAGAGCCTGGGGGTGGCCTGGCTTGAAGTAATCGATGATCAGGCCTGTGATCTTGTTTATGTGCTTCAGCTCCAGCATGTCCCCCCGGTTCTGGTACCACTCCTTTATCTCCAAAATCTGGGTACCTGTGGGGCCCATTGGTGTTGGCTGCAGCCAGGCCAGCTGCCCCAGCCTCCGTCTCACCATTCCTAGCACACAGAGACCAGCACGCCCATACTCACACCGAGAGAGTGTCAGTAACATGCCCAAGATCACACAGCATGTCGGGGAACCCAACTCTGCTGCTCCCCGAGGCCTGGCTGCCCCTCTTACACTCCAAGTCCCTGGAGGTGCTGAGGCGGCACACGAGGCCGTTGCTGTTGATGTAGGGGGTCCACTTCTCCAGCTTGGCCCGCTTGTAGTGTATCACCTTCTTCCCGTTTGGGCAGCGGGTCTCAAATGCTGTGGATACAGAGGGGGCTGGGGTGAGGGACCCCCCTCCCCCCAGGTCAGCCACTCATCCAGCCACTGTCCAATGCATTGTCTGCTAAGCTCCGCCAGGCCCCAAGTCTGTTCCAGGGAGGCAGAGGAGAATGGACAGCAGGCTGGCTCCTGCCCTGGCGGAGTTCTCAGGTCTGAGCCTAACCAGAGGACCTGCGCTTGCCACACCACATACTCGCTGCCAGGCCTTTGCCTGTGCAGGCCTCTCTGTCACAAACACCATCCTCTCGCGCCCTAAGTGGCCTGACTTCTGATGCATCAAAACTTAGCTCAAATGATCCCCCCTCCTGGAAGCCCTCTCTGCCCACCCACTCCCCAGCCCCGAGCCCTCAGGCTGCACTGGGTGTTCTTCCCCTGGGTTTCCATGACACCCTCTCTGGCCCTTCCACCCTACTGGCATGGCCTATGTTCTATGCCCACCCTCTGGGTCTAGGCACTCCCAAACAGGAAACTCAGCAGCCAGCGGATGTTGGCATGAGGCACACGCATTCCTGTCCTCCTGCTTTCTCTGCCTGCCCCTCCCAGGTCCTCATACCTCCCCTTCCCTGTGCCATCTGGCCTCCTCCTGGCAGGGAGTGGGGGTGAGAGAGGGGAAAGGCTGTGTCCTGATCCTCGGTCCTCCAATACCTCCCACTCTCCATCCAGTGTGTGTTAACTGAGCCCCTTCCTGTGTGCGAGACATGCGTCAGGCCCTCAGCCACAGAGCTGAACGTGTGTGCCAGGAAGGAAGGACAAGGGGCAGCAGAAAGCAGGAGGGATGGAAATGAGGGGTCCGGGCAGCCTCTGCTGGCGTCCCCCTTCCTCGCTGCTGCTGCAGACCATCCCAGGAACCCAGGTCCTGAGGAGGCGCAGTGAACAGGACAGGAGCATACCTTCTGGGGAGATCTCAATCTGCTCCACCCACGAGTGTGGCATGTCAAAGCTCTTATCCTCTTCCTCCTTGTCCTGTTGGGAGAGGCGGGGGCGGGGTGGGCTGGTTCTGGTCAGGGCCGGGCCTTGGAGCAGAAGTTATGGGTAGAGCCTCTGTCTCGTCCCCCGGGTCAAACCAGGGTGGCTTGCTAGCTCCTCCGGGGGAGCCAGAGGTCACAGGCAATTTTGACCTAGCCTGTCATGACCCACGATAGGGAAGAAGAGTCTGTTCCCAGCTGGCTGGGATTTCCCCTGCACCTTCCTGGCTGGGACAGAGCACCCTTGCTCTGCACGCCCCTTTCCCTCAATCGGCAGAAGCCCAGGCACAGCCACAGGACAGTGGTTAAGAGAGGGACTTCTAGAGTCAGCTGGACCCAGCCCCACCCTCCATCCAACACCAGCTAAGGGGTCCTGGGCAAGTCCTTTAGCCTCTGACACTCAGTTTCCTAACTCTTCCTTGGGAGAGTTAACTGATAGACGTTACATAAAGTGCTGGGGACACTGCCTGGCTGTCTCTATTGGTTCTTTTCTCTCTTCTAGCCTTAGTTTCCCCATCTGTGAAATAAGGCCTGGCCTAGACAAATGGTCCTTAAACTAGGTAACCACATAAACTTGGATAAGATTTCCTGTTTAAAACTGTTCTCCCACAAACATTGCTCAGTCCTCTGCCAACAGCTCATCCAATCCGTCCACCTTTCCAGGCCAGCAGGGGGCGCTTGTACCCCGGGATTTACTGCACAAAGGAGTCTGGTCTCCAGAGCTGAGGACCCTGAGAATGCACAATACCATTTCCAGGCATGTTTAGACTGCTGTGCTTAGCGTGTCACACCAATGGTCCTGTTTTGTCCTCAGGCAGTCTCAAGAGGTAGAACAGAGTTGCCATGGAGAACTCAGACTTGTGTACAGGGTCTTAGCCCCCTGCTTCAAGGCACATACTCTCCGAAAAGGATGGAATGTGTAGGGAAGGGGACCTGAATGC
Organism: Rhinolophus hipposideros; assembly: GCF_964194185.1. Lineage (NCBI taxonomy): Eukaryota > Metazoa > Chordata > Mammalia > Chiroptera > Rhinolophidae > Rhinolophus > Rhinolophus hipposideros. The sequence goes on along the minus strand of NC_138067.1, from coordinate 10,246,346 downwards.
AAGTCCCACTCCTCCCCACTGAGGGGTCCTGGGAAGGTCACTGGGTCTGTCCAGGCCTCAGTTTGCCCATCTATAAAATGAGGGCATGGTCTAGGCCTTTCTACTTTGAGGAATCTGGAGTTAGTCTTTCTGGACTGTCCCCTTCCATACACATGCCTGTGGCAGGGATGATTGTCAGGTTGGCGTGAAGCAAGACAGGGTGTGAAGCGCCCACCCCCATACCGCCCAGCCCCACAGGTGGCTAAGGCTCACCAGATTTTCCACGTCATCGTCATCGTTCAGGTCACTGTCATCTTCCTCAGTCACGGACAGGTAAGGCTTATCGGTCCCCAAGAGCAGGTACTCCCATCTCACAGGGTCTCCCAGGTCAAAGACCAAGTCCTGATGGGCGAGGGGATCAGCTGAGCGTACCCCACAGCCACCACACCCCCTCCTGTTCTGCTGGGTGGTGGGAAACAGCGGCTCCCAGAGTGGAGAAGGGCTCTGGGCCTGGGTCTCAGAGGGGCAGAATGTCGGCTCCAGGCAGCCTCTGTGAGTCCATGCCCACCCTCCTCATTTCAACAGGAAACTGAGACTCCAAGAGGGGCTGGAATTCCCTTCCCTTTGCCCAGTCTCCCTATGAAAAAATCCCATTGTTGGTCTCTGTGAGAGACTTGGGAACTCTGGCCTGGGATAGGCCCAGATGTGGATCTCGTTCTGCGTTTTGCGCTGGGGGTGGGGGCAGGATGTCCCCAGCAGTGTTTAGAGCAAATGCAAGATAGTGAGATTTTATGGGAGGGAGAGACGGCAGGTTTGAAAAAAAGGTCTTCTCAGAGTGCTTACTCATGCAAGGGAGAAGGGAACTGGGCAGGCACCTGCGGAATTGTGGAATCTACAGGTGTGGGTCCTCCACCTCTTTCATCCCAGCCCGCCTGAGCATAAGCTTACTTGCCAGATACCTCCCAGCAGGTGGGGAACATCCCACATCCCAGGCTACCTCCCAGGGTAGCAGCCATCCCCAGAATGTGTCCCAAAGGGAGGGCAAAGCCTTAAGAACAGCTGCCCACAAGGGGCTTCCACATGAAACTGCCCTGAAGCGGACCTAATCCTGGCCCTCACTGTCTGAGTCCTGGAGGGCTCCTGAGTATTTCTCTACTGTAGCCGGGAGGTGGAGGGTTAGAATAGGGGGCCATGGTGGAGGAGAGGGAGGGAGAGAACTACTCATAAATGTAACAGTGATCACCGATAGTCAGGCTTAGTGGAAAGGAAGCACATTACTATATAGATGTTTGCAATCACATCCTCCATTCTGTCACTTTTGTAAGTAGTAAGCAGTTAGTTCGGTGTTTTGCTGCTTAACTTTCTGTCTCTATAGGAAATGCATAACTGAATGGACAACGACCACATCTCTGAGCCTGGGGTGTCTTGCTGTCTCTGTGTGGGTCCTCATCATGACTCCCCACCCCCAATGCCATTTCAAGTTTCTTTGAAGGAACAAAGCAGCTGCTCTCCTGCTCATTTGGCAGTACAAGTGACAGCCAGCATCATGAGCGCTTTCTCTGTGCCCTCACTTGGTGATGCAGTACTGCCCCTCTGACTTCACTTTCTCCCCGAGCTGCCCTTCCATCTCCATCTCATCACTTCTGTGATCCCTGCCATAAAATTCCTTTGCCTAGCACTGGTGCAGGGCGTGCTGAGAGGGGAGGCTGAGGACAGGATCTTCAGCCTGGATGAGGGACAAAGGAGGAGGTAGCAGCCTCTCAAGGGCAATTCTTCTTCAGAGGGCACTGACTCACGTGGCAGTTACGAGCCTGGGCTCTAAAGGAGGGCAGTTTCCACTGGGCCCCATCTGTGTGGTGTGGGAGAATTTCTTTTTATAAGACGAGAGTCACAATAGCTAACATTTATTGAACAGCCAGGGACTGACTATTCTAAGCACCTACTGAGTGTTATTTCCCACGACCCCGTGAGGTCGGTGAGGGCATAGCAACCCTGGGAATCCCCGGCTAAGGGAGGCCAAGTGGCAGGGGAGGTGTTCCTCCTTCATTGAAGGCAGGTGTTTCTCCACCTGGGCATAGCGGCCATGTGCACAAAATGGCTTGCACCCGAACTGCGCACATCACCTCTGACAGTTTCCCACAGGGGGCGACAGCAGTCCCTTGGACAGGGTCACTTTGGAATAGGGGGACAAAGGACCCAGGATCCACCTTTGGGAAACTGGCCTGGTTGGAAATGGAGGCACTTACAAACAAAAGAGCACAGGATATGGAGTCTGGAGTCTGTCTCTCTTTTGATTTGTAAACAGCTCCGTACATTTCCATACATTGGACACTCTCTGCATCCAAATCAAGAAATAAAATGTTGCCCACACCCCCAGAAAGTCCCCTTGTGTCCAGTTGTGGCCTTCCCCCAGATGTGTGTATTTTTAACTTATGTAAGTGGCTCGAAGTTTTATATACATATAAAAGGAGTGGGCTATGGGGACTCAGCTCTGGGGAAAGTCTGAAGTCCTCGTGGCCTGGTAGCCAGCTCTCCCCGCAGGTCACCGCCCCCTTTTCCTCCAGCGATAACTGACCCCGGCCCCGGCCCAGCACCTTGCAGCAGTTCCAACAGTCTTGCATGTTGACCCAGTAATTCTTGTGGTTCCAGAGGCTCTCGATGCCCAGGAAGTGGTCGTCCTGGGTGCTGTAGCTGCGAGCCGTGAACGGGTCAATGAAAAAGCTCTCGGGCACCTCACGCTTCCCCGACAACACCAGCACCCAGCAGTGTACCCGCAAGCCATGCAGAGGGTCGCTGTTTGCATTCTCCATCTCCTGCACAGGGAAGGTGGGTGACCATGGGCCGGATGGGTGGGAAGGGGGGTGTCAGGTGCCCAAACATCTCCCTGGGGCTGGGGAACTGGCAGGAGAGCTGAGCTCTGATCCAGACTGTACCGTTGGCCAGCGGCGTGACCTTGAGGATAGCAGCTCACCTCTGAGCTCAGTTGTCTTATCAATAAAATGGGAGGGACTGACGCGATCTGTGGTTAATAAATGGGGCCTTTTGGAGACCTAGGGCATCTGGGATTTACAGGCTTTCTGTGATGTGATTCTGGGTGAGATTTCATCCAAAGAAAGGTAGTGGGAGACCACATGGCTTCCTGGTTGCCTCCCTCTAGGCCTGTGTCATGTTCATTATTGTGTCCCCAGTGTCTGGACCAGAGGAGACACTCAGTAAATACTATATGGAAGGAAAGGAAAGGAGGGAGGGAGGAAAAGAAGGTAGAAGGGAAGGTGGGAGTGTGGATGGACAGGAGAGATGGGAGGATGGATGGATGGATGGATGGGAGGATGGGAGGAGAGTTGGGAGGATGGATGTTGGAAAGAGAGATGGGAGGATGGTGGGGAGGGTGGTTGGGAGAGTGTATGTAGATAGGTCTTCAGTGAAAGAGTCTGGAATGAGGAGAACACCAGAACTGCCCAGCATAAAACGGGTGGCCCCGGGCAGCAGAGCTCTCTGACATTAGAAATCTATCACCAACAGCTAGCTGACCACTAGGGGGAGATTCCCACATGGCCAGGCAGGAGTGGGGATGGTTGAGGGGTGGAGGAGGGCATTTGGACCTGGGGGTCCATAAACACATCCCTTCCATGACCTGTGACTTTCCCGTTCTTGGAACTCCTACCCCACCTCGAAAGCTGAGCTCAGGGGTAGAGGGCTAAGGACAGGGGACCCACCAGGAGGTGTGCTTCCTCCTTCTTCAACCGCCTCTCCTCCTCGGCTTGGATCCCCTCCTGCTTCTTCATCTCCTGCTCCTTCTCAAACCTGCTGCTCAGGTCCCTGGGGGGTTTGACTGAGTACTTCTTAGGTGGTGCCATTTCCTTCTCCTGAACTATCTGTCACCCAACAAGAGAAGAAGGATCAGCAGCCACGAATCTCTGCCCCTCAGACCAGGAGATCACAACTGCTCCTGGAGCCTGTGGGCTTTCTAGCCTTAAATGCAGAAAGAGCCTCAGCTCCAGCTCCGTGACCTTGGGCAATCCTCCCACTTGCCTAACCTCGAGCTCTTCTGTAAATTGAAATGAGAATAATAAGAACCTTCTCCCCAGGCTTGTTCTCAGAAGGCAAGACAAGAAAATGCCCACAGGAAGTGCCCATCAGGGCCGGAACTCAGGAGATGTGATTTTCTCTTCACTCCCCCATGCTCACACTAGCTGTGATATGGATCTCATCTAGAAAAGGGGGGCAAATGGTCGGGAGTCAGATTTTCCAGATTTTGTCATTGCAGGGTTGCATATGCAGATGTAACATAAGAGTTTGTTGGGGCAAGGAAGGAGAAGAGGGCATGTTTGAGAAAGAGAGAGAGAGAGAGAGAGAGAGAGAGAGAGAGAGAGAGAGAGAGAGAACTGGGTGGTAAGAAAAATGTCCAGGAGAGACCACCACAGAGGCTGCAGAAGTGGGCTTGTGACAGGTAGGAGGGAGAAACAGCAAATCTCCAGGGTTTAGAGTCAAACAGACAGGGCCTCAGTCACCTGGCCAGGTTATTTCACCTCCCTATTTCCTCTCAACACACTCATCTGTAAAATAGGTGTGAGAATTCCTCCCACACAGCATTGTTGTGAGGAGCAACCAAATTAATGGACATAACAGTGGTTCATACACTGGAAAGTTCTCTGTATCTGTTAGCTATTGATATCATTTTAATAATTAAAACTTTGGCTGCGATAAGAAGCCTGTGTGTGAGCTCACAGGCCTTTGGAATCCAAGGTAATGATGAAGCTTTTTTCCCGTGGGCCTGAGGAGCAAGGCTCTCTCACCTGGTGCCTCTCTCCACCAGAGCACCATTCCGGGGACCTCGGGGGTTCACCCAGGTGTAACACAGGAACACTTGCACCACACGAGATGCCCCAGGCCCCTGCATCCCCAGCTACAGACACCCCCAAGGATTTGACCCTGATCACTGAGTCCTGGAATCAATCCAGTTCATGAAAAGCATTTTCTGCCAAATGCAAAGAGGTGCTTATATTATCCCTAAAATTAAATTCATTTAAGTGTTTCTTGTGTTCAAGAAACACTGGTCATTATGGAGTCTCAGTCAACAGATATGAAAACACAACCACCACTCGCTGGAGGGTGGGAGCCTTTTTTTTTTTTTCACTGTTAAAAAGGGGCCTTTTTTCCTAGGAGGGGAAAAAAAGCAGAACTAAATGTCTGTCTATTTGTCTCTTTCTTCCTCATATGAAAACGGCTGGATGGACTTTTGTCAAATGCACAGGGTAATATGGAAGACTTTGGCTTATGATAGAAACCACGTGGCATTCACAGAATTTACCTCCTGGGGAACGCAGTAGCTGAAACTGAGTTACGACAAAGGGAGAGGAACCGCCAGGGTGGAGACCTGGGTCGTGTGTGAGCGGGGCAGGGAGTGGAGCTGCAGGCACACACGTAAGGATGGCGCGTCCTATGGGATGCCCAGGGCAGCACGTGCCCAGCAATACCTCCTTGGGTGTCACGGTGAGCGGGCACACCTCCCGAGTCAGGTCCATGTGGCACAGGTCCTGGGAGCCGTAGCCGTTGACGCAGTAGGCGTCGTAGCCAGAGCCGATGAGCATGGAGCAGAGCAGCGTGCTGAAGTCGAAGCAGTTGCCCTTCTGGTACTTGATCACCGTGGTCGAGGAGTACAGGTGCGAGGGCTGGCCATGGCCGGTTGGTCAGCGCTGCCGGGCCCACCACCTCCCACCTGCCCTCCCCACAAGCTAGGACCCACGCAGGCTGGACCCCCACAGTGCTCCTCACCTTTGTCAGGTGAAGGAGCCTGGTAAGGATGGCATGAAAACTACACACCCCATATCCAGAAAGTGCCACCTACATTTGCCTATAATTTGAAGGGGCCGTGGACTTCTTGCTGGGAAAGACCCTCTGGACTGTAGAAGCTTCTAGTCTAGTGCTCTCTGATGGGCAATTTTAGGGTGTTATTTCAAAGTTGCCCTTACCTTCTCCCCCCTCATTCTTTCTTTCTCTTCCCTTTCTCAGTTCTCCATTGTGGACCTATCCCTTTCTCCCTCCCTCTCTCCTTTCTCAATGAGAAGCCAACTGAGATGACCAGAAGCTCAAAATGAAGCTGTGAGCGATGAGCAGCAGCCCACCCTCCTTTCCGCACCTCTTGATATTCTGAAAGGAAGACTCTGAAGGCAGAAAGACGCAAAAGAGGCAAAGAAGGGGGAACCAGGAGACCCGTCTTGCTGTGTGACCTCAGACAAGTGGCCGCCTCTCTCTGGGCCTCTTCTCCCAGCCCCACCCTCCACCCCCCAGACAGATTCATAGACTGTGGCCTGAGCCCCATTGAGCCTTTTTCTCCATATGCCCGGCTTTCCATCCTAGGCCTCACGGACCTAGGGATGCGGCCCAGAGTGGCACTTACCGGCTGGAGGGGGTCCGACAAGGGCACCATAGAGAGGAAGTCTGCAACAAACTGGGCGCAGCTGTCCCAGTTGTAGAGCTCAGGGTAGGGCATCAGTGTGGGCCGGATGGTTGTGCTCACGAACTTCTGCAAGGGGAGAGACCACAGGCCCCTGGGAGGGCATTCCACCTGGGAGGAGGACACAGTGCTCCCGGGAAGCTGGAGACCTTGGGTTGGGGGTGTGCTCCTCCTTGGTGCCTTGGCAGTTGGAGGAAGGGATCCCTCAAAGCCCTTCCAGCCCAGATCCAGAATACATCTGTGCTGTCCCTAGGTGCCGGGGATGAATAGGGGCCTCCCTGTCATTGCCATTGTCCCACTGAGTACCACCAGACCTGGCGTCACCTCCCTAGTCCCCAATAACCTTGTGAGGTAGGTCCCATGGACAGAGGAGGAAACTGAGGCTCCAAGAGGTGAGCCGACTGGCTCATGTTCACAGTCAGCAGCAGCGGAGCTGGGTCTGTCTGTCTCTAGGCCACCGTCCAGTGTGGGGACCTTGTGCTACTAGGGCCCTTGAGGGGCTGCTCTGCTACCGGGGCCTGTAGGCCAGGCCTCCAGGGTCTCCCTATGGATTTGAGGAAGGCCCCACCAGCACCAGGTCTCACGTGGCTCCACCTAAGGGGAAGCCCTGGTGCAGCCCCTGCTGAGAGCTGCAGGAGAAATGCAGGCCTGGGGTGACAGATAAGAGGAGAGTAGGGCTCTGTATGTGAGCCACCAAGCTTCAAATGCTACCAGCTAATGCCTGTTAAAAATCACCATGTGGGCCACATAAAACAGTCTGGGAGCCACTGTACAGCTTTTGGATTCATCCTATGCCAGTCCATCGCTCCATCTACAGGTGGGGAAACTGAGGCCCAGAGTGACTCAGGAACATGCCCTGGGTCACAGGGCTGGAAGGTAGGAGTCTAGTGCTTGGGTTCTGGGGCCTATCCCAGTCATTTTGTCTTATTTTTCCTTCCTTCCATGAACAGGGCCAGCCTCTGAGCCTGGAGCCTGCCCTGGGTGTCCCGCTGCCCCTTAGGTGGGACATGGGGTCTCCAGGCTACCACAGCCTCCAGGGATGGTCCACGCCAAGCCTGCTGGGGCCTGCTGGCCTTTGAATGGATGCTGCTTCCGGACTACAAGCTCTGGCCCACAAGAGGGTTGTGCTTGGGCCTCCCTCCCTCCTCCCTCTGCTATCAAGCCCCCAGCCCTGCCCTCCAGACCCGGCCTTACGGGCACTTTGCATTCATTCAGTGGGTGCAGGAAGAGGGGCACGCGGTCTGGGCACAGGTGGCTGTACTGGCGGGAAAAGTTATCCGCCACCTGCAGCAGATGTTCTTCCTTGGGTGTGTTGCTTTGGTAGGAAAGGGGCAGCTTGGAGGTGTCGACAGTGTCCTCGGAAATGATCCTGTACCCGCAAGAGGGATGGCATTAATTAGCCTGGCACACAGGGAACCCTCGATCCACCTGAGCTGCCATGGGCTCTAGCTCTTCCTTGTTTGAGCCTCACAGTTTCCCAGGTGGGAAGTATCATTATTAGAATCTGCATTTTTAAACAGATAAGGAAACTGATGCACAGAGAGGTTGAGTGACTTGCCGAGGGTCACATAGCTAGCGCGGGGGAAGAGTGGGACTTGGACCAGGCAGTCTAAAAGCAGAGCCCTCACTCTTCCCTGCTCTCTCTGTTCCTGGTCCTGCCTCCCAGCCCAGGTGCCACCATTCCTCCTGGCTCCTCCTTCACCCAGCCTTGCTCAGACCGTCTCCAGAACGGCTGGGCCCAAAGCCTCCACCTCCGCACTCACGAGTCCCTGCCTGGGACAGTAATCTCAATCTCCGACAGCTTTTTCTCCAGGTCTCGGAGCATCTCCTGCGTCATGATGGTTCCCTTCTTCCGGACCTCTGATGGTCTCTTTATCTTCTCGCCCCTCTCTGCCCGCTCGGCTGCCTCCTCTCGCTCGGCTGCCTCCTCCTCCTCCACTTTCTCCCTCAGGACCTCCATTTTGGCGTGTCTCTGACTGTCTAGAGATGGAGACTCTGCTGGAGGGATACACGCAGTCAGAATGGCCAACTTCAGACCAGGAAGGAGCCACCGAGACAACCTGCGTCCCTGAGCCGTGATTTTCGGTGTTTTGGATCACAGAAGGAGGAAGTGAATCTCTCTTAAACTTCCTTTCCATTGAGGAGAAAGTCTCCACATGAAGACTCTCTTTAAAACAAAGACAAGCAGGCCACAGATTGAAAACTATTGTCAGGGCAGGAGAGGGTAGCCCAAACTTACTAACAGTGCTTGGCTTTTTGCATATTTATTCTGACAGTACCTTCTCTTTATGGCAAGAGATGGTGATGCGGAAGGGATTACTTCAATATTATAACATTTCCTATTGAAATATATTTATTAAGTCTAATAAGTGAATTGGCTTAAAGAAAATTATTCATCATAGTACGATGATATAGAATATGACAAAAAGAAGGTAACGTCACCAAACTTGGAACGGAGGGACAGAGGGGGCAAAGACAGGGCTGCCACTAAGGCACCTGGACAAAGGGCAGGTACGTGGGGAATAACAGAGCCTGCACTCTCCTGGCCAAGCCCTGGGTCAGCCCGCAGAATGAGGTCGTTTGGGAGCCATATGTGCTCGTGCGCCCTAGGAAGGTGTTGTCTGTGGTTCCAGAGCAAAGCCTCCCTGAGGTGGACCACTAGTTTGCTACCCAAAGATCCAGTCCCCCTTTCCATACAACAGAACCCCAATTTTACCGGGGGCAGCAATGTGCCTGGTTTGAAATGTTCAGCTTCCCAGCCTTCCTTGTAGCTAGAGTCAGCCCTGTGACATAAACCCGGTTCTGGCCGCTGAGATATCAGTTGAAGTTGTTGGATGTTAAAGGGTAGGGCCCAGTTGGCCCAGACTCTGCCCTTCTCCTCTTCCTGCCTGGGACACAGATATAGAGCAGGAAGTGGGGCAGCCAATTAATGACTCTGAGATGACCACACATGAGGACCAAAGCTGACAGCTATACACGGCAGAGTGACGAGACGGGGGAGCCATGGTCCCAAGAGGTGCCGTGGAGGCCTTGAGTGCCACCTCCAGACTTCCCATCATGTGAGGAGATTCAGCTTCTGCTTGTTTAAACACATTCCTGTGAAACCATCCCAGCTGATCCCCCAGCCTCCTGCCTTCCAGCTCATGGCTTTCCATCACCCCACCTCAAATATCTGGGTTTTTTTTAACAATAAATAAGGCAAAGGTCCAAAGAGGAGGAAAACTGACCTAATGCACAGGTTGTGGTGGGAGAGGATAGTGAGGCCTGGGGAGAAAAGAGCAGGCTCTCCCCAGATTTGTCATCACCCTCTGGGGTGGAGCCTGGACCAAGAAGCCGTGCCCTACCTCCCTGCTCCAACCCCTATCTGGGCCGCCTGGGCCTCTTGGGAAGGGCGGCTAGTCACTGACCACCAGCCTGGCTAGGGGGAAACTTGGCTCTACCAGCAGCTCCTGCTGGGGCCTTGGGCCACTCCCTGCCCCTTTCTGGGCCTCAATTTCCCCTTCTGCAATATGAAAAGCGGGACAGATGTTTTCTGTCCACTGCTGACATGCTGTAGGACTCAGGAGGGGCTGACTGCACCTGTTGCTTTGCTGGAGGTCAGCCCACCCTAGTCCCAGGGAGTCAACATTACAACTGAGGCCTTGTGTCTAGCAGGTCTGTTCAGAACCCCAGTTCCCTGCAGCAAACCTGCTGCTGTGCCCACCAGCCAAGCAACACCGCCTGGTGATTAGATCCATTTGTCTGCTTCTTGGGCACAGAGAGGATAAGCTCAGGGCAGGCAATGATAACTATTACAAGGCACTTCCAGTTTACTGAATACCTGTTGAGTCCCAGGCGCTGTGCTAACTAAGGGTTTTACAGAGATAATTTCATTTATCCTCCAATGACTCTGTGAGGCAGACACTATTAGGATACCCACTTTGTAGAAGGAAAAATTGAGGCCTAGAACACGGGGAAACTGCCTAAGTTCACAGAGCTAGTAAATAGCAGATCTGGGGTTTGAAACCCATGCACTTAAGGGCCTAATGAGATGGAGAAGTCGCAGAAGGATGGTGTGGGCGGTGGGGGGAGTGTGGTGAGTAAGGAAAAAGTAGAATGGGGAGAGGGTCAAGGTATCAGTGGGCAGCAGGGGGTTACAACTGGGGCAGGCACTGAGCCTAAGGTCACAGAACATGGTCATCAGAGGCAGAGACAGGCCAGAACTCGTAATACTTTGTTCCCCACAGAGTATTGGGCTGTCTCGTCAGTTACAGCGCAGTTTGGGGAGGGCAGTCCTGCCTCAAAGTTCCCCGGACCCTACCCAGAGACCCAGAGGCCCAGAGGACCTCCCCACCACCACAGGCCACTTTCCACACCCCCCTCCCAGAAGCAACCTCCCCTCCCCAACACACACACACACACACACACACACACACACACACACACACACACACACACACACAGAGAAAACTTCCCCAGAAAGATCAGGGCGGAAAGCCCTGGGCAGAGGAAACCCCCTTACCAACCTTCCCCTCTCCCTGGCAGGCAGGGTCCAATCACCCTCAGTCCTCTGAGGACAGCCTGTACCATCTGTTAGCCTGTCTCCATGGTAACAGCTTTCTGAAGCTAAGGTCTGATCCTGGGAGAGGAGGCTTCTGGGAAATGTAGTCTTCTGTCACTACTCAGTTCTGGGCCCAGAAGACCCGCTACTGCAAATCCCTTGACCAGTGGCGGCTGGAGCCAGCTTGTGGCAGCTTGCAAGAGCTGATTATTAAAATTTCAAGAATGTTTGTGAGCCAGTTGACAAACAAAGGCATTATTAAAAATTATCAAAATGTGTAAGTAAATAGGTTATATCTAAAACAAAGGCAATAAATAGCCAAAATACATCCCTTCCTAATTATTTTACTATATTGTACTATTATATAAGCTCTTGAGGGTATTTAGGCCTATTGTATCTGTATAATAAAAATGTTATATAATGGTGAGCTTCTCTGCATCTCTTCCTAACTTCTGTTTAATGATGTCGCATTGATAAAAATTGGCTTAAAATTGGCTGTGGGATTATTTACACTACAGAAATTGGCAAATGCTACAGGCCAGGGCTTTTTCTCTCATCGAGCCAGTTAAACATTTACCAGGATTCCGGGGCCCTTACACCATGCAGAATCAACGTGGCCTTCGTCAGGATAGATGGAAACCAGTGTGGGCCCTGTCCTGTGGCGAACAGAGCCAGGCTGCCTGAGTCCTGGTTTCTAGTCCAAGCTGGGCCTCTGATTTAGTAAGAAGCTCAAAGGACAGAGAAAACATGCCCATTAGGTTAGAGGCCCATGAAAATGTTTCATTTGAATTTCTTCTAAATTCAGAAGAAAAAAAATTAATAGACTAATAATTGATATACAATGACGAGTCTACCCTGGGTTCTATTCATCTTTGTACCAATGTGGTCATAAAATATCATTTTGACTGTTTTGTTTTAGGAAGGAGGGACCTACAAAAGTCATAATTCGGCCCTGTGGAGGTTTGGAGATAAGGGTATGGAGAAATACTGCAGATGTCCTGACAAGTTATATAGTTTCTGTTACTGGTTTCAACGTAGGTCACCTCAATTCTCAATAATAAAGAGGATTCTTTTTCTTCTGGTTAGAATATTATGCAGTCGTGAAAAACAACATGGGAAGGATAAATTAGACTGAGGGAAAGCTCAAGAGACCGCGTGAGGCCACCAGCCCTGGTGAGCTTCCTGCGATTAGCTCTGTAGGGAATTTGCCAGGGGTGAAGGCAGGAAGAGAAGAGGAAAAGGAAAGCAGGTGATGTGGTAGGCTGGTGGAATGCAACATAGGCTTCATTTCTCTCTTTTCCCCACGTAACAGCCCATTTCTTTTGTATGTTTATTTATTCCCCTTTATCCCTACACCCACTCTCATTTTCTGTCCCCATAGGCAATCATTCTTGTGTGCATTGCTTTGCATGCTTCTCTTTTTAATTTGTGTAAATGATATGGCGTTCCTATTCCCCGTTTCTTTTATTTTCACTAAGAACCATGTTCTTAAGATCCATCCATGTAACTAGGTGTCCACAGCATGGATCCACGTTAATTACCTCTCCACTCTCCCAGTGATGGACACCCCACTTCGCCACCAACTCCCTTCCATCACAGATAATGTTGCAATGTCATCGGTCATGTCCCTGTAAGAGTTTTCCTTTAGGATAAGTAACCAGGAGCAGGACTGCTGATTCAACAGCAGCACACTGTTTTTCTCCAGGCAATGAAACCTACCCTCTCCCCACCTTCTGCAATGTGTGAGGGATCCTAGAACCCTTGCCCCTGCCAGCAGCTTCCAACGGTTGCCAGTTTCACATATCTCCAGTAAACTTGCCTCTCTCTGATTACTAATGACTTTAAATGTGTCTTCATGTGCTAACGTCTTAGTTTTAGGTGTTTCCTTCTCTGAAGTTGTCCAACCCATTCCTCTCTAGCAGGGATATGTCCTTGTTTTTGTTTGCAGTACTTCCAGATGTTTGTCCCTGGTTTCCAGTGTTGCAGATACCTACCCTCATTCTGTCACATGTCTGTTCACATGGCCCGGGGTGTCCTTCATGAAACAGAAAAACCTTCATTTGATGTAATTAAATTGGCCAGGTTTTGTCTGATGTTTTGTGCTTATGAATTTTTGCTTGAGAAGTCCTTCCTTGCCCTTAGGTCACAAAATATTTTCCTACATTAATTTTATAGTTTGGGCATCTCATTTAGACACTTAATCTGCCAGGAACTCATCTCTGTTTGAGGGGTTAGGTAGGGATCCTGTTTTATTTTTTCCCATATAATGAGCCAATTTTTCAACAGCATCATCAGACCACCCATCCTTTCTTGATGAGGCCACTCTTGTTGCGTATAAAGTCCCCCAGGTGCACATGCGTCTGCCACTGAGACTTCTGTTCTCTTCCACTGGTCTTCGTGTCTATCCCTGCACAGACCCCATGTTGGATTTACCACTATTGTCTTCTAATAACTTCTTATCTGCAGGTCAAGTCTTCCTTCTATACCTTCTTTCATTAAGCTTAGCTGTTTGAGGCCTATACGCTTCCATATTCATTTTAGAATAATGTTTTGGAAAGTCTTTAAAAATCATTTGGACTCTTTATTGAAATTACATTGTATTCATAGATTAATTTATAAAGGATTTTTGTCTTTTTAAACTTTTTCTTAAAGATTTTATTGGGGAAGGGGAACAGGACTTTATTGGGGAACAGTGTGTACTTCCAGGACTTTTTTCCAAGTCAAGTTGTTGTCCTTTCAGTCTTAGTTGTGGAGGGCGCAGCTCAGCTCCAGGTCCAGTTGCCGTTGCTAATTGCAGGGGCGCAGCCCACCATCCCTTGTGGGAGTCGAACCGGCAACCTTGTGGTTGAAAGGATGCACTCCAACCGAGCCATCCAGGAGCTCAGCGGCAGCTCAGCTCAAGGTGCCGTGTTCAATCTTAGTTGCAGGGGGCAGAGCCCACCATCCCTTGCGGGACTCGAGGAATTGAACTCAACCTTGTGATTGAGAGCCCACTGGCCCATGTGGGAATCGAACCGGCAGCCTTCGGAGTTAGGAGCATGGAGCTCTAACCGCCTGAGCCACCAGGTCAGCCCAAGGATTTTTGTCTTTTGATATTATGTTATCTACCTGGGAGCACAGAGCAAGTAAGTCTTCTTATTTTCCTGTATATTTGGTATATTGTATTGAAAAAAATACTAGGAATGAAGAAATTGGGGCAGAATGGAGAGAACCAGGGAGCCGCGGCAGTAATGGTGGAGGGGACTCTTTCCACAGCACACAGAAGATTACTGTAGCCCAGGGCCCAATAAGGTGATGGCCAATCTCTGGCTCAGTCACATTCCTGCTGCAACATGTGGCCAGGCACTATCAACCACTATCTCATTTAATCCTTCATCAGCCCTGTGGGGCAACTACTGCCATTCCTGCTTTACAGGTTCAGCAGGTGAAGAATTGGGCCAAGGAAGTAGCAGAGGCAGGATCTGGACCAGGCAGGCTGACCCTAGAGTTTGTACTCTCCACCATGGAGCTCTCCACCTCTTCAGTTGCTGGTGGGAGGGTTCAGTGACAGGGCAACCCTGTACATTTGCGCTGGGCCTTGGGGTGTATTTTTCCCATGACCCTGCCTGGCCTTAGCATGTGCTCAGCTTGGCACTTGGAGCTGCTTTTGCAGTGAGCCTAGGCAATGAGGAACCCCAGCCTCTCTGCCCCTGCCTGGCCTGGGGTGAAGAGCCAGCAACAAAATAACACATCTGCATTGTTAACTGCACCCCTCATCTACCTTCTCCATATGTACCAAGAAACCCAGTCCATTTGGGGCTTATGGTTTTGTGGGTCCCATATCCCACTGAGCGTGTCTGGGAAAGCCACAGCCTAGGGTCTGCGGGGTCGGAACGAGGTGCTAATTCTTGAACCCAGGGAATGCTCTGGGAGAAGGTGCCAGCAACCCAGGGAGGCCCCAGCCTTAGCACCAGCCCACTTTGCAGAGTGTCCTTGTGTATGTTGCCGGGCCTCTCGGGGCCTCCATGCCTCATCCTCACACAGGGCTGGTCCGCTTGGCAGAGCTGTAGAGGAATCTGGAAGGGAGCTTTAACCTTCAAACCCCTCCTAGTTTACATACAGGTTGCATAGGATCATGCTTTATACAAGGGCTCCACCTGGGTTTTCTTTAAGCCAAAGGGTGTCAGGGGGCCAAGACCACTGACTCCTACTGAATCAGTACTGGGCATTTTACTTTCGTCACCTCACTTAATGCTCTCAGGACGAGGCAAGGACTTGATCTCAATTTTACAGAGGGGGAAACTGAGGCTCAGAGAGGTGAGGCTGCGTGGCCGGGGTCACACAGCCCCTCAATTGCAGAGGCAGGATTTGAGCCCAGTCTCGTTAGAAACTGTTGTCTGTATCTGTTCTTCCTGTGAACAGATTGGTAACGCTGAGACTTTGGGATAAGAGAGTGGAGATCTTCAGGGGAGAAAGAGACGTCTGTGAAGATAAGCCCCCCAACCCACCAAAACTGCACAAAAACTGGTGTGTGTACAAAACGTGGCTTGACTGGTGTAATGTCCACACCCTAAGATTTCCCTTCCAGGAACATGATTTGCATAAAACAAGGGCCCACGCCTTCCTGTGTTTCATCTGTTAGCTGGTCCAGTTCCTGTCAGGACTTGGCGTCTGGGAGGAGGCTGGCAGCCCAGGGGCTGTGGGGAGGGTCTAATAATTTCTCACCTGTAGAAGGTGCTTGACCGTCCCCAGAGCCCACTGGAGAAGGTGGGGGTTGGGTAGGGGTGAGATGTCCTGGGTGGTTAGTAAGTAAAGGCTACAGTGGGGACATGAACAGGTGGTGTGGGGCTCGGGGAGGGGCGCGGATGCCAGTGTCTGCTCGCCTGGTCAGGGCAGGCTGGGGGTCGGGTGGGGGGGGCGCGGCTGCCTTTCTGCATCTGTCTCTCTCTCTGCTTTCTTTCTTTGTGCCAGCTTGTCTGTAATTCTCTCCATCTCTCCATCTCTCCCTCTAGCTCTGTTATCTCTGCCTCCTTTTGTTTCCTACAGGGGAAACCAGTACATGGTTGCTACATGGAGGTCCAGCCATGGGAAGTGACATACCCAAGCTGGGTCTGGCCAGAGATATTCCCCAAGCTCAGGGCCCGTCAGGCTGGTGCCAAACTCACATCCTCCTATTCAGCCAGCAAATATTTTTTCAGTGCCTGAAATGCACCAGGGCTGGGCTGACCAAGTGAGTAAGGCCGCCAAGTTGCCTGCACTGCAGAGCTCAGGTTCTGGGGGAAACGTCCTTCCTCTCTCAGCTCAGCCCAGCCCCCTTCCCTGGCATGGCCCCTCTGCCCTCCGGTGTACAGAGCCCTGGACTTCCACCCCACCGTGACAGCAGGTGAGAGGCTGGGCCACCCACGCAGCAGTCAGAGAGGGGGCTGGGGGCCTTGCGTGAGGTATCAGACCACTGAGTATGTGGCATCCTCTGAAATTCAGTGTCCTGGACAACTGGAGGGATGGCAGCTCCCGAATGGTGGGGGCTCTTCTGTGAAAGTAGGCCCTAGTGGGACTGGTTGAGACCAGGAGCAAGCTGGCTGGGAGGACCAACCCCCGCCCCCCAAACAAACCTCTAGTCCACAACTGCCCCAAGTGCCTGAGAGGATGACACATCCTGAATGTCCCTCACTACTGGCAGCCAGAGGTTGGAACTGTAGAAGGGCAGTGACAAGAGGGAAGAGGGGGAGAGGCTGGAGGCTCCTTTGAGGGGCTGTGGTAACAACACACTCCCCTATTTGGGCTCAGGCCCTTACTGAGAAAGTGAGCGATGGCAGACATAGGCTGCTTTGCTATGAAGGTGGGGAGTGAGGCATGGGGGCGGGGATGACAATGTCGCTCTGTGCTGGCAAGGATCTCAGTATTATAGAACTTTAGGCTGCTGTAGTCTTGGATGGGTGGACTCTCAGACCATAGATGAATCTCGATGGGACCTTTGATGTCATGTGGTCCAATCTGGTCCCCATCCCCTCCCTCCCCAGCCACATGTACAGACATGGAAACTGTGGCCCAGAGGAAGGCAGGGAGCTGTCCAAGGTCACACAGCAAGTCAGAGCTGAGTCCAGAGCGCAGGGCCAGCCCCTTATTCTTGTGACATCGTATGGGTCTGCTCTACTCGTGCAGGACCAGAAGAGGAAGACACGTCACTCTGGCTTGGGAAGTAGAGCATGATGAACCAGCAGAAGATGAAGACACCTGTAGTGGGGAGAGGGCACCAGTGAGCCTGGGGTTTGGGGGGCGACAGGGGTCTGGGCTGCTTGGCTGGCAGCTGCCCAGAGGAGAAATAGCTCCATTGTAAGAGTTTCAGAACTTACGGGAAAACCAGGCAACCATGAAACCTACTCCTGAAAAAGAACCAAGTAGAAATCTTGGAGTCCTTGAAAACACATATACAGTACACTTGTGGTTTCGCTTTCCGCGATTTCAGTTACCCGCAGTGAATCATGGCTCCGAGACCCGGATCACGAGAAGCAGACACTCCACCGGCCGACCTAGTGTCAGGTCAATAGTAGCCTAACAAGAGGTCACAAGGCCTATGTCATTCACCTCACCTCATCTCATCACATACATATTGTGTCATCTTACTCCATCACAAGACGAAGGACAAGTACAGTACAAGAAGATATTTTGAGAGACAGACCACATTCACATAACTTTTATTACAGTACATTGTTATAATTGTTTTACTTTATTATTAGGTACTGTTTTTAATCTCTTACTGCACCTAATTTATAAATTAAACTTTATCATAGGGATGCATTTGTAGGAAAAAAACATAGTGTATATGATTCGTACTATCTGTGGGTTCAGGCATCCACTGGGAGGGGGCGTGTATTGAAATGTATTCCCTGCAGATAAGAGGGGACTACTGTATACCAACATCCATCACAGATAAGAAAGAACAAAATAAAAGGATATGCAGACACACAACACGACCACCACCACAGAGGGTTTCTCCGACTGCCCTCTCTATAAAGGATTACTACAGGACGCGCTTCAGCAAGATGAGGGAAGGCGTGAGGGATGAAAATTAGAGTAAGTACAGAAAATGATAAAAATAAAAGTTTTGTGTGTGTTTACGAGAAATTTACAACTAAAACTCTAAACAACAATAAAAATATTGAGAAAAGTTCCAGGGCACTTAAAGTATACGGAGGACTCGATTGTGTTTGAGAGGAAGGTAGCGTACTGAGTAACTCACACTCAGTAGAAACAACTCAGAAAAGGGAAGTGTTCAGGTTTAAATATTATGGGTAACCTCTGAAAGAATAATGATATAATCTACAGCTTTAAGGTAGATCTCTCTCCAACCTTTAACCTCTCGGATTTTCCAGAGGTGGACTCATGATTCTTCATCTGGGGACCATTAAATGGCCTATAATGATGACTTCTGTTGCAGGTAAGAGAGTTTCCACACACTGAAGGCCAATTAAATCCCCTGTGTGCATTATCTCAGTTATTCCTCATGCAATCTGGGAGATAAGTGTTGGGATTATCACAACTATACAGACGACTGGATGGATGAGAGGGTCTGAGTGACTTGCTGGAGTGGTGAATGGAGCTGGGATTTGAACCCAGGCCTGCCTGCTTCCAGTGCTACCAACCACAATGCCACACAGTCCCATGAGGGACTTGCTCCTGCTGGGTTAGAACACCTGGGTCCCCAGTGATTCCTCTGGACGGGATGAGACTGTGAGTCAAAGGTTGTTTCTCGGCTGATTCCCTCATAGGCAGGCTGTGAGGCTTCTCTAAGCTCTGTGCATAGAACAGGTGCCCAGAGGACAGGTGGGCACAGGGAAGCCATGACTCACACCCTGGCACCTGCCCCTTTGCTGGGGTATCAGAGAAAGGACACTGTGGCGGCGGGGAGCAGATGTATCAATCATTTTCTCCACTAGTCATTTCCTTCCTGCCTCCACAGCTCCTCAGAGACTCTGTGCATGTCGTGTGGCCATCATATCACATGACCCTGCCCTCCTGATCACAGCTGATTAGACCAGAAAATATGGAAGAGAGTGAATCAGACGGTGGTCACTGGACTTGGAAGGTCATGTAGGGCTGAGATGGCCATATTGGCAGCCATTTGAGGGCCATGGGTAGGAATGGGCCAGCGGAGAGAGAAGAACGGAGTTTCCACAGACAGAAGGTGAGAGGCTACGTATGGTTCCAGAGGAAAAGATGGATCTGCTTTGGTTTGGGTGGCTTTTCCTGAGCGTGGCACCAGCTCCCATGAGCTTAGCCAGCCTTCCCACCCTGGAGTTCTTGGGAGAGCCCTGGATATTTAATATCAGTCCACTCAAATTTGAGCTGACTGAGGAGAATCCTGCTTCTTGCAAACTACTCCCCCCCCCACCCCACTATGCCCTGGTGCAGATGCAGCAGCCTGCTCCCCCCCGGCTCAAGGGCCTCACCTTGCAGGGAGTTGAAAAGTGCGAAGACGTAGATGGTTGACAGGCCCAGAGGCGTGAGGATGGCCAGCCCCCATGTCATGCCCACCAGGCTTGAGAGGCCCAGCAAGGTGAGAAGCCCTTTCCAGTTCTGCCGCTGCTTCTTGCCTGCGGTGGCACTTGACAGAGTGAAGATTTTCCAGCCCACCAGGCTCAGGACCACGGTGCTGAAGAGGAATGTGACGAGGAAGTAGCCATGGACGGTGACGTGCAGGGCAGTGGTGGCAGTACCCTCACGGAACCAGCACCTGGAGGGCATGGATGGCCTTCGGGACTGGGACAGGTACCCCCCGACCAAACCCCAGGCCGTCTCCCCGGACTGACTTCAGTGACCCAGAAGATGCTTTTCCCCGTCTCCACCCATCCATCTCGCTGCTCTCCTAGGGAAAGGGCTCTCAGGAGGCTCCAGTCTGCTGTTTTGTTAGATCAGTGGGGGTGAAAGGGTCAATTTGGCCCCAAGGACCAACATTATGTTGTAAAAAATTTGAATTAATGGCTAGCCTTTAAAAAGCAGAAGGTTTGGTATAAACATCCAAATTTCTGCTTCTATGGTAAAAACATACAGCTCAGTGGATGCCCTCGTGAGCAACAGTAATCAGTTGCCCATTCGATGAGTATGTGACTGCCAGTCTACTGCAGTCCCCACCTGGGCCACTGCATGCACTTATGTGACCTACTAGACCCCTGTGGCCCCTGCATTTGAGGCCCTGTGGACAGGACCACGGCCCCACCAGCCCCTCAGCACAGAGCAGTGGGTGCCCTGGGAGAGGCTGAGCTCTGCCTCCCTGCTCCCTGTACTGCAGGGGCGAAAGGCCCCGAGGAGCATGTCCATCAGTGCCCCCCGCCACCATTGTGCAGATGAGGAGACTGAGGCTTGGAGAGAGGATGGGTTTGCCGAAAGTCACACAGCAACTCAGACGCAGAGCTTAGATAGAACCAGGGCTGCTGGGAAGGGTTGGGAAGGTTGTGCCCTGCACAAGGGCACCTGGCTGAGGGGACAGGTAGGTGCTGAAATCCAGTTCACTCTCCACTCACCAGGCTGAGCGTCTGGCATGGCAAACTGGGAGTAGGGGTAAAGGGGACCTTTTAAAAATTGTCCCTAAGTGCCATATAGGCTGGTGGAGGCCCAGACTGGAGCAAGGCATCCTGCCTCCTGATCCAGTTCTCTCTCCTCCTTCTCAGGACCCCTCCCTCATCGCACTTCCTCTTTCCTGGTCTCAGTTTACCCCTTCAGGCCATGCGCTAGCTGGCTCTGAGGATCTTTTGCCTTGACTTACTCAGTCTCTCCTCCCAGGATTCCCTTCTCTCCCCACCTCCCTCTCGACCTGATATGTGCAACCAGGGACCTGACCTCATCCCTGCTTCCACAGCCACCACTCACAACTCCAGTGAGGTCCTGTTCTCCTTGTCATGAATGCTGTAGTAGCCATAGCTATCGGCACTCCTGGTACCAATGACCATCAGGGCTGGCAGACCTGGGTGAGGAGAGGAGGCATGGCATCACTGGGGCTCCTATGACCTGTCCTCCTCCAAACTCCTCTAGCTGCCCACCCCTTGAGCCCTGAGCCGATCTGAGATACGGAGCTGCCTCTCTCCCCGCGGCTGTTCCCCTCCCTGTCCCTTCCAGGGTCAGCCATCCCCGTTGCCTGTCCAGGCAGCACCAACCCCAGCCCACGAGGCTCAGCTTCAGGAAGTAGTGGCGGAAGTAGGTGTTGAAGACCCTGATGACAAGCAGGTGGAGGTGTAAGGCTTCCAGGGCCATCCAGGTGAACACACTGAGCAGGAAGTAGTGAAAGATGGCCCCCAAGACCCAACAGGTGGCTTTAGACCCCTTCGGGTCGTGCCCCACGTTGATGAGGAAGGCTAGGTTCAGGAGAAACAAGCAAATACTCAGGGTCAAGTGGATCTTGGGGGCATCTTCTGACTTGAACCTCTGCCGGGAGAACCTGGGGAGAGAAGAGCCAGTGAGAGGCTGCAAGAGGCCAAAGTATCCATGGCCTCTGCATCCCACCTCCTCTGTTCCACCCCTGCCAACAGCCAGAGTGTGAGGGCCCTCAAGTTCAAGTCCAGGAGCCCTCTCATGGCCCCTCAGATCCTGCGGGCCTCATCCCTCCATTCGTCGCTTTAGCCAAACTGCATAACTTGTAATTCCTGAATGCATTCTGCTTTTCCACACTTCCCAGACTTTGCCCAGGCTCTTCCCTCCACTCTCAATGCCTTTCCCTACTCTGTCTTCAAAACTGTCCTTGAACATTTTCTTCTGGGGACACCGTCTCTGAATATCCGTCGTCCTGGGCTGATTCGGGTTTCCCAGAAGTGCAGTGTAACTGTTTACCTTCCCCTCAAGGATGCACGATGTGTAGGATGCAGTAGGGACAGTGAGGCCCAGAGAGGGCCAGGAACTCTCCAGAGTCACAGAGCAGAGCAGGGGCTCCAGGCTCCCAACCTACAGCTTTTGCCCAGGGTTCACCTCCCTCTCTGTGGAGCTCGCACTCTGGATTCTTAGCGAATTAGAGCCCACAGGTCTCTCACATGAGGAATGGGAGCCCAGGGCTGCCTGGAGGGGACACGAAGGATAATGTCTGCCTCATCTGAGATGCCAGGCACCACCCTTGGGAGCTGGTAGCAATTCCTCCTGGCACTCCAAGCTGGCTCACAAGGCCCAGGAGTGCAGCCAGCTGGCAAGTAACGCTCAGCTTGTTGGAAGTGGGGGCAGTGTCCTAAGCCAGGGTTTAGGGAGGGGTGGCAGGGGTGGTACCACTTATACCCATGATTGAGTCTGAGATGGAGTGGGTGGGGTCAGTGGGCACTGCAGCCCAGGGCCAAATGGTGACAGAGACAAAGAAACATGGAGAAGAGCAGCGGGACAGGGGACCTAAGGGCTGCCCCAGGACAGTCATGGGTCAGGAGGCTGTGGTGTGGGGCTGCTCTACATGCTTCTTCAAGCTGGCAGTTCCTGTGGGTCCCTCAGCCATGGCCTGGGCCTGGGAGGTCCTGGGTACAGGCTGCAGCAGTCTCTGCTATTTCTGCCCATCGTCTACCCACTCCTCCGTATTCCAGAAACAGACTCAGGTTTTCCTGAGGGGTACCCTTCCCCACTCTCTGCTATGAAGTTTGGGTGGGGTTGGCCCTTTGTTATCTCAAACCCAAGAGCAGGCACGTGACCTGTCCTGACCAATCAGTGTACTCCATCCCTTGACTACAGTGACCTGTGCAGTTGTGGGTACATGGTGCAAAGTAGACCAGTAAAACTCAACTTTGGTACACATGTGATAAATTGCACAGAACACACACACACACACACAAGTGCGCATGTAAAAAATGGTGAAAATCGAACGAGGTCGGTATTCTAAACAGCACTGTACCAAAATCAGTTTCCTGGTTTTGATGTTGTCCTAGAGTTCTATAAGATGTCATCTTTGGGGAAAGCTGGATAAAGAAACCGAGGGATTCTATGTACTATTTTCACCACTACCAGTTAGTCTATAATTATTTCAAAATAATAAAAAAAAAATTTAAGACCTCAATTCTGGAACTCCGTGTAGGATATTAACTGTCTAGCCCGCTAAGAAGCTGTGGTGCAAGCCTGGGGCTTCCCCTGAGCACAGAGAAGCTTCCTGACACGACAGGCAGAGGAGAAAGCAAAGTCGTGAGGAGCAGAGGGAGACCAAGTCCTGGGGACACGGTCCTAGATCCAACTGCACCTGAAGCGAGCCCACCTTAGGGTTTCCAATTACATAAACGACACATTCCCTGTTATGTTTCAGCCAGTGTGAGCTGACTCTCTGCCACTTGCTACGGAAATGGCCCCAACACATTTCAACCTCCGACCCTATTTTGTAGATGAGGGAACTAAGGTTTGGAGAGTATAGCAGTACAATGCTATACCACCAGGAGACTTTCTATTCTACATGGCTGCCGCCCCTGAGAGCTGGCTGGAGGGAGCAGGGCTGGGGTGACCCACCTCAGGACAGTGTAGGAGACGATGGTGAAGGCCAGGAAGATCATGGAGGCTCCACATCCAGCCTGGGAAATGCGTGTGAGCGCCTGTACCGTGGCTTTGTCCAAGATCGGCCTCTGTGGGCAACCCCCCAACAGGGACCTGTCAGTTGGAGGCCAGGCCCACGTACCCCGAAAGGCCTGGCCTCGGCCAGGCAGCCCCCTTCTGGGACAGGAATCTGGGCTCCTCCAAAATTGTTACCAGCAGCAGGGCGAAGAAGGTCAGGTGGTTGCAGCGGCACACAGTCCCTTCGGCTCCCTGCTCTGTGGAGCAGCCCTCGGAAGACCAGTCTCCTGTTGGTCCTGGAGGGGAGGGGAGGAGAGAGGGAAGAGAGAGTACCAGAGAGAAAGGGAAGGAAACAGAGAGGAGGGAACAGAGGAGAGGGGCCCTGTGGGTGGAGCCTTTGCCCCCTAAGGGAACCCACACCTTCCCCACCTATCTTACCCATAGAAGGTCGTCCAGGCCCTACCTTTAGTCACATCCCAGAATACACAGGTGAGGGTCATGTTCTGAAACCAGAGAGTGGGAGTCAGGGGAGAGGCAGGGGGAGGTTGGGAGAAGAGAGAGGAGATTGTGGGGAGGTGGAGGAGAGGACAGCGTGCTCCCATGTCTTAGCCTGAGTGTGCATTAGGTAGAAATCAAGGCTTACCCTGTGGTCACATGGGAACATGAACTGCACCATTGAGGTAGCCTGGATCAGCGTGTGAGGGGAGTGGATATGGTGGTGTGCTGTGGGCGGATGTGTAAAGCCGTGTGCAGGTATGATGGTGTGCCAGGTCCTTTGTGCACCTCTGGGAGCACATGAGTGGGAGGGTTCTGGGGGCATGCGGGCATATGCGCATAGGGTCAGCACGTGTCCCTGGGCACACTTGTGTGTACGGCCCTAATGTCTTCTCCTGGGTGGGTATGGAGGGTGGGGGGTGCAGAATCCCACGCACGTCTGTCCATATGCCCAGGGGTGTCCACCTACTTGTCTGCCTCTCAGTAACTGCCAGGCCTGGGTGAGGGACTCACAGGAGGCTGGCGTTGGTGCGAGAAGGTGATTTCCAAAGGCTCGGCCAGCCCGGTAACACGCATGCTGCCCAAACTCAAGCCCACCAAGCGATTGTTTAACACGCTGCTGTCATCCTCCAGGCTGAGCTGAGGGCCCTGTGGAGGGAGATGGGGGAGGTCAGGCTGCAGAAGGGGCTGTCCCAACTCAACCCTGGCGGGGGTTCCTGGGAGCCTCCAGGACCGGAGACCAGAGGGTCAGAGGGCCAAGTACTCATGGGTCACATTCCTCCTGCTGTTCCTTGTAGTCTCCTGCTCAGGCTGGGCCAGCGTGGGCCCTACAATCCAGGCCAACTGGTTACAAAGCCGTGTACCAGAAGGCTCTCCATCACTAGCCTTCAGAGCTCCTCTGCCCTCTTAACTGACGGGGCACAAGGCCAGAAGAAAGATCAACCAGAAATGGAAGGCAACAGGCACCAACGGGGCGTGAGCACTGACCACACCAGCACTTAGGCATACGCATGTCTACTGTGAGCAGATACACGCCTCTGGGGACACACAGGGGACACATTTGCAAGGGCATGGGTACACTTGCTCATGTGGACATGGACGTACTGGAGCACATGATCACGTGTGCCAGGCAGGAATAGGACAGGATATGCATGTCTGTGCATGCACAGGGAATTTAAACATACGTGGAATACACCGACGAGTCCGAGGGCACTGGTGTGTGGAGTCTAAACATCTGAGTGTGTGGAACCAGAGCGCGTCTGAAGTGCACAGACTCTAGAGACTGTGGGCTACTTAGAAACACTCTCCAGAGGTTCCTGCCCTCCTCCGTCCCTACCCGTCCCTCAGGGAAGACTCCACAGAAGGCAGGCATTGCATCGTGAACCAAGCACTGAACCTCAGACTGCCCTGAGCCTCCATCTGGACCCCCCTCACCTTGAAGACACTCCCCGACCCGATGTCCAGGATGGATATGGCCAAGCGGCCCACGGGCTTGCTGCTCTGCAGGGATGCAAATAGGCTCCTGGGCAGCCGGACTCTGTCAGGGGGCTTGTGCTGATGCTCCATCAATTCTGTCGGAATCTGTAACCACACACTCAGCGGCTCCATCTTTACCCAAGGATTCCAGCCCCCAGTACAGGTCCTGCTACTCCCCTACTGAGAAGGGAAACTGAGGCACGCTGAGTAGAGGGGCAGCACCTGAGGACCTTAACTCTGAGAGGCAGGACATGTGGGGGGACAGTCAGAGGTCTGCTCGGTCCAGGCTGTGAGCCCTGAACAATCACAGCACTCGTGGAGCCTCAGTGTTTTCATTATGCAGCATGGAGCGAACAAGCTGCCTGCATGGCCACCTGTCAGGCTGAAAGTGGGCTGCGAAGCAATGACACCTGGGCGAGCTCAGGTGGCAAGTGTGAAGGAGGGTCAGCTCGTGAGCTTTTGCCAGAGTCCTGACAGCCCCTGTAGCTCCACGGGCATCATGGTGACCATGTCTGGCTTCTGACTCAGGGATAAGTGGAACGAACAAGGGAATCCAGAAGGGACACAGTGAGGGCAGAGGTGGAGGGTAGAAGAATCCACACTGAGTGTGACTTCCATCCCTGCATCTAAACAACAAATCTTGCAGAAGCTAAGAATGCTCAAAATATTAAAATAAATCTCACTGGTAATTGCAAAGCGTGTTTTGTTCATTTTCTGACCTCCGTGTTCCCCTGCCACCATAGCCTGATCCCACCTGGCCTTGCCTCACAAGCATCTCAGGGGCAGCAGAACAGGGAGCTGAGGATTACAGCCGAGGGCTCCAGCTTTCTCCCTCCCAGTCTGGACCCTTGTCAAAGGACACGTGGGTTATTTCTGGGGCCAGTGCATACCTCACACAGAGGGCGCAGCTGACTGGGTGACATAATAGAGGGTTGAGAAAGACCCTATCCATTTTCCATCTCCCCTTCTCCAGACAGACCTAAAAGTACTTCTTACCTGCCGCCTGACCTTTCACCCTCGGCTTCATTCTTTAAGGAGGCTGTGCCTTTGATGTGCCAAGCATTCCCTGTGAATTATCTCATTTGCTCCCCAGATAACCTTGAAAGTGGGCAATACCATCATCACTTTACAGATGGGGGAACTGAGAACATATAAGTAATTTGCCCAAGATTACAATAGCTGCAGAGCTGGGCAGCAGAGGGGGATTTGAATCCAGATCAATGTAAATCTAGAGTCTGCCGTTCAGCCCTTTGCAGGACCACTAAGTGTGTCTTTACTGGCTTCTTCCACCCTTTACTGGGTGGAAGAGCTCACAGGAACTTCAGGCTTTGGAGGCGCTTTAGAGCTCATTTTACAGATGAGGACTCTAGGGCCCAAGAGCAGAAGGAATTTCCCAGAGGACACTTCCTAACGTAGTGAGACATCAAGGAATAGAACCCCATTGCCCCATGCTCAATTCAATGATTTTCCAAATGTCTCATCCTAGTGACCTAGATCATCTGTTACCAGGACCCAGTCATCCAATTAATTCTCTAGCACCCATTAGCAAGGTGACAGAGCCCTACCTAAAGGGACAGATATGGGAGGGATAAGTTTTAATGGGCACCAAGCACAGACCATGACTCAGAATTCTGAAAAATGTACCTGAGGAAAACAGGCCAGAACAAACCAATAGGATGGGGATACTCTTCACCTGAGAGGGGGTCAGAGAGAAGTGCAGGTCTTCTGAGATATTGGTGCTGAAGTTCTTGACAAAAGTCTTCAAAAAAGACAAATCCATCATCTCCTTCGTACTGTTCTCCACCAGGTGGGTCTCATAATCCAGCCAGTATCTGTAAGGGGCCAGGATCAGGGTCAAGGCAGTATTTTACAAGCTGAGTTACCCACTCATCTGGTCCCCAGCCTGGACAGCAGGAGGGGAGATGCAATGGGCAGCCTGTTGGGGTAGGAGAGGTGACCCAGAATATCAAAGGAAAGACGCTAAGAGCACTAAGGAGGAGAGGGGTGGCCTGGGGACGATCTACACTGGTTCTGAGGGATTCCAGCCAGCAGTTTTTCATGAGTTTGTCTTTTTTGTGATAACATAAAATTTACCATTTTAACCATTTTAAAGTGTACAATTCAGTGGCATTAAATACGTTCACAATGTTGTACAAACCATCACCACTGTCCAGGTCCAGAACATTTTCATCACCCCAAAAGGAAACCCTGTACTCGTTAAGCAGGCACTTCTTTCTCCCTTCCCCCAGCTCCTGGCAACCACTAATCTGCTTTCTGTCTCTGTGAATTTGCCTATTCTGGATATTTCATATAAATGGAATTGTATGATACCTAGTCTTTCGTGCCTGGCTTCTTTCACTTATCATAATGTTGTCAAGGTTCAACTATGTTGTAGCATGTATAAGTATTTCATTCCTTTTCATGAATGAATAATATCCTATCATATAGAGATACCACATTTTGTTTATCCATTCATCCACTGATGGATATTTAGGTTGTTTCCATGTTTGGGCTATTGTGAATAAGGCTGCTATGACTATTGACGTACAAACTTTTGTTTGAAGATTTGTTTTCAGTTCTTTTGGGTATATGCCTAAGAGTGAAATTGCTGGGTCATATGATAATTCTGTTTACCTTCTTGAGGCGCTATCCAACTGTCTTCTTCAGCAGCTGCACCATTTTACATTTTCACCAGCAAGGTATCTTTCAATTTCTCCACGTACTTGCCAATACTTGTTATTTTTCATTTTGTTTCTAAGGGTAGCTATTGCAGTGGGTGTAAAGTGGTATCTCATTGTGGCTTTAATTTACATTTCCTTAATGAGTAATGATGATGAGCATCTTTTCATGCGCTTGTTGGGTTTTGTATGTCTTCTTTGGAGAAATTCCTCTGAGTGTTTTAAATTGTGGAATGATAATTGTGTGGCGTGGGTGAGCACATCATCGTATTTATTGCATACTAACTGCAGACTGGGAATTCAGCGTTTCGACACTGAGCTGTATGGGAACTGACTTATGGGAACTGAGCTTTTGTTGGGACCACACAGAACATAAAAGTGAATGGGCATTTATTTTACTGCAGTCCCCTTACCTCAGTTAAAATATTAGGGTGAGGCAAACCTGTAACACTCTCTGTGGTACTGAAACTTCACTGAGTGCTAGCGTTCCTTTTCCTAAGCCTGGGGTCCTAAGACCTGCTGCCTGGGTAGGGGCTGAGATAGCAATGGGAGGGAAGGGGAACAGATGCAGGAAAAGCAGATACAGCCAGATCAAGGCTGTTGGAAAGAAGCAGCTATGGAGGGCTTGCCAGAGAGACAAAAGGAGGCTCTTATTTTGACATCATATTTGAATAATCACAGTTAACAAGGGGGGAAAAATCCCCAAAGAAACCACAGAAAAAAATATTGTACAATATAAGAGTAAACCATGCAAATATATGCCAATGCGCTTGAGTGGGGCAAGCAATTAGAACATCCCGCCACAAACAGTGGGATGAGATTGTCCAAATCCGTCGACTGAACTACATCAATTGATTCTAGCTTTTATTTACCTTTTAAAAATCTAAACAAAGAAGTATTGTGATTGTCATTGTTACCAAATAAAGTCGTGAGGTTTACCTCATGCGTTTTACGAAAACGCCTTGGCCTCATAGAACAGCCCAATTCACTTCCTCCAGGGAAGATTTCTGACTTGGTTCTCAGAGTACTTTTAGAAATTATTTCAGTTGTGGAACGTAACATATATTCAAAAAGTCTAAAGCATAGATATATAGTTGAATTTTTAACTATAAAGTAAAAGACCAATATAGTGCACTATATTAATATTAAGAATGTCTGTCCTTAGTCAAAAGACAGCGCTAAGAGAATAAAGATGCAGCCCACAGTGAGGGAGAATATTTTTGTGAGCATTTGTTTGCAAAGATATGTATCCAGAATATATAAAGAACCCCTAAAAATCACTAAGAAAAATTCAAGGAAGCCCATAGAACAACGAGCAAAAGACTTACAAGGGCACTTCACAAAGAGGATAATCAAAATGTCTAATAAATATACAAAAGGGGTTAAACTTCAATGGTCATCAGGGAAATGTAATGAAAAAAAACAGTATAAACCTGCCTGAATGGCTAGAATGAAAAAGCAGACAATACCAAGTGCTGACAAGGATGTTAGGTAATTGGAACTATCATATCCTGTTCATGGGAATGAAATTTGGTGCAAGCACTTTGGAAAACTGGCAGTTTCTATTATAGATAATCACATGCCTACCCTGTGACTCACCAATTCCCTCCTAGCAATACACCTTGCAGAAAAACACGTTCACCAAAATACGTGAACGAGAATATTCATAGCAACCTGGTTTGTATAAGCCAGAACCTGCAGACTACCCAAATATCCATCAACATAAAATGGGTAAATAAGTTGTGTTTTATGCATATTATATCACAAAGAACTAAAAAGAAATATACCAAAATGAAAATAATAATTATCTCTGGATAGTAAGAAGGGGAATTTTTCATTTTACTTTCTGTAGTTATTTTCCAAATATTTTATGATGAATATGCATTACTTCTATAATTAGAAAAAAGTCATTAAATAAAGAACACTCAAATGTATTGAGCTCCTACCATTTGCTAATAAGTGATACATACATGATCTCATTTAATCTCAACAACAATCCCATGAGGGAGGTAAAGGAGAGAGGTGAAGAACAAAGAAAGGCTTTGGAAATGACAGCAGTAAAATGACAACACTGATAATGAGAATGATACCAGCTAACATGTCTGAACTGTATATTTAAACCTTGCAGTAATTCTACAAGTGAGGTCTTATTTAGTCCCATTTTACAGATGAGGAAAGTTAAAGGTAACTTGTCCAAAATCTAATGCCACTTTTGAGCACTGGCAGTCTGACCCCAGTCTGTATTACTACACGCCTCCCCCGTTACTGCCTTCCAGACTTAGGTTCGTGTTTGACTTTGTTACTTACCCGCTGTGTAACTATGACCAAGTTATGTAACCCTTTGAAGCCTTACTTTTCTCATCTGAAAAACGGGTTGGTAACAGGACCTATTTCAGTGGGTTGTGAAGATAAAGGAGATAACTTGGTTAAGTGATACAGTTGGAAACAGAATCCACATATTCTGATCCCAGAGCCCTCACTTTTTCCAAAGTTCTTATCCCCACTATATGGCAGCACAGAGAGGAGCTCCTGAACAGCTTTTTGGAACTGAGATGCTATTGGAGCAGCTGCAGCTGGGGATGGGAGCATTTTTAGGCCACAGAAATAATGCAGCTCAATCAGATTGCTGTCCTAACACCAAGCAGAAGAATGTAGGCTTTTCATTCATTCCTTTCAACAAATGCTGATTGACGAAGCCACAATGAGATAGCACCTTACACCTGTTAGAATGGCTATCATCAACAGAACAAATAATAACAAGTATTGGAGAGGCTGTGGAGAAAAAGGAACCTTCATACATTGTTGATGAGAATGTAAATTAGTACAGCCGCTATGGAAAACAGTATGGAGACTCCTCAAAAAATTAAGAATAGAATTGCCATATGACCCAGCAATCCCTCTTCTGGATATCTACCCAAAACATCTGAAAACACTTATCCATAAAGATATATGTACCCTGTTGTTCACTGCAGCATTATTCACTGTGGCCAAGACATGGAAACAACCAAAGTGTCCTTCAATAGATGATTGGATAAAGAAAACGTGGTACACAATGGAATACTATTCTGCCCTAAGAAAAGATGAAATAGTGCCATTTGTGACAACATGGATGGATCTTGAGATTATTATGCTAAGTGAAATAAGTCAGACAGAAAAAGTCAGAACCATATGACTTCACTGATATGTAGGATATAAAACTGAAAGCAACAAAGGAACAAGACAAACAAACAAAGAAACAAAAACTCATAGACACAGACAACCGTTTAGGGGTTACCGGAGGGTAAGGCGGCAGGAGGGGTTGCAGAAGAGGGAAAAGGGGGTCAAATATATGGTGATGTATTATGGAAATGTACCCTTGAAACGTATATAATTTAACTCATCACTGTCACCCCCCGAAAATTGAATAAATAAGAAAGATGTGGATTGAGAGCCAACTATGACTCCGTCCTGAGTACTCCAGGGGATCGTGGGCAACTTGCTTGGAAGGGAAGGGAGGAGAGAGAAGCAAAGATATTTTTAGAGATGACTCTTGGAGATGTTGTCTTCTAAACCCTTTCCTGTCCCTCAATCCAATATCTCTTGGTCTCTCGGTCTCATCCGTCTCTTGGTGTTATTGATTCCACACCATACAATCTCTCTCATCCATCGCTCCTTTCTAGGTGCACAGTAAAAGTTGTCGTCTGTGGTGGTGCTGGTGATCGAGCCCCCATTCTTTCCTGGACTACTGTACTTACCTCCTAGGTGGTCACGTCTCCTCCTGCCTCACCACCTTGGTACCCTTCCCTGAAGCCTGAGCAATCTTTTAAAATGCACATGGACTACACTGTTTCTCTCTGTAACGTATATTTTCACCGTGCCTCCTCCCACACTGATATAGCTTACATGACCCTTCACATTCTGGTCCCCGCTTATATTTCCAGGTCTATCCCCCGCCCACCCTACCTCCCATTGTTACCTCCACTCCCAGCACTTAACTCTTTCACAGTTGAAAGCACTGTATGTAGTTCTTCCTCTGTACTTCCTGAAGTACTGCTGCCTGTAGGTATCTCCTAACATTGCCTGGGTCCACTAGATAACTCCTGTGCAGTCTGCAAAGTCCTTTCGCTGGTTTCTCTCCTCTGTGAAGCTTTGGCAGACTTACCTCCTTTGAGCTAACCTAATACTTTGTCTATCATTTGAGCCTGAGACTGTCTCTCCACATCTCCCAATGGCAGGGACAAGGGCTGACTTATCTCTGTATCTGCTGGATCAGAGAGGTCTCTGGGGTGGGCTGGGGAGACCGAGGAATGCAAACAACAAGGTGGAAGAGAGAGATGGAAGCAGCATTTTCTGGGGTCATGAGGGCTAATTGCTCCATCCCGTCCCTCCCCCACCCCCTCAGGAGCCCCAGATTCCTGCGCCAGCTCAGCGGGCCCCCTTACCTCTGCAAGTTTCCCAGGTCACAGGATTCATTCGCTAACAGCCCACACTTTTTGAAGCACTCAGCAGTGTCCTCAAGGTAGAAGGCCTCGTACTGGCCCTTATTGAGGAGCCCACGGCAGATGTTTCTTGGCTGCTCCTCCCGCACTGTTTTTGGCTTCGATTTATCTGTAGAAGTTTCCTCACCTGAGGGAGGGATGCAGAGTGTGAATGGGCTGGGTGGGGAGGGGCAGCAAGGAGGAGGGTAGTGGTGGGGGAGGAGCTTGGGCTCCAAAGTGGCGGTGTGGGCGGGAATCCCAGCTCCATCAGTCCACACTGTGTGCACCTGAGCTGGACGCATACCCTCCCTGGGCCTTGAGTCCAAGGTGAAAAGAGATACCACCCCCCCTACCTCTACCCGCCCACCCCTGTCTCACAGGGCCTATGGGATGCTTTGTGGAAAGTGTGTACAAAGGGCTTGGGCACGTGGCTCTGTAGATAAAAGCTTTTATATGTTAGTGCTATTACCTTTTACCACTTCCTCCAGGGAGTCTGCCTGACTTTTTGTAGTTGTTCTGCACCAGACTTTCCAAAGCCCTTGCAGCTGTGTCCTCATGGCATAACTCTTGGATGTATTCTGTCTTCCTCTGCCTTATTCTCCCACATTCCCATTACAACCCTCATGGCTACCACCTGGGGTGGGTAGAGAATTCAGCAAACTGAGGCCCCCCGGAGCATATTGACTTAAGCAAGGTCACCAGCTAGTTGGAGATGGCTCCAGGACTAGAGACTTCCAGTTCAGTTCCTTGTCACCTGGTATGAGGATGAAGTGGTAGCTTTGGGTCATTTTTAAGCTGTGTGTCCTCAGGCAAGTTATTAAACTGTCTGAGGCTCAACTCTCATCAGCCAAATGAGGCTAATAATATCTTCCTTGTGAATTTTGGGGAGGATTAGAGCTCATATGCATAAAAGACATAGCTCATTGTAGGTGTTCAAAGAGCCAGTGTTACTTATTCCAGGAAGTGAGAATTTCCTTGTAAAACTGACTATTTGCATCTATGTATTTACATTGGATAGATGGATGTGTCTACATATCTATCAACAAAAGTAATATACGCACAGAGTTAAAAAAGAATTAAACTGTACACAAGGACATACAATGAAAAGTAAAAGTCCTTACAACTCCCAAGTCACACTCCAGAGTTGACCAACTGTCAGTTTATTACACAACCTTCCAGAAGTTTTCTATGCAGATATTTTTATGTAGATCATTTTTAAATTTCCATGGGGGGGGGTCACTTAGCAATATATCTTGAAGAGCTTTAGACATGAGCAAATATTGATCCATCTCATTCTTTATATATTTGTGTACTATTCCATGACACGAGTATTGCAACATTTTTTCAATTGGTCCTCTGTTGGTGAACAATTGGAGGGTTTCTTTTCTCTGTTTTGGACAATGCTGCTTACATCTTTGTCAGCTTGTGTTAAGAATATGTTTCTACCGTAGAAATTTGTGCATCAAAATATATGTGCTTTTAAAAATTGCTAAGTGTTATTGACTTTCCTTCTCCTAAAAGGGGTGCAGTTTACACTGCCACCAAAAGTGGGAAAGAGTGACTGTTACCCATCCTCATATTCCTAGGCTGTGCCCAAACTTTCAAACCTTTGCCAATGTGAAGGGTAAAAATGGGTTAGTTTACGTTGAAGGAGGAGTCTGAGCATGTGTTTGTATGTCTTTCTCAGTGAACTGCTTTGTCGGATCCTTTACCCATTGAAAGGAGTCTTGACAATCTGAGCCCTTAACCTTTCCCATGATACACTAGGAAGTGTTAAGGGGGGTCTAGCTTTGGGATCGATCTACCTTTGGCTATGCAGTGCTAGGCTGAGGGGGCTAAGGAGACACTTTTCATTTTTCATACCCTTCTCTGGTGTTTGATTTTTTCTTAAATCATACACAATATTACTTTTACAATAAATAAACTAGTTAATTTTAAAGACAGAAATAAAATGGTAAAGATAATGGCAGGCCAAAGTAAGAGTAAATGTAGGGTTAAAAAATAACATTTTAGAATGGATTTTATAATGATCAGATCTATGTGCAATGGTGTTTTATGTAGCTTAAAAAGAACTGTTAATTTGTGTTAGATTGTAAAGATATTAATGATACATTGTTTAATGGGGGGCAGGGAAAGCATATAATAGATGAGCGTGTATATACCGTGTTTCCCCGAAAATAAGACCGATCCGGTGATCAGCTCTAACGCGTCTTTTGGAACAAAAATTAAAATAAGACCCGGTCTTATTTTAATACAATATGAGATTGGGTCTTTAATATAATATAATGTAGTATAATGTAATATATAATATAATATAATATAATATAATATAATATAATATAATATAATATAATATAATATAATATAATATAATATAGCATAATATAATACCGGGGTTTTATATTAATTTTTGCTCCAAAAGATGCATTAGAGCTGATGGTCCAGCTAGGTCTTATTTTTGGGGAAACACAGTAATATGATCCACATTTGCTTTTTTAAGTAAAATAGGAAGAGGGAGAGAAAGAGAGAAAAAAGAAGGAAGAAAAGAAAGAGGGGAGTGGGGAGAGGTACCATGCTCTGTGTAATCCCAGGGGTAAAGAATGGGTGCTAAATGCAGGTGGCACCGTGGTGTGCGTTTACAGAGCCTTCCTCTTGGCCTGCCATAAATTTCAGTGCAGTCATGTATGTGAAGCTGTTGACAAGCACCTAGTGCAGAGAATATTATAAATACCTTTTTTGTGATTATTTTTGGAAAACTGGAAGCATTTAGTCCAGACGGGGAGACCCTGAACGAGGCCTGTGTGCAGATGGAGCCACTCCGCCCCTGAAGACCCGTCCTACACTTGTCCATTCTGCTCTGCCCCAGAGGCTGGCCTCTGAAGACCACCGCAGTCTAGATTTAAATGGGGAGCTGGCCAGAGGTCAGAGGGCAGGAGGGGGGCAGGGCAGTACTTGTGGCTCCCCCTCCCCCTACAGCACCTCTCTAGGGCTCATCGCCTGCGTTTCTCTCCCTCAGCTACAACTTTTTCTCCCTGTGCCAGCCCTGGCCTGTAACTCCTCTTCTTGGTTCCCATCCTCCTGCCAAAGGTACTCCTGCGTCTTTGCAAAGTGTCCCTTTATTAGAGTATGTCTACCTCTTGCTGGGCCCCCACTATGCCCTGGACTCCTCTGAAGTCCTGCTGTCACTCTGCTAGACTGTGAGCCCACTGAGGGCAGGGACCACGAGGTGTATAAGCACAGCACCTGGCACTGCATAGAGGGCACCATCAGTGCTTCTTGAATGAATGAATGAATGAATGAATGATTGGGCAATGGGCGACCAACCCATAAATATTCACAAAGGAAGTAGACTTATCTCTAGATATAAGCTTCCTGAGGCTTCTCACGCTATTCACAGGCTGACGCTTTGCCTGAGCCCAGGTACCCACATCGTCATGGGGTAACCTCAACCACCTGGGGAGTCTTGAAGTCCCCACCAGCGAATGACGGCTTTTGTGAAGGGCCCAGGGGCCTTCGGTTGCCCAATGAGACCGTATGACAGCCATCATTGGCTATTAAGTTAATTAATCCATCAAGCGTTGCCTGCGAGCTTGCTCTGCACCGGGCCCTCCCCAGCCACCAGAAGGACAGCACTGCCACTTTGCATCCTTTTTTGAGCCAGGGACTAAATCTTGAACTTCCTTGAATCTCCCAACATTTGAAAAGAAGAGGGTCCTTTGAAGGCTAAAGAGGTTCATCCATATGCCCCAAACCCCATGACCTCATGCTGGACAGATACGTGGAAGACAGGCAGGCAGGTCGCTCACCTGAGGCCGGGAGCAGGAAAAACAGGAGAAGCAGGGCTCCCAGGACACTGGGCGTCACCATCCTTGGCCAGCCTTGCCCACGCTGGCCCGAACCTTACGGCTGTGTGTGCTCTGGTCCCAGGTTCTGCAGAGCCCGCCTGTCCACACCCTCTGCGGCAGAGTTGCAGCTTCCTGTGGCTTCTTTCTCACCCTTCCTGCTCCATGGCGCCATCAGTTAGGTTGTGAAAGGTGTGGGGCACTGGTCAGTGTTCCTAATCTCCTGTGACCACCTGCAGGGGAAGCCAGACTTGGCAGGAGCTGCTGAACCCACCCAGGGATGCTGCTCCCAGGCCCGCCTGGGTGGGCACTGTGGGGCTGAGGTCCAGGGGCCGCAGAGGCCTCTGCACCCGAGCGAGACTGGGGGGTGGCGATGAGCACGGGCTTCAGAGGCAGGCACACTGAGCTCAGACCTTCCTCTCACAAGCTGGGGCCTCTCTGAGCCTCCGTTTTCTCCTCAGTGAAGCATACAGCAGTGGGCTGCCTCCCAGGG
Source organism: Rhinolophus hipposideros (assembly GCF_964194185.1). Classification (NCBI taxonomy): domain Eukaryota; kingdom Metazoa; phylum Chordata; class Mammalia; order Chiroptera; family Rhinolophidae; genus Rhinolophus; species Rhinolophus hipposideros. Next base: position 10,209,458 of record NC_138067.1, on the reverse strand, counting down.
TGGGGTCAGGGCCTGCGGAGATCCATAACACGCTGGGCACAGGGTCTGGCTTTGGGGATGAGGATGGAGACGTGGATGATGCTCATGCTCCTATGGTTTGAACAAGGCTGGGCTCAAAGCCGCACCTGCTGGGGGCCTGGGAGAAGAGGAGGAGCCACCCCTGGGGCCCCAGCCTCCCCGACCAGACTGGATAACAGGAGAGGCAGGAGGGTGGGGGACGAGAGCGTGGGCTCCGGGGGTGGTCAGGACTGGGCTGACATCTGTCCCGGCCACTTCCTGGCTGGAGGAGCTGTGTGCGTTATTTGCTCTGAGCCTCTCACGAGGTGAGCGTGTGGAGAACTCATGCGATGGTAACTGGACTTGCTCAGTGGGCGTGGCCATTATTACAACTATCATTTTATGATCATCAGTTCTGTGAAATCTTGTCATTATGGCCAAGCTGGTCACAGTGGCCCAGGCAGGAACTGGGGGCAGCAAACACACACGGGGAGTGGCATAAAGGAAGGGGAGGGGTTGGCCACTCAACTCTGGTGGCCCCAAGGAAGCCTGTGGATGAGGCCACGGAGCTTGTCATCGTTCTAGCATCACTTCAAGATGAGCAGGTAAAGGGCCCCCCACCAAGAAGGTGCATGTCACCAGCATCCCCTCCCAGGCCCCGAGGGCCAGAGCTGGACCTGCTCTGCGCTGGGGGCCTGATGGGGACCCACCTAGCCTTGGCTGGCCTCTATTTTCCCTTCCTCCCACACAGTGTCCGGACAGAGCTCAGTCCCCCTGCTGGGCCCTCTGGGCCTGAGGAGGACTGGGGAGAGAATGTCGGGGTCACTCACGGGGTGTGGACAGCAGGTGGGAATCTGGCATAAAGCCCCCAGCACTTCCTCTGCAGGGAAGGCAGGAGGACTGTGGGAAGCACCGGGCCTGCCCTTCCTTCCTACCCAGCAGCCTGCCTGCCTTCCCCGCAGCAGGGGTGAGGTGAGGTAGTAAACAGGGCTCTGTGAACTGTCACCTGCTAGGCCCACTAGACCCGGCCTGGCCGGGGTCCTCAGAAGGGCTCATAGTGCCTATTTGTGGAGACCACGTCCCAGAGTGTTTAGCACATCTGGGAAGACAGAGAGGCTGGGAAAGTGACAAGGGGGGCGTGGGTAGGGCCAGAGGGCCACCTCTCCTAGGCCTTATGGGGGCCGGTGACTGGCTGGAGCCACTTACAAAGCCTTAGGACCGTCAAATCCCAGGGAAAACAGAACTAGAGCTTCCCCTTCTGCCACCTCCCACCCGGGCTTGTGTGAATGGCTCCAGGTAGGCTTCTGTCTCCAGGTGCAAGGACTCCAGTCCTCTGGCCAGGCTCAACCAGCATTCACGCCGCTGGCTGCTCCAATCCATTTCCCACACCAAACGGATGCCTCCGGATGGAAACCTGGTCATGTCCTGGTGGGAACAGTGGTCTTGTTGTACGAAGTCCCACAGCCCAGTGAAGTGCATGACAAGAGTCATCAAGGTCAAGGAGCGCCACAGAGCTGTCAGGTGACTGGCCCATCCAGGACCTGTCACAAAAGTGGGACACAACCCAGGACCCCTTCCCCACTACCCGAGCTGGCCTGAAAAACAGGAACTAGGTGTTCAAGAGAGTTCTTTGCATTCTTCAAGAGAATTTGAGGGGAATGCTATCTCCCTGGGATGGAGGTTGGATCCTTTCCTTATGGGGTAGGTGACGGGGGTAGGTGACCCCCTCAGGTCTAGCCAAGTGATGGGGCTCTGAGAGACTCTCTGGCAGAGTGACAGGTCTGTGACAGGGGAGCTGGCTCTGCTCCCACTAGCTGCCCTAAGTCCTCAGCAGCTGGAGAAAGGCACAGACCAACAAGAGGCAGGAGTGGAGTTGGAAAAAGGCAGGGTGTAGGGGGTTCCCATGTATAGAGGTCCCTGCAGGTACCCAAAGATCCCACATTCACACCTGTCAAAGGACAGTGCCCGTCTATCCCTGGCTGCCACGGTGGCTTTGCACCCATCCCATCCAACTCCAGAGACCTGTGCCCCTTTCCTGGCCTGTGCTTCCCCGGAAGCAGCCAGGAGCAGAGGGAGGAGACTGGAGGGCAGAAAGCTCGGATATGGACCTGGGTGGACCTGCATAGGGCTTTTCCACCTCGATACAAATAGCAATGATCAAACATCATGACTGTTGTCATAACTCAGAAATGTATTTGATCTGCCTTACTTGTGCCATGGGACACGGGAGGGAGACCAAGCAAGGTTGAAGATCCTGATGGGATAATAGTCCAATCATTTCATTCTTGCAGCCCACCTACTTCATTCCTCTGGTCTATAAAATGGTTACATATGTGAGGTGACCAGTCAAGGGCTGGACTCAGCCCTCAAGTGTGATTTCTTTGGCCAGCGAATATTTTGGATTGTCCATAAATGTTTAGATCGGGGGATTGTATATCACCACAATCTGGGTTTCTCATTTCTCATAAAAAGCAGATGGTCTGGCTACATAGGCCCTCATCCTTGCAAGGCAGTGACTGGCTGGAGATGAGTAGCAGCGGCCGCTCAGTATGGGTTTGTCACCTCCGGTTCACGACAGACCCCCCCCCCACTGCTCCCCAACACAGACATCACGTGCCATTTACCCTCCCCCCAGCACACGTGGTCCTCTTCTCTTGTTCATGTTTCCTGATTGGCCCCAAGGTGTTTGGATCAGTGACTCTTACTAGAAGCAGAGAAGAGAACTCAGAAGGAAATGCCCCAAAATGTTTACATTGACTTGTGAGGTGATAACAACTGCTGATTTTTATTTCGTCATACTCTTCTACAGTTTCCAAATTCTCTACAATGAACGTGTACTTCTTTGTAACACCAAAAGACAATGAACTTGTAATTTAAAAGAAAGTCCTCTGCACCTTTTAGGCTGAGGTTCAGATCAAGTGCTGCCTTCCTGTAGGAAGTCTTCCTGGATTTCCTGCCAGGATGGTAGCTCCCCCAACCCCTGCCTGTAGCTCTAGGAGTTTCTGTCTCATGCACGCCCCACACTCTAGCTTGAGCGTTTTCAGGGGGAGTGACAGGGTATGGCCACCCGTATCCAACAAAATTAACTGTGATGGGCTCTAGGCTACTGTCACCAGGGGAGGCATGTCTCAGGCTTCAGAGTGCTGGGATAGAAACAAATTTGATCTGCTATGCTCCACAGCTCTTGCCACCAGAGGACTTTGGGAGAGGCTGAGGTCTCCTGAGAGGTGTGGGCTTGGCAGTGGTGAACAAGGGTGGTGCAGTCTATAGAGAAGCCCAGAAGGACAGACGGACCTAGCCCAGCCCAGAATGTCTAAACTAAGCCTGAGTCAGGGGCCAGCAAAGGCCTATGCAGTAGATAAAGGTTTACAGCAGGCACAGGCGGCTCTTGGGAACCATAACCCAAAATATACCTTTGGAACCGGGGAGCCCGGGCTGTGAGTAGAGGACAGGGGAGGGGAGGAGGAGGGCTGGGGAGGCTGATGGAGAATGAAGCCCTGAGCTCAGAGGCAGAGGAGCTGCTGTTATGCTCTGGGGAGGGGCTCTCCTCCTCCAAGGGTCTGAAGCTTGGCCCCAACCCTTGTGTTAAAATGGCAAGGCTGCAGAGTTCCCTCGTGGTGATCACCAGAAACAGAATAGCTACGGCACATTTCTGTCCTGGGTGGGGGCACAGGGTCAGGTCTCCAAAGGTCTGGGACCTGACTCTGGGGCCTGCGGGCTCCCAATCTCCAGCCACGAGAGCTGAGCCCAGTGCAGGCTGGTCAAGACTGGCATTTAGCTCCATGTTAGGATGGCCAGGAGGATGGTTCCACTCCCGAGACACCTGTGAGCTGGACCTGAAAGCTGAGTAGTCCGTGCGCCAATTCAGAAGGCCCAGCCTGGGAGTCCAGCTGCCATGGCAACAGCTCCAACCTTCCGAGGTCCTCGGGCCTTCTCAAGTCTCTGGCTGACCTGCCAACAGCCAGGCCCAGCTGCAGGGGCTGCAAGCAGAGGTGAGGGGAGGCCGCATCTCTGCTTCTTCACACGGGGTGGGTGGCTGGCAGCCTAGATGCGACTGGATGAGGTGCTGCCCGAGCTGATGGGGAGCCTGGCGCTGTCCGAGCTGCTCTTCAGTGGGGAGGGCTTGCCCCGGGCCTGCAGCCGCAAGGACCAGTACCAGAGGAAGATGAGGAAGCCTGTTGGTAGCAAGGGGCACCGGGATCAGCAGGCTGGCAGCAAGCCCCCCACCAACTCCTCCGTCCCAGGGCCGCCTTGACTCAGAGCTGCCCCTTGCCCTCTTCTTGACCAATGTGACCTCAGGGGCACCTACTATGTGCCAGGCCCTGTGCAATTCCCTGCATGCCATCTCACTTTGTTCTCTTGAGGTTCCTATGAGGTTAGACCTATTTCATACTATTCTGTATTACAAACGAGGAAACCGAGGCCCAGGGAGGTAAGGGGACTTGGCTGAACCAGAAGTCAAACAGCAGAGACTGGACTCCGGAGCCCACCGGTTTAATCACTCAATACTTCTCTTCTCCAAATAACAATGCTATGATTTATTAATAGCTCAGTGAATGTTGATGTGGATTAATGGGCATCATTTATAATCCTTACAGAGTCCCCTTCATGTCACAGGTGAGAAGGAAAACTCCCCTCCCTCAACTTGTTCTGCCAGGTCCCTCTGCAAATCCCCATCCCCACCCAAAACAGTCAAGGGCAGAGGCGCGCGATGTGGGTGGAAGGGTGCAGGTAGAGCAGGAAGGGACTCTTCTGTCATCATGCCAGGCCCTCACATCCCTGCCCCTCTGCTCCAGGCACTTCTCTTCCCCTTCTGCCCCCAGTCACTACCCTTTCGCCCCACTTGTTCTCGCTATTCTTCCAACACGCAGCCTGTTCCAACCTCAGGACCTTTGCGCTTGCTGCTGCTGCTGCCTGGAGTGCTCCTCCCCCAGGCCAGGCCTCCTTAGCTGTCTCCCGCTCATGCGTCACCTGGGTATCTGTCACAATGTGGATTCTGACTCAGCACGGCAAGGACGCACCAGTCTGCGTTTCTAACAAGGTCCTGGTGGTACTGACACTGCTGGTCCCAGGACCACGCTTAGAGTAATGAGGCCCTTGACATCTCCCTGGCTGGATCCTCCTGTTGTCTTCAGATGTCTCTCCTCTACAGAGAGGCCCCCTGGCCACCCTCCCCAAAGTGGCCCCTTCCTCAGCCCAGACTGTCCATCATGTAGCCCATTAGGATTCCCTGCTCTCTGAGATCCCCTAGGAAGGCTGCCTGCTTGCTTCCTGTACTCAGTCGCCCCCCACTAAAGATGAGCTCCGTAGAAGCCAGGCCTGTACCCAGCCATTTCGCCACTGTGGCTCTAGGGCTTAACTGGAGTTGGTAGCACATAGTAGGTATTGAATAAAGACTTGTTGACTGTGGCCTGGATGCCCCCCTTTTATGAATGGGACAAATGAGGCCCAGCGAAGGGACCCCTTCAGGTTGCCTGAGTCATCTCTGCCCTGGGCTCCACGTATGGGCACTCTGCCCAAACCAGGGGGCGGGGTCTTTCCCATACCTACCTTGGAAAGAGGTGATGATGCTGAAGAGGTAGAGAACAACCAGCTGGAAGGTGCCAGAAGCAAAGGAGAAAAAGACCAAGGCCCAGGGCAGGCCGAGGACCAGGCTGAGGCCCAGCAGAGTCAGCACATGGGGCCACTTCTGGGTGTGTGGACGTAGCCGCAGGATCTGCGCCACCATGGTGACCAGCATGGCCGTGTTGAACAGAAACACCAGGCTGAAGAGGCCCATGTTGGTGATGTGGCTGACCAGGGAGTCCTGAATCCAGCACCTGTGGACCAGGACGTGAGGCCTCAGAGCGTGGCGGGGCCACGGGCGGGCATGACATGCGTCACAGGGAGTCCGAGTCACAGGGGAGCTGCTTTAAACACCACCAGCCCATAGGGTGAAAAAGTCACGCTCTTTTCAATTCTCCTGTATTCCTTCTTTGTAATCAAGGGAGAGGCTCAATTTCGTGCTGATGTGTTTTTAACGCCTCGAACACTTGCTGGTCTCCCTTTTCCTCAGGCTCACAGCCTTGAGCCAGCATTTAGTACTAGGGTTTCCTTGCCCCCCATGTTTATTTTCCCAATTACTCACTACTTCTGACAAGTGATGCTTATTTCCTATGTATAGTTGATATGACACTATTTGTAAATACATTTAAATGGAGACAATTTAAAGAAAAATATTAAGCAAATAATAATCCAGGTGGTACAAGGTCATGATGTAAAAGACTGAAAATTCCCAGCTTGGGGCTCAGGAACCCTGGATTCTAGTCTAGATTCAAGGGGACCCACAGGCAGAGCCACCGCCAGCCTGGGACATTCAGGTGAGTGGAGGAAGAATGGATTTCAGCTCTACTCATCCCCCAGCCCGGTGCTTTTGGGCAGAGTGGCATGGATTCCTGCACTCTCTGGGCCCCAGTCTTTTTATATGCACCAGGAGATAGAAGAGTGCAGCAAAAACACGGTGAGGGCACATCTGCTCCAACCCGTACTCCCATACTCAAACGGGGAAATTGTGGACCTGCACAAGGTCACCTGGTGAGTGAGAAGCAGATCCAGGCCTGTTCTCACCCTCCCTGGGTGCTCTGGCCATTGCCAGGCCAATACTTCCAGCAGCCTGGTACCTAGGAATCTCCTGGTCAGTGTGGCCTCGGCCCGGGCTGCTTGCTAGCCTCTGCAGCCCAAAGCCCACATCCTTGCCCCCACTTCACACAGCCACTCACATGGAAGGGTAGATGACACTCTCTGGAGTCCTGTGCACAGCCAGGATGATGGGGCCGTAGTTGTTCACGTCCACCAGTGCCACCAGTGTCACCAGGAAGATGGGGAAGCCTGCGGGCAGCAAAGTGTGGAGCTCCATCTCCCACCGTGTGAGGCTCGCCCCTCCCCTGCCCTCTGGCGACATCTTCTCTTAGGCCTGTACTCCCAGAGCCCTCCCTGTCCCATTTGGGATAGGTCCTCCAAGCTTGAATCCTTCCCTTGCCCACTCCAGTTTGGGTTTCCCACAGAGGAAGCCCATCTCTCCTGACCTTACCCCTGCCCCTTCACCAGCCTAAGGGCCTTTCGGAAAAAAGAGCTGCACCTCCCTGCGGAGGGGCTGATGTCACAGGAAAGATGAGAGGAACAGATAGGACCTTAGTGCGGTGGGGGACAGTTCGGGGGGAGGTCCAGAGTTCTGGCCCCAGGGGACATCTGCACTGGGCCTTGACCTGTCCATGAGGTGGACACTGAGCACTCCCTGAAGGGGTCACCTACCCCCAAACATCTGGATCTTGACACAGCCAAGTCTGAGGGAATGTCATGTAACTCAATGGAGTGAACCAAGATGGGGCGAAATGAAAAATACAGAAGAAACAAGTTGGGGTCAGGAATGTGTGGAGGTCTGTGGTCCTGTACAATGTTCAAAGGACTTGTGGTGTGACCCCTGGGACTCCGGGTCTGACATAAGAGCAGTCTGGGCCATCGGTGAACTGGATTGTCGTTGGCCAAGAACAAATGGCAGAGCCACAGAATCTGTCACCTGAGGTTCAATAAAATCCACAGGCAGGGCCACTGCCAACCTGGGTGAATTAGGTGAATGGAGAACTGGATTACAGTCTCACTCATCCCCCAGATGGGTGCCTTTGAGCAACGCACAGCCTTTACATCCATATGTGACATGTCCATCTGTGGTCGCTCTGTCTGCAAACCTCCCTTTGAAAGCAGTGAGCGAGGCAGAGAATATGTACGTGTTTCTTGGGGACAGGGCTCATCAGTTCATCGTCCTAAAGGGGACCTTGACCCAACCAAGGTAAAGTAACCCCGAGGATGGGGGTAGGGGTGAAGAAAGCAGTGAGGGAGTCGTCAGAGAGGTAGTTGGAGAAACAGAACTAGGTGTCCGTGTTTTGCCAGAAGCTAAGGCTGGTCTGGGGGCCCACCTCCACCTTCCATCAACTTACCCCAGCCCACAATGCTCAGCTTGAGCAGGTAGTTGGGGACATAGGTGCCAAAGACCTCAACCACAAGTTGGTAGAGGTTGTAGCCCTCGAGGCCCATCCAGGAGAGGCAGGCGAGCAGGGAGAAGTGCAGGAAGATGGCGCTGGCACGGCAGCCAGCCTCAGAGCCTGTCAGGGCCACCGGCTCACTGAGCAGGAAGCTCACATCCAGCAGGAAGACAGCCAGCAGCAGGTTCATGTGCACCTTGATGGTGTAATCCCGAGGCTTCCTCCTGAATCGGATGGGGGGACGGGAGGGGGCAGGGTCACCCTGGCGACCAGTGAGGAAAGCTGGGTGGGTGACCTCCTCCTCCAGGCAGCCTTCCCAGACTTCTCTCTCTCTCTCTCTCTCTCTCTCTCTCTCTCTCTCTCTCTCTCTCTCTCCCCCTATCCTATTCCTGCCTTGTGCACCTACTGTGTGCCCAGCACCCACGGACTTGGGCACTGTGTTCACATTTAACAGCAACCGTAGGCAGACAGTCACCATAAGCAACGAGATGCTCCCAAAGTCAGAGGGGAAAGACTGGGTTTGTTGCTGGCTTGGAGAATCCACGCCACGCATAGTCTGTGTCTGCCTGTCTGTCTGCACAACTATGCATCAGAGAGTCTGAGTGTAGGGCATGTGTGTCTGTCTTTAGGTTTGCAAGTCTGTGTGTGTACATCTCAGCCCACCCCCATCCCAGGACTCTACCTGATCCAGGGCACCATCGGCCTCTCCTTCCTGTTCCCAACCACCCCAGCTGTGCTCTGCCCACCCCACACCCCCTCCTCCTCATCAAGGACAGTGAGCAGACGCCGGGTATCCCACAAAACCAAGGGTGTCTTCCCTCCACCCAAACAGGCCCAGGCCCTGACTGCGGGTGGACCTCCATGTAGGCCAAGCCCAGCACTGACCATCCAGACCCCTAAAAAAAACAGCAAGTCTCATGATGGGTGAAGGCGCGCCTCAGGCCACCAAAGGTTTCCCATGGGGCTCCTTCTTCCTCAAGGCACCCAAATGACTGGGTGACAAGCCTCCGTGGGGTGGAGGGGTGTCAACCTCAAATGGCTGCAGGACCAGGCCTCAAAACGGACACCAGAGAATGTGCAGCTGGAGAGCTGCCGAGGCTCTGTTGTCCATAGTGGCCACGGCCACGCGGCTCCAGTAACAGCCAGCCTGCCTGAGCTCAAGCCTCTGTCACTTTCTTGCTATGTGACCTCAGGCGAGTCACTTACCCTCTCTGGGCACTTTCATAGGGCCCTAGTGAGGAGGAGCCACGATCGTGCGTGGAAAGTACTTAGAACAGTGTATGGCACGTGGGAAGCTCACGTCAGCGTTACCCATTATCATTCTTAGCGTCATATTAAATGTGTCCCCAGTGGTATCAATCTGATTATTCAAAGGCAGAAATCTAGATTCTTATGTCAACTCTCCCAACTCTCAATTACACTTCCCGTTTTTAGTTGATAAAATTGGTCAATGCTGTTACCCAAACACCACAGATCTGAGAAGGAAATGCAGCCCCCAGGAGCAAGCTGACTGTACCTCCATGGCACCCACAACCACACACACATTTCAGGGTCAGTCGGGCCAGTCTCCAGGGCGGGTCCCCATGGTGGTAGTGTCCTGGCCTGGGGACCTGGAATGGAGGCTCTCCCTCCCGACTCCTCCCCGTCCCAGGCCCTACCTGGAGCAGAGGTAGGCGGCGATGGTGAGGACACAGGCCAAGGCGGAGATGACGCAGCCCACGTAGGAGAGGAGGGTCAGGTAATGCTTGTGCACAGCTTCGACCTCCACAGAGGCCACCTGGGTCCACGAGATAGGTCAGGGCTGGCCTCAGCAGCCCCTGTGGCCTCACCTCACCTGTGGTCCCTGGGTGGGCCTCGGGAGTCGATGAACCATCTCCCCCAACTGAGCCACCTGTGGCCCCATGAATGCTTTTTTCTGGAGGGGGGTCTACAGCTTTCACCACATTCTCCAATGGGTCCCTGACCCCCAAATGTCAAGAACCCTCACCAGACAATCCCTCTTCTATCCTGGCACTAGTTATTTTTCTACAACATTCCACACAGGAATAAGTTTCCTGGGAGGGAAGGAGCACTCACTCCCAAGGAGAGGTGAAGGGCACTCCAGTCCCTCAGATGCTGGGTTCTAAGGTTTGGGGAATATAAACCAGGACACAAAGCTTCTGAGATCTCCGGGACACTGACGCCCACCCTAGGGTCTCCCTAATGGGCTTCAGTACCCACTCGAGGGCTCATTAGAAACACACCCCCGCCTTATAGAATCAGAATCCTAGGTAAGGCCAGGAATCTGCATTTTTATCAGGTGCCAAAACGTGGGAATCAACAGCAAGGGCTCTTTTACTTATTAGCTGTGTGACGTAGAGTCAATTGCTTAACCTCTCTGAGCCTCAGTTACCTTACCTATAAAATGGGACAACAGGAGCCCCATTAAGGGTTGTTGTGAGGCATGAATGACATACTATGGGAAAGTGACTGGCACACAGCAAGAACTCAGCCTGCAGTATGGCTACTGGGCGGGAAGAGGACTCACCATCAGCACTGCAAAGTAGGTCAGGTGGTTGCAGAGGCAGGATGTCTGTGTCTCTCTCCTGATGGTCTCACACCCAGCATTGCTCCAGCTCCCCAGGCTGCTCACTGAGGAGGGGATAGCATGGGGCTCTGATCAAGCCCAGTTCCCCAGGACCCCACTGTACCCCACCCTCAAAATGAGTGACTGTGTCACTCTTCTGAGCCTTGGCTCCACCTGGCAGATTGGTCTTCTGCCATCATTCCCTCTTCAAAGCCCACTTTTCTCCATGAAGCCCTCCTCAATTAACCCCATTTCCCCCACCCTCCAGACCCACTTTCCCCTCCAGATACCTGCCCAACGCAGACCCTTCCACACTCACATGCCGGGTCTTCAACCCAGAATACACACTGCAGAGTCACATTCTTCTGTAGGGGCAAGAAGGGAAAGTGGATCCCATTACACTTCACCCCTTCATGGCCCGGTTTGAGGAAGTCAGTGTCAGGCCACCACCCCATTTAGACCCAACTGGCTGGTGCCCTCAGATAGTCAATCATTTTGTTAAAGACGAGGGATTCAGAAGACAGGGGGTGGAAAGGAGAACATGGCCAAATGGGGACCCTCGTCTCCTTGGTTGGTTTGCTTACACTCACCGGCTGTGGCTGGTGCTGGAAGGTAAGCACCACAGGCTCCGAGAGGTTGGCTACTTTGGTGTTTGGCACGACGATACCCAAGACCTTCTCACCCAAGACTTGGCTGGAATTCTTGTCCTAGACAGAGGGATGGGGGAGGAGAGTAAGGAGGGGACTCAGCGCTGAGAAGAAAGGCCCAGAAGCCCCTAGGCTCTCTAGACTCCTGTCTCTCCCCAGCACATTGCTCTGACATGCTGAGTCTTCCCCTGAAAATAATTATTGCACGTGGAGTCATTTACACTGTAGTGAGAACAATACTATTCAGACATTTCCCGGGAAGATTTACTTATTGAGGTCCTATTTCTGACTCTACAAGAAAGGCTTTTTCTCCTGGAGGAGGAGCCAGGCTCCGTGCCTGGCTTCCATGTCTGTCAGACAGACCCTGCTTCTCCCAGGGGAGTGCATGAGGATGAGGGCTCCATACCTGGAACAGGGCTTGACTGCTGAAGTCTACCAGGAGGAGTCTCTTTTCAGCCTCCTCCCTCCGGCCTTTGGTCTTTTGGAAGAGCACACGGGGCAGCAGCACTGAGTACTCCAGGATTTCGCTCTGCTCCTCCTGCAGACCAGAGTCCCCTTAGGGCTCAGCCAGAGGTGAGCCCATAGATCCCCTCCATTCCCCCCCACCCCACCACACACACACCTTCCTGGATGCTGCAGGAGGTGGGCTTAGAGATGGCAGCATCAAACTCAAATGCCTATGGGGCCATCTGGAAGTTCTCTCTAGCCAGCCCCACCCCCCATTCTCTGGTGTCTGTTTTGAGGCCTGGTCCTGTGGGCATTTGAGTTTGATGCAGCCATCTCTAAGCCCAGCTCCTGCAGGAAGCCATGCCTCTCACAACAGCCCTTCTCACCCCTCCTTTTTTGGTATTAGCACTGGCTGGGGAGCCTTGCGGTTAGAGCCCAGGGCCTCAAGGGTAAACAGGCCTGGGTGAATCACATGGTATTTTCTTGTCTGGGCTTCAGACACCAACTCCACCTATTAGCGTACTGGTGTGGTGGGATATGAGGGCATTGTGGGTGATTCCCTGCTAACCAGGCCCACTCATGGGGCAGTGTCAAAACGGAAGTGCATGCACAGGCATTTTGGGGTCCGTCTGCTGTTCACACAGTGTGCCGCAGGAGCAGCTGGTGCAGGGAGCAGGTCTATCCACCACTGTGCCAGGAAGGGTCCTCAGTGCCACAGGGTAGCCACTAATAGAGGGTATTCGCTGGGCCTGAGGCTTGTCAGCACACGTCTGGCTCCAGGAGGCATGGGAGAGGGGAATGCTCACAGCCTCCACATCTGCTCACGCCCTGGCCCGCCAGATCCTGACCCCTGACCTCCTGCCGGGAGTGGATGTGCAGGTCCTGGAGACCAGCTGTGGGCTGGAGCTTCCACACTGTGGCGTTGACCCGGTCCTCTTCAAAGGACACCATGTCCCCCGCGAACCTCACGGAGGTCAGCTTCGACTCCAAGCTCTGCAGTCTCCTGGCAAGGGGGAGAGAGGATGGGTGACTTCCGGGGAGGGGACCCAGGGGTGAAGGAAGGCAGACAGGAAAAGGGGAGACTCAGGAAAGAGGGAGATGAGAGAGGGGACAGAGGGTCAGGGGAGAGACGAGAGCAGGCAAGAGAGAAAAACAGCGTGATGAAAGCTGGACAGAGAGAGTGACCCGCAGGAAGGAGAGAGGAAGCTGAAACATCCGGACAAACAGAAAAGGAGAGGGGACAGGGCGGGGGGTATCCTGGGCCTAGTTCCCCCTGGACTGATTCACTCTGTGGTCATGGAACAGCCCTACCCATCTCTGGGCCTCAGTCTGCTGAGCTCTAAAATGGGCTCATCATTTCTCCTTTATTGGTGAGGACAGAGTTTGGGTATAATATCCTGGGATGGCAGGAGTGACATTTATCTATACTGACTCAGGCAGATGTGGGAATTGGCCTGCAGGCGGTATCTCAATTCCTCCAGGAAGAGATGGAAAGATAAGAACATCCCAGCCCTGGAAAACACCTCCACAGGGCCTCCCATTCCGGTCCCCAACCTGCTGAGGTCTAGGTCTGGGGTATACTCCTCCCCACCTGCACCCTGGGAGCCTCACTCACTGGCCAGCAGGGGTAGTTGAGGGCCTCCTTGAGTTCTTCCGAGGGTGCTTCAGAAGCTGGTTGAGCAGCTGGAGGTCCCGTTTCAGCTCACATATGTCCATCGAAGCATTGTGGGAGGCCTTCCGGGGAGGATCTGCATGGGGGGTGAGGGACAGACAGACCTACCTAAGGTGCCTGGCTGAGGGACCATGCCACACTCATGATCCTCCCATTTAATCCTCCCATGACTCTGAAAACTTCCATCTGCATGTGTGGAAGAGGAAACTGAGGCTCCAAGAAGTGGAATGAACTCCCTCAAGGTCACTCAGAGCCACCAGGAGGAGGCTCTGCCTTGTGGAACCTCCAGCAGGGACAAACAATCTATGAAAATGCTGACGAAGCAGAGTTTTTCCCCTGGCTCCTGACATCCAGTCCCATCTTTCCATTCTTTTTGCTCCCACCTTGTTCAGACTTCATCCTCCTTCACCTGGACCTTCCCTGCATCTTCTGGATGGACTTTGCCCCTCTACCTGTACCCCTACCTTCACACAAACCTTCCACACCTTGGATCACACTCTCCCCCTCCTCAGACACTTTCAGGGGCTTCCCATTACTTGTGAATAAAGTGTGTGCAGACATTCAGACCCCATCCACTTTCAAGCCTGCCTCACGATCTGCCTTCCCTGCCTCCAGGCCTTTGCCCAAGCTGTTCCTCCTGCCTAGAAGTAGCCTTACTGTGGAAGGAGAAGGTGAAGCCGGTAGCACTCGGCAGGCTGGTGTTCTTGGGGCTCCACCAGGAGCTGACAGAGGTGGCAAGCAGTGGGGGGCCCTGGGCCAGGCTCTCTTCCTGGTGTCGGAAGCACAGGAGACCATGGGCTTGTTCACTCAGTAAGAAGTCGTTCTTGCCATAGCGAAGGTGCAATTTCCCAGCATGGCGGTTCCAGTAGAGGCAGAAGTGGTAGAGGCCCCTGGGGTCAGGGAAAAATCGGGAAGCTGGGGAGTCTGTAGGGAAGGGGGCATAGATGGTGAGGGCTGCCTCGGAGTTCTTGATGGAGATGTATAGCTCTGACGTCTGCTCATAATGGAGGGTGCTCTTCTGCGTCTGGTTTCGCTGGCCACAGAAGCGGAAGTCTTCCCGGAAGGCCCCGCCATGGGCACCTGAGAAGGCAGAGACTGCAGATGGGACTCTAGGCAGGTGCTAGTCAAGGGCATGGAAGGGGGCAGACCCTGGACCGCTGGGCACAGGAACCCAGCGCCTGCGACCCACACAGATTTCGAGGACTTATACCTCAAAGGAGCTACAAAAAAATGTGTCTACCACCCTGTTCAAAAACTATTGGCTTAACCATATGAAAAAACTCAAGATTAATAATGATTTCAAAGGCAAAAAATTTTAATGGCAATAAGGTATTTAATGAGGCCATGTCTGCCATAGACAGTTGTGCAGGCTGTGCACTGCACAAGTATGTTCTGGCTACAGAGGTGAGTAGGGCCGTAACCCAAGCTGTGCACTGGAGGGCTGCATCTGCCAGGAAAAGGTGGGTTTTTTTCCTCTTTTCTCCAAGGTACCGCCCACTTTCTAAGCTATGTCTACAGGCCTCTGCCTGACCAAAGGGATTACTGGCAGTTGTCCTAGAAATGGAGCCATTTTAACATAAGTCACAACAGTTCTAGGGAACCCCCAGGAAAGCCTACCTTGAACCAGGAGGAGCAGACCCAGCAGGAGCAGTGCTGTCTGCAGCAGCACTTGGGCAGCCATCTTCCTCCTCGGAAGTCACCCTGAGAAGTCACTGCCTGAAAGAGACCAGGAGTGTTAGCCAGGGGCCTGCCCACAGGGTGGTTGGGCCAGCCTTGCAGAGGAGGAGGCCAGGGTAGTATGTGGCATGTGAAGTGGGGAGACACGTGTGGAAACAGCCCGTGGACCTCCCCAGAGCTGCCAGAGGCTGAGCATCAAGAGGTTGTGGCCATCCAGAGGCTGGTTGAGTTCAAGTCCGGGCTCCATCTCTCGCTTGCCACATGACCCTGTGTAAGCTGTGGGAAATGAAGCCAGTATGAGTACCTCCCTTTGGACCCAGCAGTGATACGGTAATCTTAGCTAGAATTGGTGGGGAAGGCTCCACAGCACCACCTGGAACCCCTCCAGGCCTGGAGGAGACGCAGGAAAAAGGGGGCTTTCAGGAGTCTCCCCAAGGAACCTCACCATCATCATCCCTGAGAGCCAGCTCAGAGTACACCTCCTTCAGGAAGCCTTCCTCAATCCCCTCTGCGGTTAATCCTGGCCTCTTTCGGTTTCCACCACTGGCCAGGGGCCCCTCCGTTAGCCTCCCGGGGTGGTGTAGGATGGTGCATTCCCTCCTTGGCCAGCCAGAGAGCTTTCTCCTGATCCATCTCTGTGGACAGGGTCTAGTGCACAGAGCTGTTGCTAGACCAAGCAAGGCTGGGTGGGTAAACAGATGAAAGAAATGGAGTGAAGGATCAGCGCACCCACGGCGCCCTCTACAGGGGTCGGGGGAAAGCGCGCTTCACATCATGACCATCAGAGGGAGCCAATTCCCAGGGCACTGGGCAGCTGGAAACATTGCTGGTCGTCGGGGTTGGCAGGGAGACACTCAGCCACGGACTAAGTTGGGGAAGGCCCAGCGACCTTCACCTCCACCCCCAACCCGGTGTAGAGGGGGCATTTCTGACCCCACCATCCTCTATTAGCTGAGCTCTTTCTGCTACTCTGTGCTGACCCACCTCACCCCCATACCCGTATGAATCCTCAATCCAACCCTGTGAAGTGGGCCTTACTGTTGACCCATTTCACAGATAGGGAACTTGAGGTCCATGAGGTTAAATGACTTGCCAAAGATTACTCCAGAGGTCAGGATCTTCTCCTGCCTGGTCAGAAGTGTAGTGTCTGGCAGGGAACCTGCGTGCCTGGCACTCATAGAGATGCCAGGTGGCTTTGTGGCCCTAGCCACTGCCAGCTGGGTGGTGACAGACATGAAATGGCATCCTCATCCTGTGGGGAACTGCATATGGTTGTGGTGACAGATGCAATCATCTGCCACAAGCCAGACGAAGGGAAGCTTGGCCACCTAAGGGCACACAAGGAGTCTGAGTTTCGGAGAAACGAAGGAGGGGTTCTAGGAAGAGGTAGCTTTTGGATGGACTATTTGAGGGCAGTGTTAAAGGGAGGAGTGGCTCAGGCAGGAGTTCAGGGCCAGGCCTTCCCCAAACTAACCTGGCCCTTTCAAGCTAGAGCCACTCTCCTGTGTCCCACCATGTACAATGGAACCCCAATTTCTTGGGCCTATCAGTCCAATCATTGGTCCTTTGGGCTCATCATCCTGCCTTGATAGCATCACAGGGCCCCTTAGAAGAGGGATGTGAAAGTGTTTTAGGGAATGGCGACTGTTTCCTAGGTTGTGATTTTCAAGGTTTCACTCTGAGGCCTCTCTGAGCATACTGACTCCTTTTGAAACCGCCTCCAGCCATCCTAGGCCGGCAGAAGGAAACCCAGCATCCGGGGAGAGAAGGGTCCTTCCTGGACCCTTGTTTCCTTCTCCTTTCTGCCAGTCTCTGTCGCTGTCTACCTCTGATCCCCAATGCAAATTTCACTTCCTCCAGGCAGCCCTCCTTGCTGTGACCACTGTTCTACCTTTGTGAATTCATAGTTCACAGATCACTATGAGAATCTTGCCCAAATTTCCCATTTTATGGCATCTGGATTTGAGGCCCAGAGAAGGCCAATGAGTTCCTGACATCACACAGCAAGCAAGGATGGAGCTGGCCAGCGTCCCTGTGTCTCTCTGGCCCCCTGACCTTTAAATTGAGCTAGCACTGTCAGTAGATAAGGCCCCGGGTGAGAGCAGAATCACCTGCTTTGAATGAGCCCTCCTGGATTGGCCTTTGAGAGCAAAAAGGCAGGTACAGGGAGTGAGCTCCCTATTACTGGAGAAGCACAAGCGAGGCTGCACCACT
This sequence comes from Rhinolophus hipposideros, assembly GCF_964194185.1. Classification (NCBI taxonomy): domain Eukaryota; kingdom Metazoa; phylum Chordata; class Mammalia; order Chiroptera; family Rhinolophidae; genus Rhinolophus; species Rhinolophus hipposideros. The sequence continues at coordinate 10,192,220 of NC_138067.1, read as the reverse complement.
GTGGGAGGGACACAGAGAAGGAAGGGACCAGATGCACGACCCTCACACTTCCTGGTTCACCCCCACTCTACCCTGGCTGTTTGGACAGCCACTCCAAGGTGGACAACTCTGTCCCCATTGGCATTCTTGGGATTTGAGGGGGAGGAGCTGCTGACTTCCTTTAATCCATCCTTAGTGGAGTAGACTCATTCCCCCACTCACTAGCTGTGTGTCTTTGGGCTAGTTACTCACCCTCTCTGGACTTTTAAATTCCTATTTCCTCATCTGTAAACAGGAATGAAAAAACAAGCCCACCTCAAGGGTCATTATGAGAATTAAATGAATTGATACCTATAAAGGACTTAGGGCCATGCATGTGTTAGGTGCCATAGGTGTCAGGTGTCCGCTAAATATCTCTGGATACTTTCCGACCAGCTCATGCCTGCCCCTACTCACCCCTCAGGCCTGTCACAGGCCCCTACTGCTTTGCCTCCCCTCCCACCCTCCATGCCCAGCCCACATGGCCTTCACAGCCAGCTCAACTTCCAGAGCACTTTGACGGGAAATTCTTAGAGCATGAAACTTCCTTTCCGGGAGAGCAATGGGAAGACTCAAACCCCACCCTGAAAAGTGCTCCTTGCAGCCTGGACCTGAGGCTGTCCTCAGAACCCGTTGAGACAGACTGGGGACAAGGAGAAGATTCCAACCCAGATGGGGCAGGGGGCGGGTGCCGTCCTGCTTGTCCACTTGGCATTTCCCCCACCCCCACCCCCAAGATACCCTTTCCCCTGCTCATCTCACTGCCTCCTCCTCCCTCCCTCACTCCATCACTGCCCATGACCAGGGAACCACACCTCCCCTACCCTGCCGTACACATATCTGTCACCCCACGCATCCCACTCAGAAGGCGCCGTCAGTGTCCACTCTCCCAGCACCTCTAGCATGGCTACAGAATACCCTGGTATTCTGCAGCTGGGTGCCCCCACCTGGCTCAGTCAGGAAGGAGGGGGTCTGTGTTCTGACGGCTGAACCCTATGTGTGAACCTCCACATGGACCACACAGACAGAACCTCGTCCCTGGTCTCTGGGGCTGTGGACCCAAAGAGCTGGAAGGGCCTTGGCCATCAATATTCTTAGAACCAACCACTGGCCCCCCAGGCCAGACCCTCATCAACCTCACGCAGCACCGGCCAGAGCTGGGACGCAGCTGAGAAGGGCATTCTCACACAGCACCTGCCTGTCACGTGAAATCTACCGAGCCACCCAGCAAAGCTGGTCCTAATGCTTTGCCATTTTACACATGAGGAAACTGAGGCTAGGAAAGGGCTATCTCTTCCATGATCCCCACAGGTGGAGTCAAGACACAGCCCTGGGACTTACTCTAGAGAACTCCTTGCAGACATGGTGCTGGCAAGTCCTCAAGAGGCACACTCCCCTGGCTTGAGAATCCCCAAAGAAAAGGAGAAGAATGGGGGGCAGCCAACACCACAAGTGGTGTGGATAATTCCATCCTGGGACAGCGAGTTTGGGGGCTGAGCCCCCAGGGGGCCCCCACCCCCCAGCCTCCTTCCCACATCAGGCGCCATGACCTCAGGCTTTCCGTAAACACACACAGAGAACAGAACAGTCCGACCCAGCTTGACACAATGGGGGCCACTATCATGAGGCCCCCAAGGAGCCAGGCAGAGCAGAGCGTAACCAGAGCTTGTCTGAGCTGGGCCCAGGAGAAGGGGCTCTGGCTATAGCTTAGGCCCAGCCCTGCCCATCTTCGTGGTGGGGAGGGGGCAATGGGCAAGAAACCCACAGCTCACTTTCTCCCTCCGGGCCTGAGTCACTTCCTCTGCCAACCGTGTACGGCGAGTCACTCCAGTGCAGGCTCCTGGAAAACCCATTTCCTCTGAGGATGAAGGTGGAAGTTGAGTGGACAGGACATGGGCGGCTCTGGAGTTAACCCCTTCCCAGGCAGGCGCCTCTCCAGGAAGGCGCCCCGGACCTGGTCCCCCACTCCTTTCCTTCTCCTTCCCTTTACACACACTGTGGACCACAAAAGCATCCACCCCACCTCCAGAATGTCCCTTTGCCTGGAATGCCTTCCCTATCCCTGTGATAATTCAACTTATCTTCTAAGAGTCACTTAAGACACACACTCCCCTTGAAGTTTTACCTAACTTCCCATTTCCCATCAGAATTAACTTCCAAATCCTGAGGTTGGGGGGTACCATGGCCTACATTCAATCCTATATGCCTGCCTCCATTGTCACAAGGTGTCACAAACCTGCCTGTGGGTCAGAACCTCGCAGGGAGTTGACTAAAATGCATTTTCCTGGGCTCCACGCACTTAGGATAGGATGCCGCAGGTCTGGGGTGGAACTGGGGAGCTGGTTTTAACAAGCGTCCCGCTAATTGACACTCTGCAGGCCTGGGAACGATTGGGTTACAAGCCTGGAATAACACCCATAGCCCTGCATTACAGAGACAGTCAGAGAGGGATGGGGTCTGGCCCAGGATCGCTCAGCTGGTACATGGCAGAGCCTGGACCAGGGGCCAGGGCAGCCTGTGTCCCACGGAGCCTCTTCTCAACCCCGTGATGAGGACGTGTGGTGCTGTCTGTGGTTCACCTAGCTCTTGGTAGGGTTCAGGAACCTGGCAGAGGCCTCCCAAAGCACAGTTGGCAGAAGGAGGGTGTGGGTGGTGGTGAGAAGGGAGCCACGGAGACAGGGATCCCCAGTGGGTGTTCTAGTGTGAGCCTGGTCTTGGGGGCTCCTGCCTCCTGGGGGCAGAGGGAGAGGACCCAGCTCAGCTTTCCTGCTCCAGCCCAGGTCCTCAGCTGCTCTCCAGTGGGGGAGTGGGGGACAACATCAAGCTGCTGGTGACTCCCTTTGAGCCCTGGGCAGAGGGCCTTAGGAAGGAAGGGTTTGGCCCAGGAGAGGGACAGGAAGAGGGGTGAGTGAGGGTGACAGTGACACCTTGACAGAGTAAGCATGTGTGAGTGTGAACATGGGTGCGTGTGTGTGTGTGTGTGTGTGTATGTGTGTGTGTGTGTGTGTGCAGGGAAGCAGAGGGGAGAAAGACAGAAGGCTGGGACTGGGGGCAGGCTGGCTCTGAAGAGGAGGAAGAGAGGAGCTGCTCAGACAGGCCCCAAAGGCCAGCTGGGGAAGGCACGCTGGAACCTCTCACAGGTGTTTCCTCTACGCGGGGTGTGGTGGGGGGCTGAGAGGACCCTCCACCAGCAGTTTCCCAACTATTTGATAAAAGTTAGTCTTACTTAGAAATACCACGGACCCAGCAAGTCAAAGAAGGTGCCCCTGTCAGCCTCGGGTGGGACCCAGGGCCACACCCCACTCCCAGCCCACAGCTCCTGGGAGCACAGCTTGAAAACACTGAGCTACTCTTTCTTCCCTCTGTTCCCACTCACAAACGGGGTGACTGAGGCCCAAGCTAGGTGACCATATAGAGCTCCCCCCAGGAAGGGTGACCTGGTATCATTGGGGGAAGCAGAGTGACTTCAGGTTTCAGGAATTTTTCTACAATAAAGGAGAATAAAAATTAAGTGAGCAGCCTGTCCCCAGAGACTGCCAAGACCTGTGCACTCACTGCCCAGGGGTGAGTTTCACATTCTTGCACCAGACCGGCTGGACGGCCGCCCCTGCCAGCATGGCCTCACCTCCCCACAGCTTCTGGTCCAGCCAAGTCCTTGGGCCACAACTCCCCCTGCATGCCCAGACAGGCCTTGGCCCTGCAGGAGACGGAGAAGGGGAGAAGTGGGACGCTAGCGCCAGTTACACAGAGCCGCCCACCCTGCAGCCTGCTTTCTCTGGAACCGAAGTGTTTGCTGAAGAGGCCTCGGTGAGGCCAACATCTAGTCACCCAACCAGAGATGAGCCTGGGCTTGAGTGTTCCCACCTCCAAGCCTTCGCACACACTGGGACACCAACCTCACGACATGGCTGTGAGGGTCCCAAAGCCCTGAGCCTCCGGCCTCCACACCCGGCCACACAGTCCCTGACAGAACAGCAGATGGTGGTGCGAGTGAACAGGGGTCTCTCTGGCATGGGGAAAAGGACCCTGAAATCCCAGGAGAGGAGGGGAAGTCAGCAGCCATTGAACAAGTGTTCCATTCGTGCCTGGCATCTGTCAAAGCACTTCCACAAATTATCGCTCAATCTTCATTCTAACTCTGTGAAGCAAATGCTATTATATCGCTACTTTAAAGATAAGGAAAGTCAAGTCCAAAGAGATTGAATGATGCCCAAGATCTCATAGCAAGACAGCAGCCAAGCCAGGACTCCAGTCAACCTTCAAGCCCACGTTTTAGGCCATTATAGTCTCCGGAGCCCCTTCCCTTCTCCGGGACTGTCACCCTGACTTTACCCTGAGGTAACTCATCAGAGCACTTTCTAAGAAGGACTACTTCCCAAGTTAGAGAAATACTGCAGGCCTTACATGGTCTTGTGTTAATTAGCACATCAAAGGCTCTGATGTTAAGTCCCGTAGCAAGAAAATCCACAGAGCTTGGCTGGCTTTAGTTTCCCAGCAGTGTGGTAGTACATCTTCCTGTGCACGGACATCAGGTATCAACAGGAAAATAAACTCTCAGAAATCTTGACTACACAGATATGAAGGCTGTCAGCATCCGCTCTCCCCGCCTCCAGCCCCCTCCCCTCTGAGCTGTCCCAGAGGCCATTAGCTCGCACAAGATGGGCTCCAAGAGCCATTTAGGCTATGATGATCCCTAGGGCAACTCATCATCATCCTTGACACTTCCAGGCAAGAGGTCCCCGGGGAGCCTGGGGTGTACTCGGCCCCATCCCACCTCCCTGCGACCAGCAGCTTAGGGAAAGGGCACTGCCAGCCCTGTCCCCAGGTTGGCCATTCCATTAAAGTCAA